>NC_086216.1:321852-643705 GCF_035770615.1 Melospiza melodia melodia | reverse complement strand
TTTTGATGGCAGATTGCAGGAGCCACTTGGTACTATCAAACCAGCCCAACTTGGCACTGCTGCCACCATGGGTCTGGTCACCATCCTGCCTATCGCAGCTTTTCAGGAGCCAGCCGGTCACTCCTAGTCATAGGCCCCGAGACACAAACCTCGGCCCGTTTCCCTGGCAAAAAAAAGTAAGCTGCCCCACTTCTGGATGGCAGATTGCAGGAGCCACTTGGTACTATCAAACCAGCCCGACATGGCACTGGTGCCACCTCTGGTCTGGGAACCATGCTGCGTATCGTGGATTCTAATTAGCCAGGCGGCCACTCCCAGCCACAGGCCACCAAAAAAAAACAACGGCGCTTTTCCCTGGAAAACAAAACTCGCCTGCAAAATCTTTGATGGCAGATTGCAGGAGACACTTGGCACTATCAAACCAGCCCAACATGGCACTGCTGCCACCATGGGTCTGGTCACCATCCTGCCTATCGTAGCTTTTCAGGAGCCAGCCGGTCACTCCCAGCCATAGGCCCCGAGACACAAACCTCGGCCCGTTTCCCTGGCAAACAAAAGTAAGCTGCCCCGCTTCTGGATGGCAGATTGCAGGAGCTACTTGGTACTATCAAACCAGCCCGACATGGCACTGGTGCCACCTCTGGTCTGGGAATCATCCTGCGTATCGTAGGTTCAAAGGAGCCAGCCGGCCACTCCCAGCCACAGGCCCCCAAACACAAACAACGGCGCTTTTCCCTGGAAAACAAAACTCGCCAGCCAACTTTTTGATGGCAGATTGCAGGAGCCACTTGGTACTATCAAACCAGCCCAACTTGGCACTGGTGCCACCATGGGTCTGGTCACCATCCTGCCTATCGTAGCTTTTCAGGAGCCAGCCAGTCACTCCCAGCCATAGGCCCCGAGACACAAACCTCGGCCCGTTTCCCTGGCAAACAAAAGTAAGCATCCCCGCTTCTGGATGGCAGATTGCAGGACGCACTTGGTACTATCACCCCAGCCCAACTTGGCACTGGTGCCACCTTGCGTCTGGGAACCACCCTGCGTATCGTAGGTTCAAAGGAGCCAGCCGGCCACTCCCAGCCACAGGCCCCCAAACACAAACAACGGCGCTTTTCCCTGGAAAACAAAACTCGCCTGCCAACTTTTTGATGGCAGATTGCAGGAGACACTTGGTACTATCAAATCAGCCCAGCTTGGCACTGGTGCCACCATGGGTCTGGTCACCATCCTGCCTATCGTAGCTTTTCAGGAGCCAGCCGGTCACTCCCAGCCATAGGCCCCCAGACAAAAACCTCGGCCCGTTTCCCTGGCAAACAAAAGTAAGCTACCCCGCTTCTTGATTGCAGATTGCAGGAGCCACTTTGCACCATCAAACTAGCCCGACTTGGCACTGGTGCCACCTCAGGTCTGGGAACCATCCTGCGTATCGTGGATTCTAATTAGCCAGCCGGCCACTCCCAGCCACAGGCCCCCAAACACAAACAACAGCGCTTTTCCCTGGAAAACAAAACTCGCCTGCCAACTTTTTCATGGCAGATTGCAGGAGCCACTTGGTATTACCAAATCAGCCCAACTTGGCCCTGGTGCCACCTTGGGTCTGGTCACCATCCTGCCTATCGTAGCTTTTCAGGAGCCAGCCGGTCACTCCCAGCCATAGGCCCCCAGACACAAACCTCGGCCCGTTTCCCTGGCAAAAAAAAGTAAGCTGCCCCGGTTCTGGATGGAAGATTGCAGGAGCCACTTTGCACCATCAAACTAGCCCGACTTGGCACTGGTGCAACCTTGGGTCTGGGAACCATCCTGCGTATCGTGGATTCTAATTAGCCAGCCGGCCACTCCCAGCCACAGGCCCCCAAACACAAACAACGGCGCTTTTCCCTGGAAAACAAAACTCGCCTGCCAACTTTTTGATGGCAGATTGCAGGAGCCACTTGGTACTATCAAACCAGCCGAACTTGGCACTGGTGCCACCATGGGTCTGGTCACCATCCTGCCTATCGTAGCTTTTCAGGAGCCAGCCGGTCACTCCCAGCCATGGACCCCCAGACACAAACCTCGACCCGTTTCCCTGGCAAAAATAAGTAAGCTGCCCCGCTTCTGGATGGCAGATTGCAGGAGACACTTGGTACTATCAAACCAGCCCGAATTGGCACTGGTGTCACCTTGGCTCTGGGAACCATCCTGCGTAACGTAGATTCTAATTAGCCAGCCGGCCACTCCCAGCCACAGGCCCCCAAACACAAACAACGGCGCTTTTCCCTGGAAAACAAAACTCGCCTGCCAACTTTTTGATGGCAGATTGCAGGAGCCACTTGGTACTATCAAACCAGCCCAACTTGGCACTGCTGCCACCATGGGTCTGGTCACCATCCTGCCTATCGTAGCTTTTCAGGAGCCAGCCGGTCACTCCCAGCCATAGGCCCCCAGACACAAACCTCGGCCCGTTTCCCTGGCAAACAAAACTAAGCTGCCCCGCTTATGGATGGCAGATTGCAGGAGCTACTTGGTACTATCAAACCAGCCCGACATGGCACTGGTGCCACCTCTGGTCTGGGAACCATCCTGCGTATCGTAGGTTCAAAGGAGCCAGCCGGCCACTCCCAGCCACAGGCCCCCAAACACAAACAACGGCGCTTTTCCCTGGAAAACAAAACTCGCCTGCCAACATTTTGTGAGCAGATTGCAGGAGCCACTTGGTACTATCAAACCAGCCCAACTTGGCACTGCTGCCACCATGGGTCTGGTCACCATCCTGCCTATCGTACCTTTTCAGGAGCCAGCCGGTCACTCCCAGCCATAGGCCCCGAGACACAAACCTCGGCCCGTTTCCCTGGCAAACAAAAGTAAGCATCCCCGCTTCTGGATGGCAGATTGCAGGACGCACTTGGTACTATCACCCCAGCCCAACTTGGCACTGGTGCCACCTTGGGTCTGGGAACCATGCTGCGTATCGTGGATTCTAATTAGCCAGCCGGCCACTCCCAGCCACAGGCCCCCAAACACAAACAACGGCGCTTTTCCCTGGAAAACAAAACTCGCCTGCCAACTTTTTGATGGCAGATTGCAGGAGCCACTTGGTACTATCAAATCAGCCCAGCTTGGCACTGGTGCCACCATGGGTCTGGTCACCATCCTGCCTATCGTAGCTTTTCAGGAGCCAGCCGGTCACTCCCAGCCATAGGCCCCCAGACAAAAACCTCGGCCCGTTTCCCTGGCAAACAAAAGTAAGCTACCCCGCTTCTGGATGGAAGATTGCAGGAGCCACTTTGCACCATCAAACTAGTCCGACTTGGCACTGGTGCCACCTCAGGTCTGGGAACCATCCTGCGTATCGTGGATTCTAAGGAGCCAGCCGGCCACTCCCAGCCACAGGCCCCCAAACACAAACAACGGCGCTTTTCCCTGGAAAACAAAACTCGCCTGCCAACTTTTTGATGGCAGATTGCAGGAGCCACTTGGTACTATCAAACCAGCCCAACTTGGCACGGCTGCCACCATGGGTCTGGTCACCATCCTGCCTATCGTAGCTTTTCAGGAGCCAGCCAGTCACTCCCAGCCATAGGCCCCCAGACACAAACCTCGGCCCGTTTCCCTGGCAAACAAAAGTAAGCATCCCCGCTTCTGGATGGCAGATTGCAGGACGCATTTGGTACTATCAAACCAGCCCAACTTGGCACTGGTGCCACCTTGGGTCTGGGAACCATCCTGCTTATCGTGGATTATAATTAGCCAGCCGGCCACTCCAAGCCACAGGCCCCCAAACACAAACAACGGCGCTTTTCCCTGGAAAAAAAAACTCGCCTGCCAAAATTTTGATGGCTGATTGCAGGAGCCACTTAGTACTATCAAACCAGCCCAACATGGCACTGGTGCCACCTTGGGTCTGGGAACCATCCTGCGTATCGTGGATTCTAATTAGCCAGCCGGCCACTCCCAGCCACAGGCCCCCAAACACAAACAACGGCGCTTTTCCCTGGAAAACAAAACTCGCCTGCCAACATTTTGTGAGCAGATTACAGGAGCCACTTGGTACTATCAAACCAGCCCAACTTGGCACGGCTGCTACCATGGGTCTGGTCACCATCCTGCCTATCACAGCTTTTCAGGACCCAGCCAGTCACTCCCAGTCATAGGCCCCGAGACACAAACCTCGGCCCGTTTCCCTGGCAAAAAAAAGTAAGCTGCCCCGCTTCTGGATGGCAGATTGCAGGAGCCACTTGGTACTATCAAACCAGCCCGACATGGCACTGGTGCCACCTCTGGTCTGGGAATCATCCTGCGTATCGTAGGTTCAAAGGAGCCAGCCGGCCACTCCCAGCCACAGGCCCCCAAACACAAACAACGGCGCTTTTCCCTGGAAAACAAAACTCGCCTGCCAACTTTTTGATGGCAGATTGCAGGAGACACTTGGTACTATCAAACCAGCCCAACTTGGCACTGCTGCCACCATGGGTCTGGTCACCATCCTGCCTATCGTAGCTTTTCAGGAGCCAGCCGGTCACTCCCAGCCATAGGCCCCGAGACACAAACCTCGGCCCGTTTCCCTGGCAAACAAAAGTAAGCATCCCCGCTTCTGGATGGCAGATTGCAGGACGCACTTGGTACTATCACCCCAGCCCAACTTGGCCCTGCTGCCACCTCTGGTCTGGGAACCATCCTGCGTATCGTGGATTCTAATTAGCCAGCCGGCCACTCCCAGCCACAGGCCCCCAAACACAAACAACGGCGCTTTTCCCTGGAAAACAAAACTCGCCTGCCAACTTTTTGATGGCTGATTGCAGGACCCACTTGGTACTATCAAACCAGCCCAACTTGGCACTGGTGCCACCATGGGTCTGGTCACCATCCTGCCTATTGTAGCATTTCAGGAGCCAGCCGCTCAATCCCAGCCATAGGCCCCCAAACACAAAACTCGGCCCGTTTCCCTGGCAAACAAAAGTAAGCTGCCCCGCTTCTGGATGGCAGATTGCAGGAGCCACTTGGTACTATCAAACCAGCCCGACATGGCACTGGTGCCACCTTGGGTCTGGGAACCATGCTGCGTATCGTGGATTCTAATTAGCCAGCCGGCCACTCCCAGCCACAGGCCCCCAAACACAAACAATGGCGCATTTCCCTGGAAAACAAAACTCGCCTGCCAACTCTTTGATGGCAGATTGCAGGAGACACTTGGCACTATCAAACCAGCCCAACTTGGCACTGCTGCCACCATGGGTCTGGTCACCATCCTGCCTATCGTAGCTTTTCAGGAGCCAGCCAGTCACTCCCTGCCATAGGCCCCGAGACACAAACCTCGGCCCGTTTCCCTGGCAAACAAAAGTAAGCTGCCCCGCTTCTGGATGGCAGATTGCAGGAGCCACTTGGTACTATCAAACCAGCCCGACATGGCACTGGTGCCACCTCTGGTCTGGGAACCATCCTGGGTATCGTAGGTTCAAAGCAGCCAGCCGGCCACTCCCAGCCACAGGCCCCCAAACACAAACAACGGCGCTTTTCCCTGGAAAACAAAACTCGCCTGCCAACTTTTTGATGGCAGATTGCAGGAACCACTTGGTACTATCAAACCAGCCCAACTTGGCACTGGTGCCACCATGGGTCTCGTCACCATCCTGCCTATGGTAGCTTTTCAGGAGCCAGCCGGTAACTCCCAGCCATAGGCCCCCAGACACAAACCTCGGCCCATTTCCCTGGCAAACAAAAGTAAGCATCCCCGCTTCTGGATGGCAGATTGCAAGGCACACTTGGTACTATCACCCCAGCCCAACTTGGCACTGGTTCCACCTCGGATCTGGGAACCATGCTGCGTATCGTGGATTCTAAGGAGCCAGCCGGCCACTTCCAGCCACAGGCCCCCAAACACAAACAATGGCGCTTTTCCCTGGAAAACAAAACTCGCCTGCCAACATTGTGATGGCAGATTGCAGGAGCCACTTGGTACTATCAAACCAGCCCAACTTGGCACTGGTGCCACCTTCGGTCTGGGAACCATCCTGCCTATCGTAGCTTTTCAGGAGCCAGCCGGTCACACCCAGCCATAGGCCCCCAGTATAAAACCTCGGCCCGTTTCCCTGGCAAACAAAAGTAAGCTACCCCACTTCTGGATGGCAGATTGCAGGAGCCAGTTTGCACCATCGAACTAGCCCGACTTGGCACTGGTGCCACCTCTGGTCTGGGAACCATCCTGCGTATCGTGGATTCTAAGGAGCCAGCCGGCCACTCCCAGCCACAGGCCCCCAAACAAAAACAACGGCGCTTTTCCCTGGAAAACAAAACTCGCCTGCCAACTTTTTCATGGCAGATTGCAGGAGCCACTTGGTACTATCAAACCAGCCCAACTTGGCACTGCTGCCACCATGGGTTTGGTCACCATCCTGCCTATCGTAGCATTTCAGGAGCCAGCCGCTCAATCCCAGCCATAGGCCCCCAAACACTAACCTCGGCCCGTTTCCCTGGCAAACAAAAGTAAGCAGACCCGTTTCTGGATGGCAGATTGCAGGAGCCACTTGGTACTATCAAACCAGCCCGACATGGCACTGGTGCCACCTCTGGTCTGGGAACCATGCTGCGTATCGTGGATTCTAATTAGCCAGCCGGCCACTCCCAGCCACAGGCCCCCAAACACAAACAACGGCGCTTTTCCCTGGAAAACAAAACTCGCCTGCCAACGTTTTGATGGCAGATTGCAGGAGCCACTTGGTACTATCAAACCAGCCCAACTTGGCACTGGTGCCACCATGGGTCTGGTCACCATCCTGCCTATCGTTGCTTTTCAGGAGCCAGCCGGTCACTCCCAGCCATGGACCCCCAGACACAAACCTCGGCCCGTTTCCCTGGCAAACAAAAGTAAGCTGCCCCGCTTCTGGATGGCAGATTGCAGGAGACACTTGGTACTATCAAACCAGCCCGAATTGGCACTGGTGCCACCTTGGCTCTGGGAACCATCCTGCGTAACGTAGATTCTAAGGAGCCAGCCGGCCACTCCCAGCCACAGGCCCCAAACAAAAACAACGGCGCTTTTCCCGGGAGATAACAAAACTCGCCTGCCAAATTTTAAAGGCAGATTCCAGGAGCCACTTGGTACTATCAAACCAGCCCAGCTTGGCACGGCTGCCACCATGGGTCTGGTCACCATCCTGCCTATCGTAGCTTTTCAGGAGCCAGCCGGTCACTCCCAGCCATAGGCCCCGAGACACAAACCTCGGCCCGTTTCCCTGGCAAACAAAAGTAAGCATCCCCGCATCTTGATGGCAGATTGCAGGACGCACTTGGTACTATCAAACCAGCCCAACTTTGCACTGGTGCCACCTTGGGTCTGGGAACCATCCTGCGTATCGTGGATTCTAAGGAGCCAGGCGGCCACTCCCAGCCACAGGCCCCCAAACACAAACAACGGCGCTTTTCCCTGGAAAACAAAACTCGCCTGCCAACTTTTTGATGGCAGATTGCAGGAGCCACTTGGTATTATCAAATCAGCCCAACTTGGCACTGCTGCCACCATGGGTCTGGTCACCATCCTGCCTATCGTAGCTTTTCAGGCGCCAGCCGGTCACTCCCAGCCATAGGCCCCCAGACACAAACCTCGGCCCGTTTCCGTGGCAAACAAAAGTAAGCTGCCCCGCTTCTGGATGGCAGATTGCAGGAGCCACTTTGCACCATCAAACTAGCCCGACTTGGCACTGGTGCCACCTCAGGTCTGGGAACCATCCTGCGTATCGTGGATTCTAATTAGCCAGCCGGCCACTCCCAGCCACAGGCCCCCAAACACAAACAACGGCGCTTTTCCCTGGAAAACAAAACTCGCCTGCCAACTCTTTGATGGCAGATTGCAGGAGACACTTGGCACTATCAAACCAGCCCAACTTGGCACTGCTGTCACCATGGGTCTGGTCAACATCCTGCCTATCGTAGCTTTTCAGGAGCCAGCCGGTCACTCCCACCCATAGGCCCCGAGACACAAACCTCGGCCCGTTTCCCTGGCAAACAAAAGTAAGCATCCCCGCTTCTGGATGGCAGATTGCAGGAGACACTTTGTACTATCAAACCAGCCCGACATGGCACTGGTGCCACCTCTGGTCTGGGAACCATCCTGCGTATCGTAGGTTCAAAGGAGCCAGCCGGCCACTCCCAGCCACAGGCCCCCAAACACAAACAACGGCGCTTTTCCCTGGAAAACAAAACTCGCCTGCCAACTTTTTGATGGCAGATTGCAGGAGCCACTTGGTACTATCAAACCAGCCCAACTTGGCACTGCTGCCACCATGGGTCTCGTCACCATCCTGCCTATCGTAGCTTTTCACGAGCCAGCCGGTCACTCCCAGCCATAGGCCCCCAGACACAAACCTCGGCCCGTTTCCCTGGCAAACAAAAGTAAGCATCCCCGCTTCTGGATGGCAGATTGCAAGACGCACTTGGTACTATCATCCCAGCCCAACTTGGCACTGGTTCCACCTTGGGCCTGGGTACCATGCTGCGTATCGTGGATTCTAAGGAGCCAGCCGACCACTTACAGCCACTGGCCCCCAAACAAAAACAATGGCGCTTTTCCCTGGAAAACAAAACTCGCCTGCCAACTTTTTGATGGCAGATTGCAGGAGCCACTTGGTACTATCAAACCAGCCCGACTTGGCACTGGTGCCACCTTGGGTCTGGGAACCATCCTGCCTATCGTAGCTTTTCAGGAGCCAGCCGGTCACACCCAGCCATAGGCCCCCAGTATAAAACCTCGGCCCGTTTCCCTGGCAAACAAAAGTAAGCTACCCCACTTCTGGATGGCAGATTGCAGGAGCCACTTTGCACCATCAAACTAGCCCGACTTGGCACTGGTGCCACCTCTGGTCTGGGAACCATCCTGCGTATCGTGGATTCTAATTAGCCAGCCGGCCACTCCCAGCCACAGGCCCCCAAACACAAACAACGGCGCTTTTCCCTGGAAAACAAAACTCGCCTGCCAACTTTTTGATGGCAGATTGCAGGAGCCACTTGGTACTATCAAACCAGCCCAACTTGGCACGGCTGCCACCATGGGTCTGGTCACCATCCTGCCTATCGTAGCATTTCAGGAGCCAGCCGCTCAATCCCAGCCACAGGACCCCAAACAGTAACCTCGGCCCGTTTCCCTGCCAAACAAAAGTAAGCTGCCCCGCCTCTGGGTGGCAGATTGCAGGAGCCACTTGGTACTATCAAACCAGCCCGACATGGCAGTGGTGCCACCTCTGGTCTGGGAACCATCCTGCGTATCGTGGATTCTAAGGAGCCAGCCGGCCACTCCCAGCCACAGGCCTCCAAACAAAAACAACGGCGCTTTTCCCTGGAAAACAAAACTCGCCTGCCAACGTTTTGATGGCAGATTGCAGGAGCCACTTGGTACTATCAAACCAGCCCAACTTGGCACTGGTGCCACCATGGGTCTGGTCACCATCCTGCCTATCGTTGCTTTTCAGGAGCCAGCCGGTCACTCCCAGCCATGGACCCCCAGACCCAAACCTCGGCCCGTTTCCCTGGCAAAAATAAGTAAGCTGCCCCGCTTCTGGATGGCAGATTGCAGGAGACACTTGGTACTATCAAACCTGCCCGAATTGGCACTGGTGCCACCTTGGGTCTGGGAACCATCCTGTGTATCGTAGGTTCAAAGGAGCCAGCCGGCCACTCCCAGCCACAGGCCCCCAAACACAAACAACGGCGCTTTTCCCTGGAAAACAAAACTCGCCTGCCAACTTTTTCATGGCAGATTGCAGGAGCCACTTGGTACTATCAAACCAGCCCAACTTGGCACTGCTGCCACCATGGGTCTGGTCACCATCCTGCCTATCGTAGCATTTCAGGAGCCAGCCGCTCAATCCCAGCCATAGGCCCCCAAACACTAACCTCGGCCCGTTTCCCTGGCAAACAAAAGTAAGCTGAC
Organism: Melospiza melodia melodia; assembly: GCF_035770615.1. Classification (NCBI taxonomy): domain Eukaryota; kingdom Metazoa; phylum Chordata; class Aves; order Passeriformes; family Passerellidae; genus Melospiza; species Melospiza melodia. The sequence goes on along the minus strand of NC_086216.1, from coordinate 633,804 downwards.
CCGTTTCTGGATGGCAGATTGCAGGAGCCACTTGGTACTATCAAACCAGCCCGACATGGCACTGGTGCCACCTCTGGTCTGGGAACCATGCTGCGTATCGTGGATTCTAATTAGCCAGCCGGCCACTCCCAGCCACAGGCCCCCAAACACAAACAACGGCGCTTTTCCCTGGAAAACAAAACTCGCCTGCCAACTTTTTGATGGCAGATTGCAGGAGCCACTTGGTACTATCAAACCAGCCCAACTTGGCACTGGTGCCACCATGGGTCTGGTCACCATCCTGCCTATCGTTGCTTTTCAGGAGCCAGCCGGTCACTCCCAGCCATGGACCCCAGACACAAACCTCGGCCCGTTTCCCTGGCAAAAATAAGTAAGCTGCCCCGCTTCTGGATGGCAGATTGCAGGAGACACTTGGTACTATCAAACCAGCCCGAATTGGCACTGGTGCCACCTTGGCTCTGGGAACCATCCTGCGTATCGTAGATTCTAATTAGCCAGCCGGCCACTCCCAGCCACAGGCCCCCAAACACAAACAACGGCGCTTTTCCCTGGAAAAAAAAACTCGCCTGCCAACTTTTTGATGGCTGATTGCAGGAGCCACTTGGTACTATCAAACCAGCCCAACTTGGCACTGGTGCTACCTTGGGTCTGGGAACCATCCTGCGTATCGTGGATTCTAATTAGCCAGCCGGCCACTCCCAGCCACAGGCCCCCAAACACAAACAACGGCGCTTTTTCCTGGAAAACAAAACTCGCCTGCCAACATTTTGTGAGCAGATTACAGGAGCCACTTGGTACTATCAAACCAGCCCAACTTGGCACTGCTCCCACCATGGGTCTGGTCACCATCCTGCCTATCGTAGCTTTTCAGGAGCCAGCCGGTCACTCCCACCCATAGGCCCCCAGACACAAACCTCGGCCCGTTTCCCTGGCAAACAAAAGTAAGCATCCCCGCTTCTGGATGGCAGATTGCAGGACGCACTTGGTACTATCACCCCAGCCCAACTTGGCACTGGTGCCACCTTGGGTCTGGGAACCATCCTGCGTATTGTGGATTCTAATTAGCCAGCCGGCCACTCCCAGCCACAGGCCCCCAAACACAAACAACGGCGCTTTTCCCTGGAAAACAAAACTCGCCTGCCAACTCTTTGATGGCAGATTGCAGGAGACACTTGGCACTATCAAACCAGCCCAACTTGGCACTGCTGTCACCATGGGTCTGGTCAACATCCTGCCTATCGTAGCTTTTCAGGAGCCAGCCGGTCACTCCCAGCCATAGGCCCCGAGACACAAACCTCGGCCCGTTTCCCTGGCAAACAAAAGTAAGCATCCCCGCTTCTGGATGGCAGATTGCAGGAGACACTTGGTACTATCAAACCAGCCCGACATGGCACTGGTGCCACCTCTGGTCTGGGAACCATCCTGCGTATCGTAGGTTCAAAGGAGCCAGCCGGCCACTCCCAGCCACAGGCCCCCAAACACAAACAACGGCGCTTTTCCCTGGAAAACAAAACTCGCCTGCCAACTTTTTGATGGCAGATTGCAGGAGCCACTTGGTACTATCAAACCAGCCCAACTTGGCACTGCTGCCACCATGGGTCTGGTCACCATCCTGCCTATCGTAGCTTTTCAGGAGCCAGCCGGTCACTCCCAGCCATAGGCCCCGAGACACAAACCTCGGCCCGTTTCCCTGGCAAACAAAAGTAAGGATCCCCGCTTCTGGATGGCAGATTGCAAGACGCACTTGGTACTATCATCCCAGCCCAACTTGGCACTGGTTCCACATTGGGCCTGGGTACCATGCTGCGTATCGTGGATTCTAAGGAGCCAGCCGACCACTTCCAGCCACTGGCCCCCAAACAAAAACAATGGCGCTTTTCCCTGGAAAACAAAACTCGCCTGCCAACTTTTTGATGGCAGATTGCAGGAGCCACTTGGTACTATCAAACCAGCCCAACTTGGCACTGGTGCCACCTTGGGTCTGGGAACCATCCTGCCTATCGTAGCTTTTCAGGAGCCAGCCGGTCACACCCACCCATAGGCCCCCAGTATAAAACCTCGGCCCGTTTCCCTGGTAAACAGAAGTAAGCTACCCCTCTTCTGGATGGCAGATTGCAGGAGCCACTTTGCACCATCAAACTAGCCCGACTTGGCACTGATGCCACCTCTGGTCTGGGAACCATCCTGCGTATCGTGGATTCTAATTAGCCAGCCGGCCACTCCCAGCCACAGGCCCCCAAACACAAACAACGGCGCTTTTCCCTGGAAAACAAAACTCGCCTGCCAACTTTTTGATGGCAGATTGCAGGAGCCACTTGGTACTATCAAACCAGCCCAACTTGGCACGGCTGCCACCATGGGTCTGGTCACCATCCTGCCTATCGTAGCATTTCAGGAGCCAGCCGCTCAATCCCAGCCACAGGACCCCAAACAGTAACCTCGGCCCGTTTCCCTGCCAAACAAAAGTAAGCTGCCCCGCCTCTGGGTGGCAGATTGCAGGAGCCACTTGGTACTATCATACCAGCCCGACATGGCAGTGGTGCCACCTCTGGTCTGGGAACCATCCTGCGTATCGTGGATTCTAAGGAGCCAGCCGGCCACTCCCAGCCACAGGCCTCCAAACAAAAACAACTGCGCTTTTCCCTGGAAAACAAAACTCGCCTGCCAACGTTTTGATGGCAGATTGCAGGAGCCACTTGGTACTATCAAACCAGCCCAACTTGGCACTGGTGCCACCATGGGTCTTGTCACCATCCTGCCTATCGTTGCTTTTCAGGAGCCAGCCGGTCACTCCCAGCCATGGACCCCCAGACACAAACCTCGGCCCGTTTCCCTGGCAAAAATAAGTAAGCTGCCCTGCTTCTGGATGGCAGATTGCAGGAGACACTTGGTACTATCAAACCTGCCCGGATTGGCACTGGTGCCACCTTGGCTCTGGGAACCATCCTGTGTATCGTAGGTTCAAAGGAGCCAGCCGGCCACTCCCAGCCACAGGCCCCCAAACACAAACAACGGCGCTTTTCCCTGGAAAACAAAACTCGCCTGCCAACTTTTTCATGGCAGATTGCAGGAGCCACTTGGTACTATCAAACCAGCCCAACTTGGCACTGCTGCCACCATGGGTCTGGTCACCATCCTGCCTATCGTAGCATTTCAGGAGCCAGCCGCTCAATCCCAGCCATAGGCCCCCAAACACTAACCTCGGCCCGTTTCCCTGGCAAACAAAAGTAAGCTGACCCGCTTCTGGATGGCAGATTGCAGGAGCCACTTGGTACTATCAAACCAGCCCGACATGGCACTGGTGCCACCTCTGGTCTGGGAACCATGCTGCGTATCGTGGATTCTAATTAGCCAGCCGGCCACTCCCAGCCACAGGCCCCCAAACACAAACAACGGCGCTTTTCCCTGGAAAACAAAACTCGCCTGCCAACTTTTTGATGGCAGATTGCAGGAGCCACTTGGTACTATCAAACCAGCCCAACTTGGCACTGGTGCCACCATGGGTCTGGTCACCATCCTGCCTATCGTTGCTTTTCAGGAGCCAGCCGGTCACTCCCAGCCATGGACCCCAGACACAAACCTCGGCCCGTTTCCCTGGCAAAAATAAGTAAGCTGCCCCGCTTCTGGATGGCAGATTGCAGGAGACACTTGGTACTATCAAACCAGCCCGAATTGGCACTGGTGCCACCTTGGCTCTGGGAACCATCCTGCGTATCGTAGATTCTAATTAGCCAGCCGGCCACTCCCAGCCACAGGCCCCCAAACACAAACAACGGCGCTTTTCCCTGGAAAAAAAAACTCGCCTGCCAACTTTTTGATGGCTGATTGCAGGAGCCACTTGGTACTATCAAACCAGCCCAACTTGGCACTGGTGCTACCTTGGGTCTGGGAACCATCCTGCGTATCGTGGATTCTAATTAGCCAGCCGGCCACTCCCAGCCACAGGCCCCCAAACACAAACAACGGCGCTTTTTCCTGGAAAACAAAACTCGCCTGCCAACATTTTGTGAGCAGATTACAGGAGCCACTTGGTACTATCAAACCAGCCCAACTTGGCACTGCTGCCACCATGGGTCTGGTCACCATCCTGCCTATCGTAGCTTTTCAGGAGCCAGCCGGTCACTCACACCCATAGGCCCCCAGACACAAACCTCGGCCCGTTTCCCTGGCAAACAAAAGTAAGCATCCCCGCTTCTGGATGGCAGATTGCAGGACGCACTTGGTACTATCACCCCAGCCCAACTTGGCACTGGTGCCACCTTGGGTCTGGGAACCATCCTGCGTATTGTGGATTCTAATTAGCCAGCCGGCCACTCCCAGCCACAGGCCCCCAAACACAAACAACGGCGCTTTTCCCTGGAAAACAAAACTCGCCTGCCAACACTTTGATGGCAGATTGCAGGAGACACTTGGCACTATCAAACCAGCCCAACTTGGCACTGCTGTCACCATGGGTCTGGTCACCATCCTGCCTATCGTAGCTTTTCAGGAGCCAGCCGGTCACTCCCAGCCATAGGCCCCGAGACACAAACCTCGGCCCGTTTCCCTGGCAAACAAAAGTAAGCATCCCCGCTTCTGGATGGCAGATTGCAGGAGACACTTGGTACTATCAAACCAGCCCGACATGGCACTGGTGCCACCTCTGGTCTGGGAATCATCCTGCGTATCGTAGGTTCAAAGGAGCCAGCCGGCCACTCCCAGCCACAGGCCCCCAAACACAAACAACGGCGCTTTTCCCTGGAAAACAAAACTCGCCTGCCAACTTTTTGATGGCAGATTGCAGGAGCCACTTGGTACTATCAAACCAGCCCAACTTGGCACTGCTGCCACCATGGGTCTCGTCACCATCCTGCCTATCGTAGCTTTTCACGAGCCAGCCGGTCACTCCCAGCCATAGGCCCCGAGACACAAACCTCGGCCCGTTTCCCTGGCAAACAAAAGTAAGCATCCCCGCTTCTGGATGGCAGATTGCAAGACGCACTTGGTACTATCATCCCAGCCCAACTTGGCACTGGTTCCACCTTGGGCCTGGGTACCATGCTGCGTATCGTGGATTCTAAGGAGCCAGCCGACCACTTCCAGCCACTGGCCCCCAAACAAAAACAATGGCGCTTTTCCCTGGAAAACAAAACTCGCCTGCCAACTTTTTGATGGCAGATTGCAGGAGCCACTTGGTACTATCAAACCAGCCCAACTTGGCACTGGTGCCACCTTGGGTCTGGGAACCATCCTGCCTATCGTAGCTTTTCAGGAGCCAGCCGGTCACACCCACCCATAGGCCCCCAGTATAAAACCTCGGCCCGTTTCCCTGGCAAACAAAAGTAAGCTACCCCACTTCTGGATGGCAGATTGCAGGAGCCACTTTGCACCATCAAACTAGCCCGACTTGGCACTGGTGCCACCTCTGCTCTGGGAACCATCCTGCGTATCGTGGATTCTAATTAGCCAGCCGGCCACTCCCAGCCACAGGCCCCCAAACACAAACAACGGCGCTTTTCCCTGGAAAACAAAACTCGCCTGCCAACTTTTTGATGGCAGATTGCAGGAGCCACTTGGTACTATCAAACCAGCCCAACTTGGCACGGCTGCCACCATGGGTCTGGTCACCATCCTGCCTATCGTAGCATTTCAGGAGCCAGCCGCTCAATCCCAGCCACAGGACCCCAAACAGTAACCTCGGCCCGTTTCCCTGCCAAACAAAAGTAAGCTGCCCCGCCTCTGGGTGGCAGATTGCAGGAGCCACTTGGTACTATCATACCAGCCCGACATGGCAGTGGTGCCACCTCTGGTCTGGGAACCATCCTGCGTATCGTGGATTCTAAGGAGCCAGCCGGCCACTCCCAGCCACAGGCCTCCAAACAAAAACAACGGCGCTTTTCCCTGGAAAACAAAACTCGCCTGCCAACGTTTTGATGGCAGATTGCAGGAGCCACTTGGTACTATCAAACCAGCCCAACTTGGCACTGGTGCCACCATGGGTCTTGTCACCATCCTGCCTATCGTTGCTTTTCAGGAGCCAGCCGGTCACTCCCAGCCATGGACCCCCAGACACAAACCTCGGCCCGTTTCCCTGGCAAAAATAAGTAAGCTGCCCTGCTTCTGGATGGCAGATTGCAGGAGACACTTGGTACTATCAAACCTGCCCGGATTGGCACTGGTGCCACCTTGGCTCTGGGAACCATCCTGTGTATCGTAGGTTCAAAGGAGCCAGCCGGCCACTCCCAGCCACAGGCCCCCAAACACAAACAACGGCGCTTTTCCCTGGAAAACAAAACTCGCCTGCCAACTTTTTCATGGCAGATTGCAGGAGCCACTTGGTACTATCAAACCAGCCCAACTTGGCACTGCTGCCACCATGGGTCTGGTCACCATCCTGCCTATCGTAGCATTTCAGGAGCCAGCCGCTCAATCCCAGCCATAGGCCCCCAAACACTAACCTCGGCCCGTTTCCCTGGCAAACAAAAGTAAGCTGACCCGCTTCTGGATGGCAGATTGCAGGAGCCACTTGGTACTATCAAACCAGCCCGACATGGCACTGGTGCCACCTCTGGTCTGGGAACCATGCTGCGTATCGTGGATTCTAATTAGCCAGCCGGCCACTCCCAGCCACAGGCCCCCAAACACAAACAACGGCGCTTTTCCCTGGAAAACAAAACTCGCCTGCCAACTTTTTGATGGCAGATTGCAGGAGCCACTTGGTACTATCAAACCAGCCCAACTTGGCACTGGTGCCACCATGGGTCTGGTCACCATCCTGCCTATCGTTGCTTTTCAGGAGCCAGCCGGTCACTCCCAGCCATGGACCCCAGACACAAACCTCGGCCCGTTTCCCTGGCAAAAATAAGTAAGCTGCCCCGCTTCTGGATGGCAGATTGCAGGAGACACTTGGTACTATCAAACCAGCCCGAATTGGCACTGGTGCCACCTTGGCTCTGGGAACCATCCTGCGTATCGTAGATTCTAATTAGCCAGCCGGCCACTCCCAGCCACAGGCCCCCAAACACAAACAACGGCGCTTTTCCCTGGAAAAAAAAACTCGCCTGCCAACTTTTTGATGGCTGATTGCAGGAGCCACTTGGTACTATCAAACCAGCCCAACTTGGCACTGGTGCTACCTTGGGTCTGGGAACCATCCTGCGTATCGTGGATTCTAATTAGCCAGCCGGCCACTCCCAGCCACAGGCCCCCAAACACAAACAACGGCGCTTTTTCCTGGAAAACAAAACTCGCCTGCCAACATTTTGTGAGCAGATTACAGGAGCCACTTGGTACTATCAAACCAGCCCAACTTGGCACTGCTGCCACCATGGGTCTGGTCACCATCCTGCCTATCGTAGCTTTTCAGGAGCCAGCCGGTCACTCACACCCATAGGCCCCCAGACACAAACCTCGGCCCGTTTCCCTGGCAAACAAAAGTAAGCATCCCCGCTTCTGGATGGCAGATTGCAGGACGCACTTGGTACTATCACCCCAGCCCAACTTGGCACTGGTGCCACCTTGGGTCTGGGAACCATCCTGCGTATTGTGGATTCTAATTAGCCAGCCGGCCACTCCCAGCCACAGGCCCCCAAACACAAACAACGGCGCTTTTCCCTGGAAAACAAAACTCGCCTGCCAACACTTTGATGGCAGATTGCAGGAGACACTTGGCACTATCAAACCAGCCCAACTTGGCACTGCTGTCACCATGGGTCTGGTCACCATCCTGCCTATCGTAGCTTTTCAGGAGCCAGCCGGTCACTCCCAGCCATAGGCCCCGAGACACAAACCTCGGCCCGTTTCCCTGGCAAACAAAAGTAAGCATCCCCGCTTCTGGATGGCAGATTGCAGGAGACACTTGGTACTATCAAACCAGCCCGACATGGCACTGGTGCCACCTCTGGTCTGGGAATCATCCTGCGTATCGTAGGTTCAAAGGAGCCAGCCGGCCACTCCCAGCCACAGGCCCCCAAACACAAACAACGGCGCTTTTCCCTGGAAAACAAAACTCGCCTGCCAACTTTTTGATGGCAGATTGCAGGAGCCACTTGGTACTATCAAACCAGCCCAACTTGGCACTGCTGCCACCATGGGTCTCGTCACCATCCTGCCTATCGTAGCTTTTCACGAGCCAGCCGGTCACTCCCAGCCATAGGCCCCGAGACACAAACCTCGGCCCGTTTCCCTGGCAAACAAAAGTAAGCATCCCCGCTTCTGGATGGCAGATTGCAAGACGCACTTGGTACTATCATCCCAGCCCAACTTGGCACTGGTTCCACCTTGGGCCTGGGTACCATGCTGCGTATCGTGGATTCTAAGGAGCCAGCCGACCACTTCCAGCCACTGGCCCCCAAACAAAAACAATGGCGCTTTTCCCTGGAAAACAAAACTCGCCTGCCAACTTTTTGATGGCAGATTGCAGGAGCCACTTGGTACTATCAAACCAGCCCAACTTGGCACTGGTGCCACCTTGGGTCTGGGAACCATCCTGCCTATCGTAGCTTTTCAGGAGCCAGCCGGTCACACCCACCCATAGGCCCCCAGTATAAAACCTCGGCCCGTTTCCCTGGCAAACAAAAGTAAGCTACCCCACTTCTGGATGGCAGATTGCAGGAGCCACTTTGCACCATCAAACTAGCCCGACTTGGCACTGGTGCCACCTCTGCTCTGGGAACCATCCTGCGTATCGTGGATTCTAATTAGCCAGCCGGCCACTCCCAGCCACAGGCCCCCAAACACAAACAACGGCGCTTTTCCCTGGAAAACAAAACTCGCCTGCCAACTTTTTGATGGCAGATTGCAGGAGCCACTTGGTACTATCAAACCAGCCCAACTTGGCACGGCTGCCACCATGGGTCTGGTCACCATCCTGCCTATCGTAGCATTTCAGGAGCCAGCCGCTCAATCCCAGCCACAGGACCCCAAACAGTAACCTCGGCCCGTTTCCCTGCCAAACAAAAGTAAGCTGCCCCGCCTCTGGGTGGCAGATTGCAGGAGCCACTTGGTACTATCAAACCAGCCCGACATGGCAGTGGTGCCACCTCTGGTCTGGGAACCATCCTGCGTATCGTGGATTCTAAGGAGCCAGCCGGCCACTCCCAGCCACAGGCCTCCAAACAAAAACAACGGCGCTTTTCCCTGGAAAACAAAACTCGCCTGCCAACGTTTTGATGGCAGATTGCAGGAGCCACTTGGTACTATCAAACCAGCCCAACTTGGCACTGGTGCCACCATGGGTCTGGTCACCATCCTGCCTATCGTTGCTTTTCAGGAGCCAGCCGGTCACTCCCAGCCATGGACCCCCAGACACAAACCTCGGCCCGTTTCCCTGGCAAAAATAAGTAAGCTGCCCCGCTTCTGGATGGCAGATTGCAGGAGACACTTGGTACTATCAAACCTGCCCGAATTGGCACTGGTGCCACCTTGGCTCTGGGAACCATCCTGTGTATCGTAGGTTCAAAGGAGCCAGCCGGCCACTCCCAGCCACAGGCCCCCAAACACAAACAACGGCGCTTTTCCCTGGAAAACAAAACTCGCCTGCCAACTTTTTCATGGCAGATTGCAGGAGCCACTTGGTACTATCAAACCAGCCCAACTTGGCACTGCTGCCACCATGGGTCTGGTCACCATCCTGCCTATCGTAGCATTTCAGGAGCCAGCCGCTCAATCCCAGCCATAGGCCCCCAAACACTAACCTCGGCCCGTTTCCCTGGCAAACAAAAGTAAGCTGCCCCGTTTCTGGATGGCAGATTGCAGGAGCCACTTGGTACTATCAAACCAGCCCGACATGGCACTGGTGCCACCTCTGGTCTGGGAACCATGCTGCGTATCGTGGATTCTAATTAGCCAGCCGGCCACTCCCAGCCACAGGCCCCCAAACACAAACAACGGCGCTTTTCCCTGGAAAACAAAACTCGCCTGCCAACTTTTTGATGGCTGATTGCAGGAGCCACTTGGTACTATCAAACCAGCCCAACTTGGCACTGGTGCCACCATGGGTCTGGTCACCATCCTGCCTATCGTTGCTTTTCAGGAGCCAGCCGGTCACTCCCAGCCATGGACCCCAGACACAAACCTCGGCCCGTTTCCCTGGCAAAAATAAGTAAGCTGCCCCGCTTCTGGATGGCAGATTGCAGGAGACACTTGGTACTATCAAACCAGCCCGAATTGGCACTGGTGCCACCTTGGCTCTGGGAACCATCCTGCGTATCGTAGATTCTAATTAGCCAGCCGGCCACTCCCAGCCACAGGCCCCCAAACACAAACAACGGCGCTTTTCCCTGGAAAAAAAAACTCGCCTGCCAACTTTTTGATGGCTGATTGCAGGAGCCACTTGGTACTATCAAACCAGCCCAACTTGGCACTGGTGCTACCTTGGGTCTGGGAACCATCCTGCGTATCGTGGATTCTAATTAGCCAGCCGGCCACTCCCAGCCACAGGCCCCCAAACACAAACAACGGCGCTTTTTCCTGGAAAACAAAACTCGCCTGCCAACATTTTGTGAGCAGATTACAGGAGCCACTTGGTACTATCAAACCAGCCAAACTTGGCACTGCTGCCACCATGGGTCTGGTCACCATCCTGCCTATCGTAGCTTTTCAGGAGCCAGCCGGTCACTCCCACCCATAGGCCCCCAGACACAAACCTCGGCCCGTTTCCCTGGCAAACATAAGTAAGCATCCCCGCTTCTGGATGGCAGATTGCAGGACGCACTTGGTACTATCACCCCAGCCCAACTTGGCACTGGTGCCACCTTGGGTCTGGGAACCATCCTGCGTATTGTGGATTCTAATTAGCCAGCCGGCCACTCCCAGCCACAGGCCCCCAAACACAAACTACGGCGCTTTTCCCTGGAAAACAAAACTCGCCTGCCAACTTTTTGATGGCAGATTGCAGGAGCCACTTGTTACTATCAAACCAGCCCAACTTGGCACTGGTGCCACCATGGGTCTGGTCACCATCCTGCCTATTGTAGCATTTTAGGAGCCAGCCTCTCAATCCCAGCCATAGGCCCCCAGACACAAACCTCGGCCCGTTTCCCTGGCAAACAAAAGTAACCTGCCCCGCTTCTGGATGGCAGATTGCAGGAGCCACTTGGTACTATCAAACCAGCCCGACATGGCACTGGTGCCACCTCTGGTCTGGGAACCATGCTGCGTATCGTGGATTCTAATTAGCCAGCCGGCCACTCCCAGCCACAGGCCCCCAAACACAAACAACGGCGCTTTTCCCTGGAAAACAAAACTCGCCTGCCAACTTTTTGATGGCAGATTGCAGGAGCCACTTGGTACTATCAAACCAGCCCAACTTGGCACTGGTGCCACCATGGGTCTGGTCACCATCCTGCCTATCGTTGCTTTTCAGGAGCCAGCCGGTCACTCCCAGCCATGGACACCCAGACACAAATCTCGGCCCGTTTCCTTGGCAAAAATAAGTAAGCTGCCCCGCTTCTGGATGGCAGATTGCAGGAGACACTTGTTACTATCAAACCAGCCCGAATTGGCACTGGTGCCACCTTTGCTCGGGGAACCATCCTGCGTAACCTAGATGCTAAGGAGCCAGCCGGCCACTCCCAGCCACATGCCCCCAAACACAAACAACGGCGCTTTTCCCTGGAAAACAAAACTCGCCTGCCAACATTTGATGGCAGATTCCAGGAGCCACTTGGTACTATCAAACCAGCCCAACTTGGCACGGCTGCCACCATGGGTCTGGTCACCATCCTGCCTATCGTAGCATTTCAGGAGCCAGCCGGTCACTCCCAGCCATAGGCCCCGAGACACAAACCTCGGCCCGTTTCCCTGGCAAACAAAAGTAAGCATCCCCGCTTCTGGATGGCATATTGCAGGACGCACTTGGTACTATCAAACCAGCCCAACTTGGCACTGGTGCCACCCTGGGTCTGGGAACCATTCTGCGTATCGTGGATTCTAATTAGCCAGCCGGCCACTCCCAGCCACAGGCCCCCAAACACAAACAACGGCGCTTTTCCCTGGAAAACAAAACTCGGCTGCCAACGTTTTGATGCAGGAGCCACTTGGTACTATCAAACCAGCCCAACTTGGCACTGGTGCCACCATGGGTCTGGTCACCATCCTGCCTATCGTTGCTTTTCAGGAGCCAGCCGGTCACTCCCAGCCATGAACCTCCAGACACAAACCTCGGCCCGTTTCCCTGGCAAACAAAAGTAAGCATCCCCGCTTCTGGATGGAAGATTGCAGGAGACACTTGGTACTATCAAACCTGCCCGAATTGGCACTGGTGCCACCTTGGCTCTGGGAACCATCCTGTGTATCGTAGGTTCAAAGGAGCCAGCCGGCCACTCCCAGCCACAGGCCCCCAAACACAAACAACGGCGCTTTTCCCTGGAAAACAAAACTCGCCTGCCAACTTTTTGATGGCAGATTGCAGGAGCCACTTGGTACTATCAAACCAGCCCAACTTGGCACTGCTGCCACCATGGGTCTGGTCACCATCCTGTCTATCGTAGCTTTTCAGGAGCCAGCCGGTCACTCCCAGCCATAGGCCCCGAGACACAAACCTCGGCCCGTTTCCCTGGCAAACAAAAGTAAGCATCCCCGCTTCTGGATGGCAGATTGCAGGAGCCACTTTGCACCATCAAACTAGCCCGACTTGGCACTGGTGCCACGTCAGGTCTGGGAACCATCCTGCGTATCGTGGATTCTAATTAGCCAGCCGGCCACTTCCAGCCACAGGCCCCCAAACACAAACAACGGCGCTTTTCCCTGGAAAACAAAACTCGCCTGCCAACTTTTTGATGGCAGATTGCAGGAGCCACTTGGTATTATCAAATCAGCCCAACTTGGCACTGGTGCCACCATGGGTCTGGTCACCATCCTGCCTATCGTAGCTTTTCAGGAGCCAGCCGGTCACTCCCAGCCATGGACCCCCAGACACAAATCTCGGCCCGTTTCCCTCGCAAAAATAAGTAACCTGCCCCGCTTCTGGATGGCAGATTGCAGGAGCCACTTGGTACTATCAAACCAGCCCGACATGGCACTGGTGCCACCTCTGGTCTGGGAACCATGCTGCGTATCGTGGATTCTAATAAGCCAGCCGGCCACTCCCAGCCACAGGCCCCCAAACACAAACAACGGCGCTTTTCCCTGGAAAACAAAACTCGCCTGCCAACTCTTTGATGGCAGATTGCAGGAGAAACTTGGCACTATCAAACCAGCCCAACTTGGCACTGCTGCCACCATGGGTCTGGTCACCATCCTGCCTATCGTAGCTTTTCAGGAGCCAGCCCGTCACTCCCAGCCATAGGCCCCGAGACACAAACCTCGGCCCGTTTCCCTGGCAAACAAAAGTAAGCTGCCCCGCTTCTGGATGGCAGATTGCAGGAGCCACTTGGTACTATCAAACCAGCCCGACATGGCACTGGTGCCACCTCTGGTCTGGGAACCATCCTGCGTATCGTAGGTTCAAAGGAGCCAGCCGGCCACTCCCAGCCACAGGCCCCCAAACAAAAACAATGGCGCTTTTCCCTGGAAAACAAAACTCGCCTGCCAACTTTTTGATGGCAGATTGCAGGAGCCACTTGGTACTATCAAACAAGCCCAACCTGGCACTGGTGCCACCTTGGGTCTGGGAACCATCCTGCCTATCGTAGCTTTTCAGGAGCCAGCCGGTCACACCCAGCCATAGGCCCCCAGTATAGAACCTCGGCCCGTTTCCCTGGCAAACAAAAGTAAGCTACCCCACTTCTGGATGGCAGATTGCAGGAGCCACTTTGCACCATCAAACTAGCCCGACTTGGCACTGGTGCCACCTCTGGTCTGGGAACCATCCTGCGTATCGTGGATTCTAATTAGCCAGCCGGCCACTCCCAGCCACAGGCCCCCAAACACAAACAACGGCGCTTTTCCCTGGAAAACAAAACTCGCCTGCCAACTTTTTGATGGCAGATTGCAGGAGCCACTTGGTACTATCAAACCAGCCCAACTTGGCACTGGTGCCACCATGGGTCTGGTCACCATCCTGCCTATCGTTGCTTTTCAGGAGCCAGCCGGTCACTCCCAGCCATGGACCCCCAGACACAAACCTCGGCCCGTTTCCCTGGCAAAAATAAGTAAGCTGCCCCGCTTCTGGATGGCAGATTGCAGGAGACACTTGGTACTATCAAACCTGCCCGAATTGGCACTGGTGCCACCTTGGCTCTGGGAACCATCCTGTGTATCGTAGGTTCAAAGGAGCCAGCCGGCCACTCCCAGCCACAGGCCCCCAAACACAAACAACGGCGCTTTTCCCTGGAAAACAAAACTCGCCTGCCAACTTTTTGATGGCAGATTGCAGGAGCCACTTGGTACTATCAAACCAGCCCAACTTGGCACTGCTGCCACCATGGGTCTGGTCACCATCCTGCCTATCGTAGCTTTTCAGGAGCGAGCCGGTCACTCCCAGCCATAGGCCCCGAGACAGAAACCTGGGCCCGTTTCCCTGGCAAACAAAAGTAAGCATCCCCGCTTCTGGATGGCAGATTGCAGGAGGCACTTGGTACTATCACCCCAGCCCAACTTGGTACTGGTGCCACCTTGGGTCTGGGAACCATCCTGCGTATCGTGGATTCTAATTAGCCAGCCGGCCACTTCCAGCCACAGGCCCCCAAACACAAACAACGGCGCTTTTCCCTGGAAAACAAAACTCGCCTGCCAACTTTTTGATGGCAGATTGCAGGAGCCACTTGGTACTATCAAACCAGCCCAACTTGGCACTGGTGCCACCATGGGTCTGGTCACCATTCGGCCTATCGTAGCTTTTCAGGAGCCAGCTGGTCACTTCCAGCCATAGGCCCCCAGACACAAACCTCGGCCCGTTTCCCTGGCAAACAAAAGTAAGCTACGCCGCTTCTGGGTGGAAGATTGCAGGAGCCACTTTGCACCATCAAACTAGCCCGACTTGTCACTGGTGCCACCTCTGGTCTGGGAACCATCCTGCGTATCGTGGATTCTAAGGAGCCAGGCGGCCACTCCCAGCCACAGGCCCCCAAACACAAACAACGGCGCTTTTCCCTGGAAAACAAAACTCGCCTGCCAACTTTTTGATGGCAGATTGCAGGAGCCACTTGGTATTATCAAATCAGCCCAACTTGGCACTGGTGCCACCATGGGTCTGGTCACCATCCTGCCTATCGTAGCTTTTCAGGAGCCAGCCGGTCACTCCCAGCCATGGACCCCCAGACACAAATCTCGGCCCGTTTCCCTCGCAAAAATAAGTAACCTGCCCCGCTTCTGTATGGCAGATTGCAGGAGCCACTTTGCACCATCAAACCAGCCCGACTTGGCACTGGTG
This sequence comes from Melospiza melodia melodia, assembly GCF_035770615.1. NCBI lineage: Eukaryota > Metazoa > Chordata > Aves > Passeriformes > Passerellidae > Melospiza > Melospiza melodia. The sequence continues at coordinate 618,512 of NC_086216.1, read as the reverse complement.
CCACCTCAGGTCTGGGAACCATCCTGCGTATCGTGGATTCTAATTAGCCAGCCGGCCACTCCCAGCCACAGGCCCCCAAACACAAACAACGGCGCTTTTCCCTGGAAAACAAAACTCGCCTGCCAACTTTTTGATGGCAGATTGCAGGAGCCACTTGGTATTATCAAATCAGCCCAACTTGGCACTGGTGCCACCATGGGTCTGGTCACCATCCTGCCTATCGTAGCTTTTCAGGAGCCAGCCGGTCACTTCCTGCCATAGGCCCCCAGACACAAACCTCAACCCTTTTCCCTACCAACAAAAGTAAGCTACCCCGCTTCTGGGTGGAAGATTGCAGGAGCCACTTTGCACCATCAAACTAGCCCGACTTGGCACTGGTGCCACCTCTGGTCTGGGAACCATCCTGCGTATCGTGGATTCTAAAGAGCCAGGCGGCCACTCCCAGCCACAGGCCCCCAAACACAAACAACGGCGCTTTTCCCTGGAAAACAAAACTCGCCTGCCAACGTTTTGATGGCAGATTGCAGGAGCCACTTGTTACTATCAAACCAGCCCGAATTGGCACTGGTGCCACCTTGGCTCTGGGAACCATCCTGCGTAACGTAGATTCTAAGGAGCCAGCCGGCCACTCCCAGCCACAGGCCCCCAAACACAAACAACGGCGCTTTTCCCTGGAAAACAAAACTCGTCTGCCAACATTTGATGGCAGATTCCAGGAGCCACTTGGTACTATCAAACCAGCCCAACTTGGCACGGCTGCCACCATGGGTCTGGTCACCATCCTGCCTATCGTAGCTTTTCAGGAGCCAGCCGGTCACTCCCAGCCATAGGCCCCGAGACACAAACCTCGGCCCGTTTCCCTGGCAAACAAAAGTAAGCATCCCCGCTTCTGGATGGCAGATTGCAGGACGCACTTGGTACTATCAAACCAGCCCGACTTGGCACTGGTGCCACCTCTGGTCTGGGAACCATCCTGCGTATCGTGGATTCTAATTAGCCAGCCGGCCACTCCCAGCCACAGGCCCCCAAACACAAACAACGGCGCTTTTCCCTGGAAAAAAAAACTCGCCTGCCAACATTTTGATGGCTGATTGCAGGAGCCACTTGGTACTATCAAACCAGCCCATCTTGGCACTGGTGCCACCATGGGTCTGGTCACCATCCTGCCTATCGTAGCTTTTCAGGAGCCAGCCGGTCACTCCCAGCCATAGGCCCCGAGACACAAACCTCGGCCCGTTTCCCTGGCAAACAAAAGTAAGCTGCCCCGCTTCTGGATGGCAGATTGCAGGAGCCACTTGGTACTATCAAACCAGCCCGACATGGCACTGGTGCCACCTCTGGTCTGGGAACCATGCTGCGTATCGTGGATTCTAATAAGCCAGCCGGCCACTCCCAGCCACAGGCCCCCAAACACAAACAACGGCGCTTTTCCCTGGAAAACAAAACTCGCCTGCCAACTCTTTGATGGCAGATTGCAGGAGAAACTTGGCACTATCAAACCAGCCCAACTTGGCACTGCTGCCACCATGGGTCTGGTCACCATCCTGCCTATCGTAGCTTTTCAGGAGCCAGCCCGTCACTCCCAGCCATAGGCCCCGAGACACAAACCTCGGCCCGTTTCCCTGGCAAACAAAAGTAACCTGCCCCGCTTCTGGATGGCAGATTGCAGGAGCCACTTGGTACTATCAAACCAGCCCGACATGGCACTGGTGCCACCTCTGGTCTGGGAACCATCCTGCGTATCGTAGGTTCAAAGGAGCCAGCCGGCCACTCCCAGCCACAGGCCCCCAAACAAAAACAATGGCGCTTTTCCCTGGAAAACAAAACTCGCCTGCCAACTTTTTGATGGCAGATTGCAGGAGCCACTTGGTACTATCAAACAAGCCCAACCTGGCACTGGTGCCACCTTGGGTCTGGGAACCATCCTGCCTATCGTAGCTTTTCAGGAGCCAGCCGGTCACACCCAGCCATAGGCCCCCAGTATAGAACCTCGGCCCGTTTCCCTGGCAAACAAAAGTAAGCTACCCCACTTCTGGATGGCAGATTGCAGGAGCCACTTTGCACCATCAAACTAGCCCGACTTGGCACTGGTGCCACCTCTGGTCTGGGAACCATCCTGCGTATCGTGGATTCTAATTAGCCAGCCGGCCACTCCCAGCCACAGGCCCCCAAACACAAACAACGGCGCTTTTCCCTGGAAAACAAAACTCGCCTGCCAACTTTTTGATGGCAGATTGCAGGAGCCACTTGGTACTATCAAACCAGCCCAACTTGGCACTGGTGCCACCATGGGTCTGGTCACCATCCTGCCTATCGTTGCTTTTCAGGAGCCAGCCGGTCACTCCCAGCCATGGACCCCCAGACACAAACCTCGGCCCGTTTCCCTGGCAAAAATAAGTAAGCTGCCCCGCTTCTGGATGGCAGATTGCAGGAGACACTTGGTACTATCAAACCTGCCCAAATTGGCACTGGTGCCACCTTGGCTCTGGGAACCATCCTGTGTATCGTAGGTTCAAAGGAGCCAGCCGGCCACTCCCAGCCACAGGCCCCCAAACACAAACAACGGCGCTTTTCCCTGGAAAACAAAACTCGCCTGCCAACTTTTTGATGGCAGATTGCAGGAGCCACTTGGTACTATCAAACCAGCCCAACTTGGCACTGCTGCCACCATGGGTCTGGTCACCATCCTGCCTATCGTAGCTTTTCAGGAGCGAGCCGGTCACTCCCAGCCATAGGCCCCGAGACAGAAACCTGGGCCCGTTTCCCTGGCAAACAAAAGTAAGCATCCCCGCTTCTGGATGGCAGATTGCAGGAGGCACTTGGTACTATCACCCCAGCCCAACTTGGTACTGGTGCCACCTTGGGTCTGGGAACCATCCTGCGTATCGTGGATTCTAATTAGCCAGCCGGCCACTCCCAGCCACAGGCCCCCAAACAAAATCAACGGCGCTTTTCCCTGGAAAACAAAACTCGCCTGCCAACTTATTGATGGCAGATTGCAGGAGCCACTTGGTACTATCAAACCAGCCCAGCTTGGCACTGGTGCCACCATGGGTCTGGTAACCATCCTGCCTATCATAGCTTTTCAGGAGCCAGCCGGTCACTCCCAGCCATATGCCCCCAGACAAAAACCTCGGCCTGTTTCCCTGGCAAACAAAAGTAAGCTACCCCGCTTCTGTATGGCAGATTGCAGGAGCCACTTTGCACCATCAAACTAGCCCGACATGGCACTGGTGCCACCTCTGGTCTGGGAACCATCCTGCGTATCGTGGATTCTAAGGAGCCAGGCGGCCACTCCCAGCCACAGGCCCCCAAACACAAACAATGGCGCTTTTCCCTGGAAAACAAAACTCGCCTGCCAACTCTTTGATGGCAGATTGCAGGAGACACTTGGCACTATCAAACCAGCCCAACTTGGCACTGGTGCCACCATGGGTCTGGTCACCATCCTGCCTATCGTAGCTTTTCAGGAGCCAGCCGGTCACTCCCAGCCATAGGCCCCGAGACACAAACCTCGGCCCGTTTCCCTGGCAAACAAAAGTAAGCTGCCCCGCTTCTGGATGGCAGATTGCAGGAGCCACTTCGTACTATCAAACCAGCCCGACATGGCCCTGGTGCCACCTCTGGTCTGGGAACCATCCTGCGTATCGTAGGTTCAAAGGAGCCAGCCGGCCACTCCCAGCCACAGGCCCCCAAACACAAACAACGGCGCTTTTCCCTGGAAAACAAAACTCGCCTGCCAACTTTTTGATGGCAGATTGCAGGAGCCACTTGGTACTATCAAACCAGCCCATCTTGGAACTGCTGCCACCATGGGTCTAGTCACCATCCTGCCTCTCGTAGCTTTTCAGGAGCCAGCCGGTCACTCCCACCCATAGGCCCCGAGACACAAACCTCGGCCCGTTTCCCTGGCAAACAAAAGTAAGCATCCCCGCTTCTGGATGGCAGATTACAAGACGCACTTGGTACTATCACCCAGCCCGACTTGGCACAGGTTCCACCTTGGGTCTGGGAACCATCCTGCGTATCGTGGATTCTAAGGAGCCAGCCGGCCACTTCCAGCCACAGGCCCCCAAACACAAACAATGGCGCTTTTCCCTGGAAAACAAAACTCGCCTGCCAACTTTTTGATGGCAGATTGCAGGAGCCACTTGGTACTATCAAACCAGCCCAACTTGGCACTGGTGCCACCTTGGGTCTGGGAAACATTCTGCCTATCGTAGGTTTTCAGGAGCCAGCCGGTCACTCCCAGCCATAGGCCCCCAGTAAAAAACCTCGGCCCGTTTCCCTGGCAAACAAAAGTAAGCTGCCCCGCTTCTGGATGCCAGATTGCAGGAGCCACTTTGCACCATCAAACTAGCCCAACTTGGCACTGGTGCCACCTCTGGTCTGGGAACCATCCTGCGTATCGTGGATTCTAAGGAGCCAGGCGGCCACTCCCAGCCACAGGCCCCCAAACACAAACAACGGCGCTTTTCCCTGGAAAACAAAACTCGCCTGCCAACTTTTTGATGGCAGATTGCAGGAGCCACTTGGTACTATCAAACCAGCCCAACCTTGCACTGGTGCCACCATGGGTCTGGTCACCATCCTGCCTATCGTAGCTTTTCAGGAGCCAGCCGGTCACTCCCAGCCATAGGCCCCCAGACACAAACCTCGGCCCGTATCCCTGGCAAACAAAAGTAAGCTACCCCGCTTCTGGATGCCAGATTGCAGGAGCCACTTTGCACCATCAAACCAGCCCGACTTGGCACTGGTGCCACCTCTGGTCTGGGAACCATCCTGCGTATCGTGGATTCTAATTAGCCAGCCGGCCACTCCCAGCCACAGGCCCCCAAACACAAACAACGGCGCTTTTCCCTGGAAAACAAAACTCGCCTGCCAACTTTTTGATGGCAGATTGCAGGAGCCACTTGGTACAATCAAACCAGCCCAACTTGGCACTGCTGCCACCATGGGTCTAGTCACCATCCTGCCTCTCGTAGCTTTTCAGGAGCCAGCCGGTCACTCCCAGCCATAGGCCCCGAGACACAAACCTCGGCCCGTTTCCCTGGCAAACAAAAGTAAGCATCCCCGCTTCTGGATGGCAGATTGCAAGACGCACTTGGTACTATCACCCAGCCCGACTTGGCACAGGTTCCACCTTGGGTCTGGGAACCATCCTGCGTATCGTGGATTCTAAGGAGCCAGCCGGCCACTTCCAGCCACAGGCCCCCAAACACAAACAATGGCGCTTTTCCCTGGAAAACAAAACTCGCCTGCCAACTTTTTGATGGCAGATTGCAGGAGCCACTTGGTACTATCAAACCAGCCCAACTTTGCACTGGTGCCACCTTGGGTCTGGGAAACATTCTGCCTATCGTAGCTTTTCAGGAGCCAGCCGGTCACTCCCAGCCATAGGCCCCCAGTAAAAAACCACGGCCCGTTTCCCTGGCAAACAAAAGTAAGCTGCCCCGCTTCTGGATGCCAGATTGCAGGAGCCACTTTGCACCATCAAACTAGCCCGACTTGGCACTGGTGCCACCTCTGGTCTGGGAACCATCCTGCGTATCGTGGATTCTAAGGAGCCAGGCGGCCACTCCCAGCCACAGGCCCCCAAACACAAACAACGGCGCTTTTCCCTGGAAAACAAAACTCGCCTGCCAACTTTTTGATGGCAGATTGCAGGAGCCACTTGGTACTATCAAACCAGCCCGACATGGCACTGGTGCCACCATGGGTCTGGTCACCATCCTGCCTATCGTAGCTTTTCAGGAGCCAGCCGGTCACTCCCACCCATAGGCCCCCAGACACAAACCTCGGCCCGTATCCCTGGCAAACAAAAGTAAGCTACCCCGCTTCTGGATGGCAGATTGCAGGAGCCACTTTGCACCATCAAACTAGCCCGACTTGGCACTGGTGCCACCTCTGGTCTGGGAACCATCCTGCGTATCGTGGATTCTAATTAGCCAGCCGGCCACTCCCAGCCACAGGCCCCCAAACACAAACAACGGCGCTTTTCCCTGGAAAACAAAACTCGCCTGCCAACTTTTTGATGGCAGATTGCAGGAGCCACTTGGTACAATCAAACCAGCCCAACTTGGCACTGCTGCCACCATGGGTCTAGTCACCATCCTGCCTCTCGTAGCTTTTCAGGAGCCAGCCGGTCACTCCCAGCCATAGGCCCCGAGACACAAACCTCGGCCCGTTTCCCTGGCAAACAAAAGTAAGCATCCCCGCTTCTGGATGGCAGATTGCAAGACGCACTTGGTACTATCACCCAGCCCGACTTGGCACAGGTTCCACCTTGGGTCTGGGAACCATCCTGCGTATCGTGGATTCTAAGGAGCCAGCCGGCCACTTCCAGCCACAGGCCCCCAAACACAAACAATGGCGCTTTTCCCTGGAAAACAAAACTCGCCTGCCAACTTTTTGATGGCAGATTGCAGGAGCCACTTGGTACTATCAAACCAGCCCAACTTTGCACTGGTGCCACCTTGGGTCTGGGAAACATTCTGCCTATCGTAGCTTTTCAGGAGCCAGCCGGTCACTCCCAGCCATAGGCCCCCAGTAAAAAACCTCGGCCCGTTTCCCTGGCAAACAAAAGTAAGCTGCCCCGCTTCTGGATGCCAGATTGCAGGAGCCACTTTGCACCATCAAACTAGCCCGACTTGGCACTGGTGCCACCTCTGGTCTGGGAACCATCCTGCGTATCGTGGATTCTAAGGAGCCAGGCGGCCACTCCCAGCCACAGGCCCCCAAACACAAACAACGGCGCTTTTCCCTGGAAAACAAAACTCGCCTGCCAACTTTTTGATGGCAGATTGCAGGAGCCACTTGGTACTATCAAACCAGCCCAACCTTGCACTGGTGCCACCATGGGTCTGGTCACCATCCTGCCTATCGTAGCTTTTCAGGAGCCAGCCGCTCAATCCCAGCCAGAGGACCCCAAACACTAACCTCGGCCCGTTTCCCTGCCAAACAAAAGTAAGCTGCCCCGTTTCTGGATGGCAGATTGCAGGAGCCACTTTGTACTATCAAACCAGCCCGACATGGCACTGGTGCCACCTCTGGTCTGGGAACCATCCTGCGTATCGTGGATTCTAAGGAGCCAGCCGGCCACTCCCAGCCACAGGCCTCCAAACACAAAAAACGGCGCTTTTCCCTGGAAAACAAAACTCGCCTGCCAACGTTTTGATGGCAGACTGCAGGAGCCACTTGGTACTATCAAACCAGCCCAACCTTGCACTGGTGCCACCATGGGTCTGGTCACCATCCTGCCTATCGTTGCTTTTCAGGAGCCAGCCGGTCACTCCCAGCCATGGTCCACCAGACACAAACCTCGGCCCGTTTCCCTGGCAAAAATAAGTAAGCTGCCCCGCTTCTGGATGGCAGATTGCAGGAGACACTTGGTACTATCAAACCTGCCCGAATTGGCACTGGTGCCACCTTGGCTCTGGGAACCATCCTGTGTATCGTAGGTTCAGAGGAGCCAGCCGGCCACTCCCAGCCACAGGCCCCCAAACACAAACAACGGCGCTTTTCCCTGGAAAACAAAACTCGCCTGCCAAATTTTTGATGGCAGATTGCAGGAGCCACTTGGTACTATCAAACCAGCCCAACTTGGCACTGCTGCCACCATGGGTCTGGTCACCATCCTGCCTATCGTAGCTTTTCAGGAGCCAGCTGGTCACTCCCAGCCATAGGCCCCCAGACACAAACCTCGGCCCGTTTCCCTGGCAAACAAAAGTAAGCATCCCCGCTTCTGGATGGCAGATTGAAAGACGCACTTGGTACTATCACCCCAGCCCGACTTGGCACAGGTTCCACCTTGGCTCTGGGAACCATCCTGCGTATCGTGGATTCTAATTAGCCAGCCGGCCACTTCCAGCCACAGGCCCCCAAACACAAACAATGGCGCTTTTCCCTGGAAAACAAAACTCGCCTGCCAACTTTTTGATGGCAGATTGCAGGAGCCGCTTGGTACTATCAAACCAGCCCAACTTGGCACTGGTGCCACCTTGGGTCTGGTAACCATCCTGCCTATCGTAGCTTTTCAGGAGCCAGCCGGTCACTCCCAGCCATAGGCCCCCAGACACAAACCTCGGCCCGTTTCCCTGGCAAACAAAAGTAAGCTGCCCCGCTTCTGGATGGCAGATTGCAGGAGACACTTTGCAAAATCAAACTAGCCCGACTTGGCACTGGTGCCACCTCTGGTCTGGGAACCATCCTGCGTATCGTGGATTCTAAGGAGCCAGCCGGCCACTCCCAGCCACAGGCCCCCAAACACAAACAACGGCGCTTTTCCCTGGAAAACAAAACTCGCCTGCCAACATTTTGATGGCAGATTGCAGGAGCCGCTTGGTACTATCAAACCCGCCCAACCTTGCACTGGTGCCACCATGGGTCTGGTCACCATCCTGCCTATCGTAGCTTTTCAGGAGCCAGCCGGTCACTCCAAGCCATAGGCCCCCAGACACAAACCTCGGCCCGTTTCCCTGGCAAACAAAAGTAAGCTGCCCCGCTTCTGGATGGCAGATTGCAGGAGCCACTTTGCACCATCAAACTAGCCCGACTTGGCACTGGTGTCACCTCTGGTCTGGGAACCATCATGCGTAACGTGGATTCTAAGGAGCCAGCCGGCCACTCCCAGCCACAGGCCCCCAAACACAAACAACGGCGCTTTTCCCTGGAAAACAAAACTCGCCTGCCAACTTTTTGATGGCAGATTGCAGGAGCCACTTGGTACAATCAAACCAGCCCAACTTGGCAATGCTGCCACCATGGGTCTGGTCACCATCCTGCCTATCGTAGCTTTTCAGGAGCCAGCCGGTCACTCCCAGCCATAGGCCCCCAGACACAAACCTCGGCCCGTTTCCCTGGCAAACAAAAGTAAGCTGCCCCGCTTCTGGATGGCAGATTGCAGGAGACACTTGGTACTATCAAACCAGCCCAACTTGGCACTGGTGCCACCTTGGGTCTGGGAACCATCCTGCGTATCGTGGATTCTAATTAGCCAGCCGGCTACTCTCAGCTACAGGCCCCCAAACACAAACAACGGCGCTTTTCCCTGGAAAACAAAACTCGCCTGCCAACATTTTGATGGCAGATTTTTGGAGCAACTTGCTATTATCCAACCAGCCCAACTTGGCACTGGTGCCACCATGGGTCTGGTCACCATCCTGCCTATCGTAGCTTTTCATGAGCCAGACAGTTACTCCCAGCCATAGGCCCCGAGACACAAACCTCGGCCCGTTTCCCTGGCAAACAAAAGTAACCTACCCCGCTTCTGGATGGCAGATTGCCGCAACCACTTGGTACTATCAAACCAGCCCAACTTGGCACTGGTGCCACCTCTGGTCTGGGAACCATCCTGCGTATCGTGGATTCTAAGGAGCCAGCCGGCCACTCCCAGCCACAGGCCCCCAAACACAAACAACGGCGCTTTTCCCTGGAAAACAAAACTCGCCTGCCAACTTTTTGATGGCAGATTGCAGGAGCCACTTGGTACTATCAAACCCGCCCAACCTTGCATTGGTGCCACCATGGGTCTGGTCACCATCCTGCCTATCGTAGCTTTTCAGGAGCCAGCCGGTCACTCCCAGCCATAGGCCCCCAGACACAAACCTCGGCCCGTTTCCCTGGCAAACAAAAGTAAGCATCCCCGCTTCTGGATGGCAGATTGCAGGAGCCACTTTGCACCATCAAACTAACCCGACTTGGCACTGGTGTCACCTCTGGTCTGGGAACCATCATGCGTAACGTGGATTCTAAGGAGCCAGCCGGCCACTCCCAGCCACAGGCCCCCAAACACAAACAACGGCGCTTTTCCCTGGAAAACAAAACTCGCCTGCCAACTTTTTGATGGCAGATTGCAGGAGCCACTTGGTACAATCAAACCAGCCCAACTTGGCACTGCTGCCACCATGGGTCTGGTCACCATCCTGCCTATCGTAGCTTTTCAGGAGCCAGCCGGTCACTCCCAGCCATAGGCCCCCAAACACAAACCTCGGCCCGTTTCCCTGGCAAACAAAAGTAAGCTGCCCCGCTTCTGGATGGCAGATTGCAGGAGACACTTGGTACTATCAAACCAGCCCAACTTGGCACTGGTGCCACCTTGGGTCTGGGAACCATCCTGCGTATCGTGGATTCTAATTAGCCAGCCGGCTACTCTCAGCTACAGGCCCCCAAACAAAAACAACGGCGCTTTTCCCTGGAAAACAAAACTCGCCTGCCAACATTTTGATGGCAGATTTTTGGAGCAACTTGCTATTATCCAACCAGCCCAACTTGGCACTGGTGCCACCATGGGTCTGGTCACCATCCTGCCTATCGTAGCTTTTCATGAGCCAGACAGTTACTCCCAGCCATAGGCCCCCAAACACAAAGCTCGGCCCGTTTCCCTGGCAAACAAAAGTAACCTACCCCGCTTCTGGATGGCAGATTGCCGCAACCACTTGGTACTATCAAACCAGCCCAACTTGGCACTGGTGCCACCTCTGGTCTGGGAACCATCCTGCGTATCGTGGATTCTAAGGAGCCAGCCGGCCACTCCCAGCCACAAGCCCCCAAACAAAAACAACGGCGCTTTTCCCTGGAAAACAAAACTCGCCTGCCAACGTTTTGATGGCAGATTGCAGGAGCCACTTGGTACTATCAAACCAGCCCAACTTGGCACTGGTGCCACCATGGGTCTGGTCAACATCCTGCCTATCGTAGCTTTTCACGACCGAGCCGGTCACTCCCAGCCATAGGCCCCCAGACACAAACCTAGGCCCGTTTCTCTGGCAAACAAAAGTAAGCTACCCCGTTTCTGGATGGCAGATTGCAGGAACCACTTGGTACTATCAAACCAGCCCGACTTGGCATTGGTGCCACCTCTGGTCTGGGAACCATCGTGCGTATCGTGGATTCTAAGGAGCCAGCCGGCCACTCCCAGCCACAGGCCCCCAAACACAAACAACGGCGCTTTTCCCTGGAAAACAAAACTCGCCTGCCAACTTTTTGATGGCAGATTGCAGGAGCCACTTTTCACCATCAAACTAGCCCAACTTGGCACTGGTGCCACCTCTGGTCTGGTCACCATCCTGCCTATCGTAGCTTTTCAGGAGCCAGCCGGTCACTCCCAGCCATAGGCCCCCAGACAAAAACCTCGGCCCGTTTCCCTGGCAAACAAAATTAAGCGGCCCCACTTCTGGATGGCAGATTGCAGGAGCTATTTAGTACTATCAAACCAGCCCGACTTGGCACTGGTGCCACCTTGGCTCTGGGAACCCTCCTGCCTATTGTGGATTTTCAGGGGTCAGCCTGCCATTCTCAGCCATATGCCCCCAAAAAAAAACCACGGCCCTTTTCTCTGGCAAACAAAACTCAACTGCCCCTCTTCTGGATGGCAAATTGCAGAACGCACTTGGTACTACAAAAACCGCACAACTTGGCACTGGTGCCACCTTGGGTCTGGTCACCATCCTGCGTATCGAGCATTTTAAGGAGCCAGCCGTCCAATCCCAGCCATATGCCCCCAAAAAAACCCCACGGTCCGTTTCTCTGGCAAACAAAACTCAGCTGCCCCGCTTCTGGATGGCAGATTGCAGGAGCCACATGGTACTATCAAACCAGCCTGACTTGGCACTGGTGCCACCTTGGGTCTGTGAACCATCCTGCGTATTGTGGATTGTCAGGAGCCAGCCGACCACTCTCGGCCACAGACCCCAATCAAAAACAACGGCCCGATTCACAGGCAAAAAAAACTCAGCTGCCCCACTTCTGGATGGGAGATTGCAGGAGGCGCTTGACGCTGTCAAAACAGCCCGACTTGGCACTGGTGCCACCTTGGGTCTGGGAACCATGCTGCGTATCATGGAATTTCAGGAGCCAGCCGGCCACTGCCAGCCACAGGACCCAAACACATACCACAGCCCTTTTCTCTGGCAAGCAAAACTCAGCTGCCCCGCTTCTGGATGGCAGATTGCAGGGGCCACTTGCTACTATAAAACCAGCCCAACTTGGCACTGCTGCCACCATGGGTCTGGTCACCATCCTGCCTATCGTAGCTTTTCACGACCGAGCCGGTCACTCCCGGCCATAGGCCCCCAGACACAAACCACGGCGCGTTTCCTTGGCAAACAAAAGAAAGCTGCCCCGCTTCTGGATGGCAGATTGCAGGAGCCACTTTGTGGTATCAAACCGGCCCAACTTAGAACTGGTGCCACCACTGGTCTCGGAACCATCCTTCGTATCGTGGATTCTAAGGAGCCAGCCAACCACTCCCAGCCACAGGACCCCAAACACAAACAACGGCGCTTTTCCCTGGAAAACAAAACTCGCCTGCCAACATTTTGATGGCAGATTGCAGGGACCACTTGGTACTATCAAATCAGCCCAACTTGGCACTGGTTCCACCATGGGTCTGGTAACCATCCTGCCTATCGTAGCTTTTCAGGAGCCAGCCGGTCACTCCCAGCCATAGGCCCCAGACAAAAAGCTCTGCCCGTTTCCCGGGCAAACAAAAGTATGCTACCCCGCTTCAGGATGGCAGATTGCAGGAGGCACTTTGCACCATCAAACCAGCCCGACTTGGCACTGGTGCCACCTCTGGTCTGGGAACCATCCTGCGTATCGTGGATTCTAAGGAGCCAGCTGGCCACTCCCAGCCACAGGCCCCCAAACACAAACCTCAGCCCGTTTCCCTGGCAAACAAAAGTAAGCTACCCCGCTTCTGGATGGCAGATTGCAGGAGCCACTTTGCACCATCCACCTAGCCCGACTTGGCACTGGTGCCACCTCTGGTCAGGGAACCATCCTGCCTATTGTAGATTTTCAGGAGCCAGCCGGTCACTCCCAGCCATAGGCCCCCATACACAAACCTCGGCCCGTTTCCCTGGCAAACAAAATTAAGCTGCCCCGCTTCTGGATGGCAGATTGCAGGAGCTATTTAGTACTATCAAACCAGCCCAACTTGGCACTGGTGCCACCTTGGCTCTGGGAACCATCCTGCGTATTGTGGATTTTCAGGGGTCAGCCGGCCACTCTCAGCCATATGCCCTCAAACACAAACCACGGCCCTTTTCTCTGGCAAAGAAAACTCAGCTGCCCCGCTTCTGGATGGCAGATTGCAGGAGGCACTTGGTACTATCAAACCAGCCCGACTTGGCACTGGTGCCACCTTGGGTCTGTGAACCATCCTGCGTATTGTGGATTGACAGGTGCCAGCCGACCACTCTCGGCCACCGACCCCAATCAAAAACAACGGCCCGATTCACAGGCAAAAAAAACTCAGCTGCCCCACTTCTGGATGGGAGATTGCAGGAGGCGCTTGACGCTGTCAAACCAGCCCTACTTGGCACTGGTGCCACCTTGGGTCTGGGAACCATGCTGCGTATCATGGAATTTCAGGAGCCAGCCGGCCACTGCCAGGCACAGGACCCAAACACATACCACAGCCCTTTTATCTGGCAAGCAAAACTCAGCTGCCCCGCTTTTGGATGGCAGATTGCAGGAGCCACTTGGTACTATCAAACCAGCCCAACTTGGCACTGGTTCCACCATGGGTCTGGTAACCATCCTGCGTATCGTAGCTTTTCAGGAGCCAGCCGGCCACTCCCAGCCACAGGCCCCCAAACAAAAACAACGGCGCTTTTCCCTGGAAAACAGAACTCGCCTGCCAACTTTTTGATGGCAGATTGCAGGAGCCACTTGGTACTATCAAACCAGCCCAACTTGGCACTGATGCCACCATGGGTCTGGTCAACATCCTGCCTATCGTAGCTTTTCACGACCGAGCCGGTCACTCCCAGCCATAGGCCCCCAGACACAAACCACGGCCCGTTTCCTTGGCAAACAAAAGTAAGCTGCCCCGCTTCTGGATGGCAGATTGCAGGAGCCACTTTGTGGTATCAAACAAGCCCAACTTAGCAGTGGTGCCACCACTGGTCTGGGAACCATCCTGCGTATTGTGGATTCTAAGGAGCCAGCCGGCCACTCCCAGCCACAGTCCACCAAACAAAAACAACGGCACTTTTCTTTGGAAAACAAAACTGGCCTGCCAACTTTTTGATGGCAGATTGCAGGAGCCACTTTGCACCATCAAACTAGTCCGACTTGGCACTGGTACCACCTCTGGTCTGGGAACCATCCTGCGTATCGTGGATTCTAATTAGCCAGCCGGCCACTCCCAGCCAGAGGCCCCCAAACACAAACAACGGTGGTTTTCCCTGGAAAACAAAACACGCCTGCCAACTTTTTGATGGCAGATTGCAGGGACCACTTGGTACTATCAAACCAGCCCAACTTTGCACTGCTGCCACCATGGGTCTGGTAACCATCCTGCCTATCGTAGCTTTTCAGGAGCCAGCCGGTCACTCCCAGCCATAGGCCCCAGACACAAAGCTCTGCCATGTCGGGCTGGTTTGATAGTACCAAGTGGCGCCTGCAATCTGCCATCCAGAAGCGGGGTAGCTTACTTTGGTTTGCCAGGGAAACGGGCCGAGGTTTGTGTCTCGGGGCCTATGGCTGGGAGTGACCGGCTGGCTCCTGAAAAGCTACGATAGGCAGGATGGTGACGAGACCCATGGTGGCACCAGTGCCAAGTTGGGCTGGTTTGATAGTACCAAGTGGCTCCTGCAATCTGCCATCAAAAAGTTGGCAGGCGAGTTTTGTTTTCCAGGGGAAAGCTCCGTTGTTTGTGTTTGGGGGCCTGTGGCTGGGAGTGGCCGGCTGGCTCCTTAGAATCCACGATATGCAGGATGGTTCCCAGACCAGAGGTGGCACCAGTTCCAAGTCGGGCTTGTTTGATAGTACCAACTGGCCCCTGCAATCTGCCATCCAGAAGCGGGGCAGCTTACTTTTGTTTGCAAGGGAAACGGGCCGAGGTTTTTGTCTGGGGGCCTATGGCTGGGAGTGACTGGCTGGCTCCTGAAAAGCTACGATAGGCAGGATGGTTACCAGACTCATGGTGGCACCAGTGCCACGTTGGGCTGAATTGATAGTACCAAGCGGCTCCTGCAATCTGCCATCAAATAGTTGGCAGGCGAGTTTTGTTTTCCAGGGGAAAGCTCCGTTGTTTGTGTTTGGGGGCCTGTGGCTGGGAGTGGCCGGCTGGCTAATTCGAATCCACGATACGCAGGATGGTTCCCAGACCATGGTGGCACCAGTGCCAAGTCGGGCTAGTTTGATGGTGCAAAGTGGCTCATGCAATCTGCCATGAAAAAGTTGGCAGGCGAGTTTTGTTTTCCAGGGAAAAGTGCCGTTGTTTGTGTTTGGTGGACTCTGGCTGGGAGTGGCCGGCTGGCTCCTTAGAATCCACGATACGCAGGATTGTTCCCAGATCAGAGGTGGCACGAGTTCCAAGTCGGGCTGGTTTGATAGTACCAAGTGGCTCCTGCAATCTGCCATCCAGAAGCGGGGCAGCTTACTTTTGTTTCCCAGGGAAATGGGCCGAGGTTCGTGTCTGGGGGCCTATGGCTGGGAGTGACCGGCTGGCTCCTGAAAAGCTACGATAGGCAGGATGGTTACCAGACTCATGGTGGCACCAGTGCCAAGTTGGGCTGATTTGATAGTACCAAGCGGCTCCTGCAATCTGCCATCAAAATGTTGGCAGGCGAGTTTTCTTTTCCAGGGAAAAGCGCCGTTGTTTGTGTTTGGGGGCTTGTGGCTGGGAGTGGCCGGCTGGCTCCTTAGAATCCACGATACGCAGGATGGTTCCCAGACCAGAGGTGGCACCAGTTCCAGGTCGGGCTAGTTTGATGGTGCAAAGTGGCTCCTGCAATCTGCCATCCAGAAGCGGGGTAGCTTAATTTTGTTTGCCAGGGAAATGGGCCGAGGTTTTTTCTGGGGGCCTATGGCTGGAAGTGACCAGCTGGCTCCTGAAAAGCTACGATAGGCCGAATGGTGACCAGACCCATGGTGGCAGCAGTGCCAAGTTGGGCTGGTTTGATAGTACCAAGTGGCTCCTGCAATCTGCCATCAAAAAGTTGGCAGGTGAGTTTTGTTTTCCAGGGAAAAGCGCCGTTGTTTGTGTTTGGGGGCCTGTGGCTGGGAGTGGCCGGCTGGCTAATGAGAATCCACAATACGCAGGATGGTTCCCAGACCTGAGGTGGCACCAGTGCCAAGTCGGGCTGGTTTTATTGTGCAAAGTGGCTCCTGCAATCTGCCATCAAAAAGTTGGCAGGCGAATTTTGTTTTCCAGGGAAAAGCGCCGTTGTTTGTGTTTGGGGGCCGGTGGCTGGGAGTGGCCGGTTGGCTAATTAGAATCCACGATACGCAGGATGGTTCCCAGACCAGAGGTGGCACCATTGCCAAGTTGGGCTAGTTTGATGGTGCAAAGTGGCTCCTGCAATCTGCCATTAAAAAGTTGGCAGGCCAGTTTTGTTTTCCAGGGAAAAGCGCCGTTGTTTGTGTTTGGGGGCCTATGGCTGGGAGTGGCCGGCTGGCTCCTTATAATCCACGATACGCAGGATGGTTCCCAGACCAGTGGTGGCACCAGTGCCAAGTCGGGCTGGTTTGATACCACAAAGTGGCTCCTGCAATCTGCCATCCAGAAGCGGGGCAGCTTACTTTTGTTTGCCAAGGAAACGGGCCGTGGTTTGTGTCTGGGGGCCTATGGCTGGGAGTGACCGGCTGGCTCCTGAAAAGCTACGATAGGCAGGATGGTGACCAGACCCATGGTGGCACCAGTGCCAAGTTGGGCTGGTTTGATAGTACCAAGCGGCTCCTGCAATCTGCCATCAAACAGTTGGCAGGCGAGTTCTGTTTTCCAGGGAAAAGCGCCGTTGTTTTTGTTTGGGGGCCAGTGGCTGGGAGTGGCCGGCTGGCTCCTGAAAAGCTACCATAGGCAGGATGGCTACAAGACCCATGGTGGCAGCAGTGCCAAGTTGGGCTGGTTTGATAGTACCAAGTGGCTCCTGCAATCTGCCATCCAGAAGCGGGGCAGCTTACTTTTTTTTGCCAAGGAAACGGGCCGTGGTTTGTGTCTGGGGGTCTATGGCTAGGAGTGGCCGGCTGGCTCCTTAGAATCCACGATACGCAGGATGGTTCCCAGACCAGAGGTGGCACCAGTTCCAAGTCGGGCTTGTTTGATAGTACCAAGTGGCTCCTGCAATCTGCCATCCAGAAGCGGGGCAGCTTACTTTTGTTTGCAAGGGAAACGGGCCGAGGTTTTTGTCTGGGGGCCTATGGCTGGGCGTGACTGGCTGGCCCCTGAAAAGCTAGGATAGGCAGGATGTTTACAAGACTCCTGGTGGCACCAGTGCCACATTTGGCTGATTTGATAGTACCAAGCGGCTCCTGCAATCTGCCATCAAAAAGTTGGCAGGCGAGTTTTGTTTTCCAGGGGAAAGCGCCGTTGTTTGTGTTTGGGGGCCTATGGCTGGGAGTGGCCGGCTGGCTCCTTAGAATCCACGATACGCAGGATGGTTCCCAGACCAGAGGTGGCACCAGTTCCAAGTCGCGCTTGTTTGATAGTACCAAGTGGCTCCTGCAATCTGCCATCCAGAAGCGGGGCAGCTTACTTTTCTTTGCAAGGGAAACGGGCCGAGGTTTTTGTCTGGGGGCCTATGGCTGGGTGTAACTGGCTGGCCCCTGAAAAGCTACGATAGGCAGGATGGTTACAAGACTCATGGTGGCACCAGTGCCACATTTGGCAGATTTGATAGTACCAAGCGGCTCCTGCAATCTGCCATCAAAAAGTTGGCAGGCGAGTTTTGTTTTCCAGGGGAAAGCGCCGTTGTTTGTGTTTGGGGGCCTATGGCTGGGAGTAGCCGGCTGGCTAATTAGAATCCATGATACGCAGGATGGTTCCCAGACCAGAGGTGGCACCAGTGCCAAGTCGGGCTGGTTTGATGGTGCAAAGTGGCTCCTGCAATCTGCCATCAAAATGTTGGCAGGCGAGTTTTGTTTTCCAGGGACAAGCGCCGTTGTTTGTTTTTGGGGGCCTGTGCCTGGGAGTGGCCGGCTGGCTAATTAGAATCCACGATACGCAGGATGGTTCCCAGACCAGAGGTGGCACCAGTGCCAAGTCGGGCTGGTTTGATGGTGCAAAGTGGCTCCTGCAATCTGCCATCCAGAAGCAGGGCAGCTGAGTTTTGTTTGCCAGAGAAAAGGGACGTGGTTTGTGTCTGGGGGCCTATGGCTGGGAGTGGCCGGCTGGCTCCTTAAAATGCTCGATACGCAGGATGGTGACCAGAGCCAAGGTGGCACCAGTGCCAAGTCGGGCTGGTTTGATAGTACTAAATAGCTCCTGCAATCTGCCATCCAGAAGCGGGGCAGCTTAATTTTGTTTGCCAGGGAAACGGGCCGAGGTTTGTGTCTGGGGGCCTATGGCTGGGAGTGACCGGCTGGCTCCTGAAAAGCTACGATAGGCAGGATGGTTCCCAGACCAGAGGTGGCACCAGTGCCAAGTCGGGCTAGTTTGATGGTGAACAGTGGCTCCTGCAATCTGTCATCAAAAAGTTGGCAGGCGAGTTTTGTTTTCCAGGGAAAAGTGCCGTTTATTTTGTTTGGTGGCCTGTGGCTGGGAGTGGCCGGCTGGCTAATTAGAATCCACGATACGCAGGATGGTTCCCATACCAGAGGTGGCACCAGTTCCAAGTCGGGCTTGTTTGATAGTACCAAGTGGCTCCTGCAATCTGCCATCCAGAAGCGGGGCAGCTTACTTTTGTTTGCCAAGGAAACGGGCCGTGGTTTGTGTCTGGGGGCCTATGGCTGGGAGTGACCGGCTCGGTCGTGAAAAGCTACGATAGGCAGGATGGTGACCAGACCCATGGTGGCAGCCGTGCCAAGTTGGGCTGGTTTGATAGTACCAAGTGGCTCCTGCAATCTGCCATCAAAAAGTTGGCAGGCGAGTTCTGTTTTCCAGGGAAAAGCGCCGTTGTTTTTGTTTGGAGGCCTGTGGCTGGGAGTGGCCGGCTGGCTACTGAAAAGCTACGATAGGCAGGATGGTTACCAGACCCATGGTGGCACCAGTGCCAAGTTGGACTGGTTTGATAGTACCAAGTGGCTCCTGCAATCTGCCATCCAGAAGCGGGGCAGCTTATGTCGACGGAAGGGAACCAGGACATCATTTTGATCATCACAGGCTCGATTTTATTGATCAGTACGGCGGGTTAAATACAGTTAATAATGAGCTTCATACATATTGCAAAAGTTGAGCTCAGGATTGGTCAGCTTGCATATCAGCACCTACGCCTACTTCTACATTCCTATGGTTCTACTTTTGATACTTTCTACATATTCTTAGGATGTATTCAGGGCTAATCTCAACTCCCTATCCTCATGTTGCAGCAAGGTCGCTGCTGACTCTTCCTTTTAGCTTGCTGACTGCTGACTTTTCTCCTTCAGTTTAACCAGCGGCATTATGTCAGTGTGGCCTTTCTCAGCTAACCAATTATTAATAATACTCTCCACATTTCCCCCGTTTTCTTCTTGTGCAAGGAGATTAGTTTGCCATGTTTTTGCTATTGTACGGCTGACCATGTTTTGGATACAGTTAAAGATACAAGGCAAGATAAGCAAAAACAGTAAAATTACACCCAGCAATCCTATAGCATAGATCACAAGGTTCCTCAGCCACGGTCCGAGTCCCAGGCCTTTAAGCCATTCGTCAATTCCTAAACCGTCTTCTTCCTTAAGTTTGTGAAGTCCCTGTTGTAACTCTTTTATCTTAGTGTGAATGGACACTGAATGATCAGACAGATTCATGCAACACATTCCCTTGAACTCTTCACATCCATGCCCTTGTGCTAAGAGCAAAAAATCTACAGCAGCTCTATTTTGCAAAACAGCATGGTTAACACTTTGCACATCTGCAGTTAGCATGTCTAGAATTTGTGATGTCTTGTTCAGCTCATTCTTTGCCCAGCATCCTAGTTGTTTTGCTAAATTCATAGCTTTATTGGCAGATCCTCCTGGTAAGATAGTTGAAACCACCACCTGTTTGAATGTGCCCCAAAACCGTGGATCTCCTATCTTGCTGCAGTCTAAGTCATGTATGCTACGTTTTTTCCTGTTTGAATTTTGACTCAGCTGCATTAGCAAGGACACATTAGGATGAAACAATGACAATTTTCCCAAAAAACAGGGTCCACCCTGTGGTTTAGCTGGTATACCATTCCATGCCCTGTCTCCACAAATCAAAAATATTCCTGTGGGTAATTTCATTGGTGCTGTGATATTTGTGCCGTTACATTGACTGTAATGCTGTGGAGAGAATTCACTCACATTCAGGGATGAATCTAGGGTGGCCCATGTTTCTTTAGGTTGGTTTAAATTCTGAGCACCCGAAAGTTTGAAGCTAAACCATCCACCAGCTGTAGTGTTAGATATGCTGGCATTTGTACTTCCAAAAAGATCCAATTCCTCAGGAGGAGAGTGCAAAGAGGTGTTAAGTGATTGGATTAGTAAGCATTGACGATAGCCATCACTCTGACCTGCAGTATACCCTTGTTGCACTGGCAATGTGATGTTTGACATGTTAGACATACATAAGGTTTGATTGTTTATCAAACTACAAAATTCTCCAGGAGACCACACCGGAAGTCCCACCAGGCATGTTCGAAATGGGTTAGTGACTCCTCCAAGACTAAGACAAAGTGATGATTGGTTAGTTTGATTAGCAAGCGTTACCCATAAATTTTCCCTTGGTTGACTAAAGTGTGTTACTCCTACTGCCTCACTTGCTACAGCATTGAGCAGTATAACAAAAACAAACCTCATTTTTCTTTCTGCTTACTTTGTTTTTTCTTTCTTCGCTGTCTTTTCCCTGGTTTGCTAGATTGTCTATTGTGAGGCTGAGTCAATTCTTGAATATACTGATCTAATTCTAAATCAGCATCCTTGCTCACAGGTATAGCACGAGGTAAGTTTGAAGGCAAATCAGCTTTGCAGCGAGCTGCTATGATGCATGAGGCTTTAGTAATTTCAAATATTCTAAGGTTTTCCTGTAACTTCCACCTAAGATATGCTATAACCACTTGTTCTGCACTCTCAAAGAGCTGTAATCCTGTCCGTCCTGGCAGGCCAGTACTTTGTTCAAGAGCTCTAACCCAGATATGATTTCGAATCCACTTTCCAAAACAAGATGTACACCATAAATATCCCAATGACTTCTGTGAATACCAATAAACCTGATTACAATCTGCACAATGCAAAGCTACCCATGCATAGCATTTATCTTTATCCCTTTTGCAAACATAACAAGGAAGCGAATGTAAGTAAGGACCAGTATAAAATTGTGTATCTTCAACCCAAAGCAACCAATTCAATGGTGGTGATCGCAAAGCCTCTTCAGCCTTTTTACTATATGAGGCTAACAGCTCAAGGTCTTTCTTTAACACAAGGTGTATCTTATTTCGTAATCGTAGTTCTTGTTCGTTATCCTCCTCAACAACTATATCCTCCCGAGGGTCCCACAACAGTAAAATTGTTCTAATCATAGAAAATTAATTAGCAATCACTGATACCCCTATTCAAATGAGACCGTTCCCCTTTTTGCCTTCTTCTTCTTATCTATCTTCAATCTTGCTGCTCCTAATTTCACTGGTCCTGCCACTTTCAAACTTAATTTTTTCAACTTATCAATGCAGCAATCTAATGCTCTATCAGGATCCCCTTGGAAGGGTCCTACAACTGAATGCTGTGTTAAAGGCACTAATTTCCTACACCTTATAGAAACTATACGTGATTTACTTTGAACCTTAATTCTATTTACAATACATTGTATTTCCCATCGATAATAAGCAAGAACCTTCTGTTCAGGAGACTCATAAAGATTTAAAGCTATATATGCGTTTTGCCCCGTTTGTCTCCTTAATTCATCTTGCCAGCTTTTACCCCACGTGTGCTCGTGTTCACAAGTATGACACCACAAATCCCGTAATAATGATTGTTCTATCCAAAAAGTTCTTTTACAACCCCCACAACGTAGAGCTATCCAGGCAGCACAATGTGAATTGTGACAGTCAAGGCAATGTAGTTTCGCTGGATCTGTTAAATGAAAAGTTGATAATGAGTCAATGAAACCAATCAACTCCTGGGCTGTCTGATAGTGACGTGTCAGTGCTCTGTCCACCGCTTCCGAGTACCCCTTCAATTGTAACAGTAGTGGTTGTAGGACTAGAAGCAGTTTCTTCCCCAGTCGCTCCTTGTCCTCCTCCGTAAGGCGATCCACCAGAGGCTGCATCAAAAACAGGTTTAGTCCACTTAGCAGGCACCCACAAAGGCCCTGTAGGTGAGGAAACACAAAGATACCCCCGACCCCAATATAATACCTTTGCAGGTTTTTCCCATAATCCTGTACTTGGGTTCTTATACTTAACCCAGACCTCTGCTTCCTTAGTATTTTCCTGACCTGACCTCGGATGATGTTTAATTGCAGGGGGGGTATCATCTTCCCCAAAAATGCATAAATGATTAATGACATACAAAACCTTAGCCAAACATGCTTGTGGATCTGTCAAATCTTGATGTTTTTCAATATACTGCTTAAGGGTACCGTTTGCTCTTTCCCGTAAAGCTTTCCTTAACTGTATCAGTAACTCATACAATCGTTTATTATTCACTTCCTTAATTGCTGCTTCCTCTATTCGTTTGACTACTCCTTCAACATACATAGAGTCTGTGACCACATTTAAAGGCTCCTGTAAGTTGGACACCGCCCATACTACTGCTAACAATTCCAAAGTTTGTAAGCTATCTGCAGGGTCTGCTGTGAGGAGTTGATGCTTCCATTGTCCTTTTTCTTGCCAGGTGACAGCAGCACGCCTTGATTTCTTTCCTGCATCTGTAAAAACTGTAATAGCTCCTTCTATGGGGTTTTCTTCTCTCAAAGGTCGAGTAATCCAGTTCCATTCTGTCATCCATTGCAAAACTCTAGGCACTAATTTACTAGTCTCTACTTTAGCAGGTGACATCAATAATGCTTCTTGTAAATTCTTTGAATTTATCAAATACCAGTCCAAGGTTTCTTTTTCCATAGGTAATCTAATAGTAGCAGGTTCTCTACCATCCACTTCAAGAATTCTGAGACGCCCCTTTTTGATTAATGCAGCCAATTGTTCAATTTTTGAAGATATTGTTTTCTTATGCTGTAGTGGTGGTGATAACCATTCCAACACCCGTATCTCCCCCGTTTTCTTTTGCAACTGAGAGAGAGCACCAAGCAAGTGGCAAGGGCTATTCCAAATAGTAAGGTCAATGGGGTGGTCGAGTTGTCGACGAGACACATACCCTTGCTGTACACAGTTACTAATTTGCTGCAAAGCAAGATGATGCTCCTTTGTCAGGTGTACAGGAGTAGTAGGGTCCACACCTTTTAACAAAGGTCGTAGGGCTTCTAATAAGTGATTTGGTACTCCCACAATAGGCTTCAGCCACTGTAAGTCTCCCAGCAACTTCTGTGCATCATGTAGAGTTTTAATGTCCAATTGTAATTCCAATTTTTGTGGTATCACTATTTGATCCGTCAAAGTCCATCCCAAATATTTCCAGGGCTTTGTAGTCTGAATTTTCTCTGCAGCAATAACAAGTGAATATGCAGCAAGAGTATTTTTAATGGTGTTAATCTGTAAAGAGGAGAATGGCTGTTGCTGTGCAAACAAAATATCGTCCATGTAATGATATATTATAGTTGCTGGCCATTTACGACGTAGTGGCTGTAATGCTGCATCAACATAAAGCTGACATAAAGTGGGAGAGTTGCGCATGCCCTGCGGAAGAGATGTCCATTCAAATCTTTTATCTGGTTCCCCACGATTTATTGCTGGTAAAGTAAAAGCAAATCTCTTCATGTCATCAGGATGCAGGCCAATAGTGAAAAAACAATCCTTTAGGTCAATAATTAAAAGTGGCCAGTGTTCTGGAATCATAGCTGGATTTGGAAGACCAGGCTGTAAGGCCCCCATTGGTTCCATTTGGTCATTTACAGCCCTCAAATCATGTATCAAACGATATTTCCCTGATTTCTTTTTGATTACAAAAATAGGTGTATTCCAAGGGCTTGTGGACAGTCGCAGGTGTCCCTTTGTATATTGTTCCTGTACCAATTCATGGGCATGCATAAGACTCTCCCCTTTTAATGGCCATTGCTTAACCATCACCGGTGTATCCGTTTTCCAGGTGAGTGGAATGGGGAAAGTCCAAGCAATGGCAATTACCCCAAAGGGTGCTGATTAGTTAACACCACTCCCAATTGTGTTAAAATGTCCCTTCCAATTAAACAGGAAACTGTAGGAGGCAGTTGAACAATTGAAAACACAGCAGATATTTGTTGATTCTCAATGCACACAGACAAAGACGGCGACCTGCTTGCCAATGTAAATCCTCCTACTCCTGTGAGCATGTTTGATGAAGGAAATAGAGGCCAATGTTGTGGCCAGGCTTCTGGAGAAATGATGCTAGTATCTGCTCCTGTATCCAATAATCCATAAAGGGTTATGCTTTGATGCCCATAGGTAATTTCAACCTTTTGTTTTGGTCTATTTTGTAAATCCACAGTTAAAAGTGTAACACCAGTAGAGCCAAAACCTTTTTCATCCCGTGCTTGCCCAGTAAACGATTGTATTCCTGATGTCATTTGTGACAGTGGTACCAATTGTGCAATGCGTTGTCCTTTTGTAATTTTAATCGGAGGATAAAGGGTGTAAGCCATAATTTGTATTTCCCCTGTAAAGTCCGCATCGATAACACCAGGCAAAACAAATAATCCCAACATAGTTATAGAGGAACGTCCCAGCAATAATGCTCCACATGTTTGTCCATTTAGTATAAGAGGACCCTTTATTCCAGTGGGTATCCTCTCAGGCCGGTTCGTCATTAGTGTGACGTCTACTGCTGCTGATAAGTCCAAGCCGAGGCTCCCGGTTGTTGCGGGTTGCAGACAGGAGGTGGCAGCGATGTCACGGCAGCTGCTGGTGTCTCCGATGTCACGGCGGCAACTTGTGTCTGGGCGCGGCCCCCATGATTCGCGCTCTGCAAATGGTTTCCCGACCGGCGCCTACAAGCCGTAGTGTTGTGGGAGCTGGATCGACAGTGTTGACACCATACCCCAGTTGCTCGGCACGTTCGGCGTGTATGTCCTTCGTTGCCGCATCGGTAACACTTGAGGAATGGCTTCGAGCCCCCTTGAGTGAATGCCAGAGAGCCATTTCGGAGAGGAGCAAGAGCAGCTAGCACCTGATTTTGGGTGGACTCTGCTTGCTTTTGCAACCCCAATCCTAATTCCTTTAAGGCTTCTGCTATAAATGCCTGTGAAGCTGTTGGCATTAATGCCATTCGCTCTAATGCTTCCTCAATAGTCCAATTTGCCCCTAAAGTAGCTAACACTCTCTGGGTTGCTGGATTGCTATTTTGCAAGGCACACTGCTTCAATAGCGCCCCCTTCATGTAATCTGCCACACCAGCCCGATCTATAGCAGTAGCTGCTCTATCTATAAAATTTCCAAATGATTCTTCCCTTCCTTGCTTAATACCCATATAAGCCGGTAACCCTCCTGGCTCTTTAACCATATCTATTGCAGCACGCACCAACCTCATAGACTCTCTAAGTTTATCAGCTCCCGATATCATCTGTGCCTCTGTACGCAAATATGCCCCTAAGCCCATCAGCTCCTCTACTGTCACCCCATGTAATGGGTCTCCCTGGGCTCGTTGTACAGCAACCGATTCATTTACCAACGCGTGCCAATGGGCATTAAATAATAACTGCTGATGCTGAGTAAATA
The DNA here is from genome assembly GCF_035770615.1 of Melospiza melodia melodia. Classification (NCBI taxonomy): domain Eukaryota; kingdom Metazoa; phylum Chordata; class Aves; order Passeriformes; family Passerellidae; genus Melospiza; species Melospiza melodia. Next base: position 592,821 of record NC_086216.1, on the reverse strand, counting down.
TCAACCGAACTATTCCTCTTAAATCATTAGGACATAAAACCTGAGTATTAAAAAGATAATCTAACATTTGCTTAACAGGTTCACTTTTTACTCCAAACTGACTAACCGTAGAACGTAGCTGAGTTAACAGCTTCCAATCTAAGGGAGTATATTCTGCTATATTATGCGTAAGGTTCCCCTGTGCATCATACTGTGGTGTGTATGTAACGGGACATGCAAGACTAGAAGCTATTTCCACCGCCTCACCATCCCCCATTTGCATTACTTCTTTCGCCAAAGCAGCCCAAGCTTCCCTCCTCTGTTTAGCCATCTCCCCCCATGGATCACGGTGTGCCCCTGGGATGGGATCTGGCCCTTTAAGGGTGCTATGCTGCTGGCGCTTCGGTGCAGACACCGAGGTTTCGCGCGGGGGGGGCAGTGAAGCAGAGGCTGGCTCGCGCGGGGGAAGCGGGAGCCCCCCCTCCCCCGCTGGAGCTGACAGTGAAACCGGAGCCGGCTCAAGCAGAGCCTGCCTGCGGAGGGGGACCAGCCCCCCCGCTGGAGCCGCCTCGGGCGGGGAAATGGGCCCCTCCCCCACCGAAGCTGTAACCGGAGCCGGCTCATTGAGGGGTAGCGGCGGAGGCAAGGCTGGCGGCGGAGGCGAAGCTGGCTTGCCCCTCCCCCCACCATCCGACTCGCCCTCCCCCTCTGACAGGAAAGGTGCAGACGGTTCCACTGCGCCTATAGAGAAATCCTCCACACCACTTTGCTGGGGACTCTTAGGCATAAGTACCTTAGTTACAGAGGGTGCCAGGGGATCATCTTCACGACCATACCCTATATTCCTCTTATGAGCTTCTGTTGCCCTTTCTGCTGCCTTTCTCTCAGAGACCTGCTGAAGTAACGTGTTATACACCACCCGCCATAACTTCCCGAATTTCTTTGCTGACTTATCATCATCTAGTACTGTATCCCACAATATTTCCCCAAACTTTCTCCACTCTGATAACTCATGAACTGTATGAGGATTAGAAAAGATACCCTTAGCATGGCCATAAGCTAATAACCCTGGTAACTCCTTTTTTAAATCTATCCCTTTTATCCCACGCCGCTCTAAATAGGCGGTAAATAAATCATATGCCGCTTGCCTATCCATACCTATTAATCAGCGCGCGCTGTTGCAGCTCTCCAGGCTCCTGCGACACGTATTGGCTTAAGTCACCGTTGTGAACCTTAAGGGTGCTTCAAATTCCGGCACCGTCCCGGCTGCTGGGACCCAAACCCAACTTCCGGACCGTGGCGTAATCCCTTTTTCTTTTAATCCGAGAAAAAGGGCAGAGATTCGGTTATGCCCGCATTCTCCACCATTTGTCGACGGAAGGGAACCAGGACATCATTTTGATCATCACAGGCTCGATTTTATTGATCAGTACGGCGGGTTAAATACAGTTAATAATGAGCTTCATACATATTGCAAAAGTTGAGCTCAGGATTGGTCAGCTTGCATATCAGCACCTACGCCTACTTCTACATTCCTATGGTTCTACTTTTGATACTTTCTACATATTCTTAGGATGTATTCAGGGCTAATCTCAACTCCCTATCCTCATGTTGCAGCAAGGTCGCTGCTGACTCTTCCTTTTAGCTTGCTGACTGCTGACTTTTCTCCTTCAGTTTAACCAGCGGCATTATGTCAGTGTGGCCTTTCTCAGCTAACCAATTATTAATAATACTCTCCACAAGCTTACTTTTTTTTGCCAAGGAAACGGGCCGTGGTTTGTGTCTGCGAGCCTATGGCTTGGAGTGACCGGCTCGGTCATGAAAAGCTACGATGGGCAAGATGGTTACCAACCCATGGTGGCACCAGTGCCAAGTTGGGCTGGTTTGATAGTACCAAGTGGCTCCTGCAATCTGCCATCTAAAAGAGGGGCAGCTGAGTTTTGCTTGCCAGAGAAAAGGGCTGTGGTATATGTTTGGGTCCTGTGGCTGGCAGTGGCCGGCTGGCTCCTGAAATTCCATGATACGCAGCATGGTTCCCAGACCCAAGGTGGCACCAGTGCCAAGTCGGGCTGTTTTGACAGCGTCAAGCGCCTCCTGCAATCTCCCATCCAGAAGTGGGGCAGCTGAGTTTTTTTTGCCTGTGAATCGGGCCCTTGTTTTTGATTGGGGTCTGTGGCCGAGAGTGGTCGGCTGGCTCCTGACAATCCACATTACGCTGGATGGTTCACAGACCCAAGGTGGCACCAGTGCCAAGTCGCGGTGGTTTGATAGTACCAAGTGGCTCCTGCAGTCTGCCATCCAGAAGCGGGGCAGCGGATTTTTGTTTGCCAGAAGAAAGGGCCGTGGTTTGTTTTTGGGGCCATATGGCTGGGAGTGGCCGGCTGGCTCCTTAAAATCCTCAATACGCAGGATGGTGACCAGACCCAAGGTGGTACCAGTGCCAGGTTGTGCTGTTTTTGTACTACGAAGTGCGTCCTGCAATTTGCCATCCAGAAGAGGGGCAGTTGAGTTTTGTTTGCCAGAGAAAAGCGCCGTGGTTTGTGTTTGAGGGCATATGGCTGAGAGTGGCCGGCTGACCCCTGAAAATCCACAATAGGCAGGATGGTTCCCAGAGCCAAGGTGGCACCAGTGCCAAGTTGGGCTGGATTGATAGTACTAAATATCTCCTGCAATCTGCCATCCAGAAGCGGGGCAGCTTAATTTTGTTTGCCAGGGAAACGGGCCGAGGTTTTGTCTGGGGGCCTATGGCTGGGAGTGACCGGCTGGCTCCTGAAAAGCTACGATAGGCACGATGGTGACCAGACCCATGGTGGCACCAGTGCCAAGTTGGGCTGGTTTGATAGTACCAAGTGGCTCCTGCAATCTGCCATCAAAAACTTGGCAGGCGAGTTTTGTTTTCCAGGGAAAAGCGCCGTTGTTTGTGTTTGGGGGCCTATGGCTGGGAGTGGCCGGCTGGCTAATTAGAATCCACGATACGCAGGATGGTTCCCAGACCAGAGGTGGCACCAGTGCCAAGTCGGGCTAGTTTGATGGTGAAAAGTGGCTCCTGCAATCTGCCATCAAAAAGTTGGCAGGCCAGTTTTGTTTTCCAGGGAAAAGTGCCGTTGTTTGTGTTTGGTGGACTCTTGCTGGGAGTGGCCGGCTGGCTCCTTAGAATCCACGATACGCGGGATGGTTCCCAGACCAGAGGTGGCACCAGTTCCAAGTCGGGCTGGTTTGATAGTACCAAGTGGCTCCTGCAATCTGCCATCCAGAAGTGGGGCAGCTTACTTTTGTTTGCCAGGGAAACGGGCCGAGGTTTGTGTCTGGGGGCCTATGGCTGGAAGTGACCGGCTGGCTCCTGAAAAGCTACAATAGGCAGGACGGTTACCAGACCCATGGTGACACCAGTGCCAAGTTGGGCTGGTTTGATAGTACCAAGTGGCTCCTGCAATCTGCCATCAAAAAGTTGGCAGGCGAGTTTTGTTTTCCAGGGAAGAGTGCCGTTGTTTGTGTTTGGTGGCCTGTGGCTGGGAATGGCCGGCTGGCTCCTTAGAATCCACGATACGCAGTATAGTTCCCAGACCCAAGGTTGCACCATTGCCAAGGTAGGCTGGTTTGATAGTACCAAGTGCGTCCTGCAATCTGCCATCCAGAAGTGGGGCAGCTTACTTTGGTTTGCCAGGGAAACGGGCCGTGGTTTGTGTCTGGGGGCCGATGGCTGGGAGTGACCGGCTGGCTGCTGAAAAGCTACCATAGGCACGATGGTGACCAGACCCATGGTGGCACCAGTGCCAAGTCGGGCTGGTTTGATAGCACCAAGTGGCTCCTGCAATCTGCCATCAAAAATTTGGCAGGCGAGTTTTGTTTGCCAGAGAAAAGCGCCGTTGATTTTGTTTGGCGGCCTGTGGCTGGGAGTGGCCGGCTGGCTCCTTAGAATCCACGATACGCAGGATGGTTCCCTGACCAGAGGTGGCACCATTGCCAAGTCGGGCTGGTTTGATAGTACCAAGTGGCTCCTGCAATCTACCATCCAGAAGCGGGGCAGCTTACTTTTGTTTGCCAGGGATACGTGCCGAGGTTGTGTCTTGGTGCCCTATGGGTGTGACTGACCGGCTGGCTCCTGAAAAGCTACCATAGGCAGGATGGTTCCCAGACCAGAGGTGGCACCTGTGCCAAGTCGGGCTAGTTTGATGGTGCAAAGTGGCTCCTGCAACCTGCCATCAAAAATTTGGCAGGCCAGTTTTGTTTTCCAGGGAAAAGCGCCGTTGTTTTTGTTTGGTGGCCTGTGGCTGGGAGTGGTCGGCTGGCTCCTGTCAATCCACAATACGCAGGATGGTTCACAGACCCAAGGTGGCACCAGTGCCAAGTCGGGCTGGTTTGATAGTACCAAGTGCCTCCTGCAATCTGCCATCCAGAAGCGGGGCAGCTGAGTTTTCTTTGCCAGAGAAAAGGGCCGTGGTTTGTGTTTGAGGGCATATGGCTGAGAGTGGCCGGCTGACCCCTGAAAATCCACAATAGGCAGGATGGTTCCCAGAGCCAAGGTGGCACCAGTGCCAAGTCGGGCTGGTTTGATAGTACTAAATAGCTCCTGCAATCTGCCATCCAGAAGCAGGGCAGCTTAATTTTGTTTGCCAGGGAAACGGGCCGAGGTTTGTGTATGGGGGCCTATGGCTGGGAGTGACCGGCTGGCTCCTGAAAAGCTACGATAGGCAGGATGGTTCCCAGACCAGAGGTGGCACCAGTGCCAAGTCGGGCTAGTTTGATGGTGCAAAGTGGCTCCTGCAATCTGCCATCCAGAAGCGGGGTAGCTTACTTTTGTTTGCCATGGAAACGGGCTGAGGTTTGTGTTTGGGGGCCTGTGGCTGGGAGTGGCCAGCTGGCTCCTTAGAATCCACAATACGCAGGATGGTTCCCAGACCAGAGGTGGCACCAGTGCCAAGTCGGGCTGGTTTGATGGTGCAAAGTGGCTCCTGCAATCTGCCATCCTGATGCGGGGTAGCATACATTTGTTTGGCCGGGAAACGGGCAGAGCTTTTTGTCTGGGGCCTATTGCTGGGAGTGACCGGCTGGCTCCTGAAAAGCTACGATAGGCTGGATGGTAACCAGACCCATGGTGGAATCAGTGCCAAGGAAGGGCTGATTTGATAGTACCAAGTGGTCCCTGCAATCTGCCATCAAAATGTTGGCAGGCGAGTTTTGTTTTCCAGGGAAAAGCGCCGTTGTTTGTGTTTGGGGTCCTGTGGCTGGGAGTGGTCGGCTGGCTCCTTAGAATCCACGATACGAAGGATGGTTCCGAGACCAGTGGTGGCACCAGTTCTAAGTTGGGCCGGTTTGATACCACAAAGTGGCTCCTGCAATCTGCCATCCAGAAGCGGGGCAGCTGAGTTTTGTTTGCCAGAGAAACGGGCCGTGGTTTTTTTTTGGGGGCATATGGCTGGGAGTGGCCGGCTGGCTCCTTAAAATGCTCGATACGCAGGATGGTGACCAGACCCAAGGTGGCACCAATGCCAAGTTGTGCTGTTTTTGTAGTACCAAGTGCGTCCTGCAATTTGCCATCCAGAAGAGGGGCAGTTGAGTTTTGTTTGCCAGAGAAAAGGGCCGTGGTTTTTTTTTGGGGGCATATGGCTGAGAGTGGCCGGCTGACCCCTGAAAATCCACAATAGGCAGGATGGTTCCCAGAGCCAAGGTGGCACCAGTGCCAAGTCGGGCTGGTTTGATAGTACTAAATAGCTCCTGCATTCTGCCATCCAGAAGTGGGGCCGCTTAATTTTGTTTGCAAGGGAAACGGGCCGAGGTTTCTGTCTGGGGGCCTATGGCTGGGAGTGACCGGCTGGCTCCTGAAAAGCTACGATAGGCAGGATGGTTCCCAGACCAGAGGTGGCACCAGTGCCAAGTCGGGCTAGTTTGATGGTGAAAAGTGGCTCCTGCAATCTGCCATCAAAAAGTTGGCAGGCCAGTTTTGTTTTCCAGGGAAAAGTGCCGTTGATTTTTTTGGTGGCCTGTGGCTGGGAGTGGCCGGCTGGCTCCTTAGAATCCACGATACGCAGGATGGTTCGCAGACCAGAGGTGGCACCAGTTCCAAGTCGGGCTTGTTTGATAGTACCAAGTGGCTCCTGCAATCTGCCATCCAGAAGCGGGGCAGCTTACTTTTGTTTGCCAGGGAAACGGGCCGAGGTTTGTGTCTGGGGGCCTATGTCTGGGAGTGACCGGCTGGCTCCTGAAAAGCTACGATAGGCAGGATGGTGACCAGACCCATGGTGGCACCAGGGCCTAGTTGGGCTGATTTGATAGTACCAAGCGGCTCCTGCAATCTGCCATCAAAAATTTGGCAGGCGAGTTTTCTTTTCCAGGGAAAAGCGCCGTTGTTTGTGTTTGGGGGCCTATGGCTGGGAGTGGCCGGCTGGCTAATTAGAATCCACGATACGCAGGATGGTTCCCAGACCAGAGGTGGCACCAGTGCCATGTCGGGCTAGTTTGATGATGCAAAGTGGCTCCTGCAATCTGCCATGAAAAAGTTTGCAGGCGAGTTTTGTTTTCCAGGGAAAAGTGCCGTTGTTTGTGTTTGGTGGACTGTGGCTGGGAGTGGCCGGCTGGCTCCTTAGAACCCACGATACGCAGGATGGTTCACAGACCCATGGTTGCACCATTGCCAAGGTAGGCTGGTTTGATAGTACCAAGGGCGTCCTGCAATCTGCCATCCAGAAGTGGGGCAGCTTACTTTTGTTTGCCAGGGAAACGGGCCGTGGTTTGTGTCTGGGGGCCGATGGCTGGGAGTGACCGGCTGGGTCCTGAAAAGCTACGATAGGCAGGATGGTGACCAGACCCATGGTGGCACCAGTGCCAAGTCGGGCTGGTTTGATAGTACCAAGTGGCTCCTGCAATCTGCCATCAAAAAGTTGGCAGGCGAGTTTGTTTGCCAGAGAAAAGCGCCGTTGATTGTGTTTGGGGGCTTGTGGCTGGGAGTGGCCGGCTGGCTCCTTAGAATCCACGATACGCAGGATGGTTCCCAGACCAGAGGTGGCACCATTTCCAAGTCGGGCTTGTTTGATAGTACCAAGTGGCCCCTGCAATCTTCCATCCAGAATCGGGGCAGCTTACTTTTGTTTGCAAGGGAAACGGGCCGAGGTTTTTGTCTGGGGGCCTATGGCTGGGAGTGACAGGCTGGCTCCTGAATAGCTACGATAGGCAGTATGGTTACTAGACTCATGGTGGCACCAGTGCCACGTTGGGCTGAATTGATAGTACCAAGCGGCTCCTGCAATCTGCCATCAAATAGTTGGCAGGCGAGTTTTGTTTTCCATGGGAAAACGCTGTTGTTTGTGTTTGGGGGCCTGTGGCTGGGAGTGGCTGGCTGGCTAATTAGAATCCACGATACGCAGGAAGATTCCCAGACCATGGTGGCACCAGTGCCAAGTCGGGCTAGTTTGATGGTGCAAAGTGGCTCCTGCAATCTGCCATCAAAAAGTTGGCAGGCCAGTTTTGTTTTCCAGGGAAAATCGCCGTTGTTTTTGTTTGGGGGCCTGTGGCTGGGAGTGGTCGGGTGGCTCCTGTCAATCCACAATACGCAGGATGGTTCCCAGACCCAAGGTGGCACCAGTGCCAAGTCGGGCTGGTTTGATAGTACCAAGTGCCTCCTGCAATCTGCCATCCAGAAGCGGGGCAGCTTAATTTTGTTTGCCAGGGAAACGGGCCGAGGTTTGTGTCTGGGGGCCTATGGCTGGGAGTGACCGGCTGGCTCCTGAAAAGCTACGATAGGCAGGATGGTTCCCAGACCAGAGGTGGCACCAGTGCCAAGTCGGGCTAGTTTGATGGTGAACAGTGGCTCCTGCAATCTGTCATCAAAAAGTTGGCAGGCGAGTTTTGTTTTCCAGGGAAAAGTGCCGTTTATTTTGTTTGGTGGCCTGTGGCTGGGAGTGGCCGGCTGGCTAATTAGAATCCACGATACGCAGGATGGTTCCCAGACCAGAGGTGGCACCAGTTCCAAGTCGGGCTTGTTTGATAGTACCAAGTGGCTCCTGCAATCTGCCATCCAGAAGCGGGGCAGCTTACTTTTGTTTGCCAAGGAAACGGGCCGTGGTTTGTGTCTGGGGGCCTATGGCTGGGAGTGACCGGCTCGGTCGTGAAAAGCTACGATAGGCAGGATGGTGACCAGACCCATGGTGGCACCAGTGCCAAGTTGGGCTGGTTTGATAGTACCAAGTGGCTCCTGCAATCTGCCATCAAAAAGTTGGCAGGCGAGTTCTGTTTTCCAGGGAAAAGCGCCGTTGTTTTTGTTTGGAGGCCTGTGGCTGGGAGCGGCCGGCTGGCTACTGAAAAGCTACGATAGGCAGGATGGTTACCAGACCCATGGTGGCACCAGTGCCAAGTTGGGCTGGTTTGATAGTACCAAGTGGCTCCTGCAATCTGCCATCCAGAAGCGGGGCAGCTTACTTTTTTTTGCCAAGGAAACGGGCCGTGGTTTGTGTCTGCGAGCCTATGGCTTGGAGTGACCGGCTCGGTCATGAAAAGCTACGATGGGCAAGATGGTTACCAACCCATGGTGGCACCAGTGCCAAGTTGGGCTGGTTTGATAGTACCAAGTGGCTCCTGCAATCTGCCATCTAAAAGAGGGGCAGCTGAGTTTTGCTTGCCAGAGAAAAGGGCTGTGGTATATGTTTGGGTCCTGTGGCTGGCAGTGGCCGGCTGGCTCCTGAAATTCCATGATACGCAGCATGGTTCCCAGACCCAAGGTGGCACCAGTGCCAAGTCGGGCTGTTTTGACAGCGTCAAGCGCCTCCTGCAATCTCCCATCCAGAAGTGGGGCAGCTGAGTTTTTTTTGCCTGTGAATCGGGCCCTTGTTTTTGATTGGGGTCTGTGGCCGAGAGTGGTCGGCTGGCTCCTGACAATCCACATTACGCTGGATGGTTCACAGACCCAAGGTGGCACCAGTGCCAAGTCGGGGTGGTTTGATAGTACCAAGTGGCTCCTGCAGTCTGCCATCCAGAAGCGGGGCAGCGGATTTTTGTTTGCCAGAAGAAAGGGCCGTGGTTTGTTTTTGGGGCCATATGGCTGGGAGTGGCCGGCTGGCTCCTTAAAATCCTCAATACGCAGGATGGTGACCAGACCCAAGGTGGTACCAGTGCCAGGTTGTGCTGTTTTTGTACTACGAAGTGCGTCCTGCAATTTGCCATCCAGAAGAGGGGCAGTTGAGTTTTGTTTGCCAGAGAAAAGCGCCGTGGTTTGTGTTTGAGGGCATATGGCTGAGAGTGGCCGGCTGACCCCTGAAAATCCACAATAGGCAGGATGGTTCCCAGAGCCAAGGTGGCACCAGTGCCAAGTTGGGCTGGATTGATAGTACTAAATAGCTCCTGCAATCTGCCATCCAGAAGCGGGGCAGCTTAATTTTGTTTGCCAGGGAAACGGGCCGAGGTTTTGTCTGGGGGCCTATGGCTGGGAGTGACCGGCTGGCTCCTGAAAAGCTACGATAGGCACGATGGTGACCAGACCCATGGTGGCACCAGTGCCAAGTTGGGCTGGTTTGATAGTACCAAGTGGCTCCTGCAATCTGCCATCAAAAACTTGGCAGGCGAGTTTTGTTTTCCAGGGAAAAGCGCCGTTGTTTGTGTTTGGGGGCCTATGGCTGGGAGTGGCCGGCTGGCTAATTAGAATCCACGATACGCAGGATGGTTCCCAGACCAGAGGTGGCACCAGTGCCAAGTCGGGCTAGTTTGATGGTGAAAAGTGGCTCCTGCAATCTGCCATCAAAAAGTTGGCAGGCCAGTTTTGTTTTCCAGGGAAAAGTGCCGTTGTTTGTGTTTGGTGGACTCTGGCTGGGAGTGGCCGGCTGGCTCCTTAGAATCCACGATACGCGGGATGGTTCCCAGACCAGAGGTGGCACCAGTTCCAAGTCGGGCTGGTTTGATAGTACCAAGTGGCTCCTGCAATCTGCCATCCAGAAGTGGGGCAGCTTACTTTTGTTTGCCAGGGAAACGGGCCGAGGTTTGTGTCTGGGGGCCTATGGCTGGAAGTGACCGGCTGGCTCCTGAAAAGCTACAATAGGCAGGACGGTTACCAGACCCATGGTGACACCAGTGCCAAGTTGGGCTGATTTGATAGTACCAAGTGGCTCCTGCAATCTGCCATCAAAAAGTTGGCAGGCGAGTTTTGTTTTCCAGGGAAGAGTGCCGTTGTTTGTGTTTGGTGGCCTGTGGCTGGGAATGGCCGGCTGGCTCCTTAGAATCCACGATACGCAGGATAGTTCCCAGACCCAAGGTTGCACCATTGCCAAGGTAGGCTGGTTTGATAGTACCAAGTGCGTCCTGCAATCTGCCATCCAGAAGTGGGGCAGCTTACTTTGGTTTGCCAGGGAAACGGGCCGTGGTTTGTGTCTGGGGGCCGATGGCTGGGAGTGACCGGCTGGCTGCTGAAAAGCTACCATAGGCACGATGGTGACCAGACCCATGGTGGCACCAGTGCCAAGTCGGGCTGGTTTGATAGCACCAAGTGGCTCCTGCAATCTGCCATCAAAAATTTGGCAGGCGAGTTTTGTTTGCCAGAGAAAAGCGCCGTTGATTTTGTTTGGCGGCCTGTGGCTGGGAGTGGCCGGCTGGCTCCTTAGAATCCACGATACGCAGGATGGTTCCCTGACCAGAGGTGGCACCATTGCCAAGTCGGGCTGGTTTGATAGTACCAAGTGGCTCCTGCAATCTACCATCCAGAAGCGGGGCAGCTTACTTTTGTTTGCCAGGGATACGTGCCGAGGTTGTGTCTTGGTGCCCTATGGGTGTGACTGACTGGCTGGCTCCTGAAAAGCTACCATAGGCAGGATGGTTCCCAGACCAGAGGTGGCACCTGTGCCAAGTCGGGCTAGTTTGATGGTGCAAAGTGGCTCCTGCAACCTGCAATCAAAAAGTTGGCAGGCCAGTTTTGTTTTCCAGGGAAAAGCGCCGTTGTTTTTGTTTGGTGGCCTGTGGCTGGGAGTGGTCGGCTGGCTCCTGTCAATCCACAATACGCAGGATGGTTCACAGACCCAAGGTGGCACCAGTGCCAAGTCGGGCTGGTTTGATAGTACCAAGTGCCTCCTGCAATCTGCCATCCAGAAGCGGGGCAGCTGAGTTTTCTTTGCCAGAGAAAAGGGCCGTGGTTTGTGTTTGAGGGCATATGGCTGAGAGTGGCCGGCTGACCCCTGAAAATCCACAATAGGCAGGATGGTTCCCAGAGCCAAGGTGGCACCAGTGCCAAGTTGGGCTGGTTTGATAGTACTAAATAGCTCCTGCAATCTGCCATCCAGAAGCAGGGCAGCTTAATTTTGTTTGCCAGGGAAACGGGCCGAGGTTTGTTTATGGGGGCCTATGGCTGGGAGTGACCGGCTGGCTCCTGAAAAGCTACGATAGGCAGGATGGTTCCCAGACCAGAGGTGGCACCAGTGCCAAGTCGGGCTAGTTTGATGGTGCAAAGTGGCTCCTGCAATCTGCCATCCAGAAGCGGGGTAGCTTACTTTTGTTTGCCATGGAAACGGGCTGAGGTTTGTGTTTGGGGGCCTGTGGCTGGGAGTGGCCAGCTGGCTCCTTAGAATCCACAATACGCAGGATGGTTCCCAGACCAGAGGTGGCACCAGTGCCAAGTCGGGCTGGTTTGATGGTGCAAAGTGGCTCCTGCAATCTGCCATCCTGATGCGGGGTAGCATACATTTATTTGCCCGGGAAACGGGCAGAGCTTTTTGTCTGGGGCCTATGGCTGGGAGTGACCGGCTGGCTCCTGAAAAGCTACGATAGGCTGGATGGTAACCAGACCCATGGTGGAATCAGTGCCAAGGAAGGGCTGATTTGATAGTACCAAGTGGTCCCTGCAATCTGCCATCAAAATGTTGGCAGGCGAGTTTTGTTTTCCAGGGAAAAGCGCCGTTGTTTGTGTTTGGGGTCCTGTGGCTGGGAGTGGTCGGCTGGCTCCTTAGAATCCACGATACGAAGGATGGTTCCGAGACCAGTGGTGGCACCAGTTCTAAGTTGGGCCGGTTTGATACCACAAAGTGGCTCCTGTAATCTGCCATCCAGAAGCGGGGCAGCTGAGTTTTGTTTGCCAGAGAAACGGGCCGTGGTTTTTTTTTGGGGGCATATGGCTGGGAGTGGCCGGCTGGCTCCTTAAAATGCTCGATACGCAGGATGGTGACCAGACCCAAGGTGGCACCAATGCCAAGTTGTGCTGTTTTTGTAGTACCAAGTGCGTCCTGCAATTTGCCATCCAGAAGAGGGGCAGTTGAGTTTTGTTTGCCAGAGAAAAGGGCCGTGGTTTTTTTTTGGGGGCATATGGCTGAGAGTGGCCGGCTGACCCCTGAAAATCCACAATAGGCAGGATGGTTCCCAGAGCCAAGGTGGCACCAGTGCCAAGTCGGGCTGGTTTGATAGTACTAAATAGCTCCTGCAATCTGCCATCCAGAAGTGGGGCCGCTTAATTTTGTTTGCAAGGGAAACGGGCCGAGGTTTCTGTCTGGGGGCCTATGGCTGGGAGTGACCGGCTGGCTCCTGAAAAGCTACGATAGGCAGGATGGTTCCCAGACCAGAGGTGGCACCAGTGCCAAGTCGGGCTAGTTTGATGGTGAAAAGTGGCTCCTGCAATCTGCCATCAAAAAGTTGGCAGGCCAGTTTTGTTTTCCAGGGAAAAGTGCCGTTGATTTTTTTGGTGGCCTGTGGCTGGGAGTGGCCGGCTGGCTCCTTAGAATCCACGATACGCAGGATGGTTCGCAGACCAGAGGTGGCACCAGTTCCAAGTCGGGCTGGTTTGATAGTACCAAGTGGCTCCTGCAATCTGCCATCCAGAAGCGGGGCAGCTTACTTTTGTTTGCCAGGGAAACGGGCCGAGGTTTGTGTCTGGGGGCCTATGTCTGGGAGTGACCGGCTGGCTCCTGAAAAGCTACGATAGGCAGGATGGTGACCAGACCCATGGTGGCACCAGGGCCTAGTTGGGCTGATTTGATAGTACCAAGCGGCTCCTGCAATCTGCCATCAAAAATTTGGCAGGCGAGTTTTCTTTTCCAGGGAAAAGCGCCGTTGTTTGTGTTTGGGGGCCTATGGCTGGGAGTGGCCGGCTGGCTAATTAGAATCCACGATACGCAGGATGGTTCCCAGACCAGAGGTGGCACCAGTGCCAAGTCGGGCTAGTTTGATGGTGAAAAGTGGCTCCTGCAGTCTGCCATGAAAATGTTGGCAGGCCAGTTTTGTTTTCCAGGGAAAAGTGGCGTTGATTTTGTTTGGTGGCCTGTGGCTGGGAGTGGCCGGCTGGCTCCTTAGAATCCACGATACGCAGGATGGTTCCCAGACCAGAGGCGGCACCAGTTCCAAGTCGGGCTGGTTTGATAGTACCAAGTGGCTCCTGCAATCTGCCATCCAGAAGCGGGGCAGCTTACTTTTGTTTGCCAGGGAAACGGGCCGAGGTTTGTGTCTGGGGGCCTATGGCTGGGAGTGACCGGCTGGTTCCTGAAAAGCTACGATAGGCAGGATGGTGACCAGACCCATGGTGGCACCAGGGCCAAGTTGGGCTGATTTGATAGTACCAAGCGGCTCCTGCAATCTGCCATCAAAAATTTGGCAGGCGAGTTTTCTTTTCCAGGGAAAAGCGCCGTTGTTTGTGTTTGGGGGCCTATGGCTGGGAGTGGCCGGCTGGCTAATTAGAATCCACGATACGCAGGATGGTTCCCAGACCAGAGGTGGCACCAGTGCCATGTCGGGCTAGTTTGATGATGCAAAGTGGCTCCTGCAATCTGCCATGAAAAAGTTTGCAGGCGAGTTTTGTTTTCCAGGGAAAAGTGCCGTTGTTTGTGTTTGGTGGACTGTGGCTGGGAGTGGCCGGCTGGCTCCTTAGAACCCACGATACGCAGGATGGTTCACAGACCAGAGGTGCCACCAGTGCCAAGCCGGGCTGGTTTGATAGTACCAAGTGGCTCCTGCAATCTGCCATCCAGACGCGGGGCAGCTTACTTTTGTTTGCCAGGGAAACGGGCCGAGGTTTGTGTATGGGGGCCTATGGCTGGAAGTGACCGGCTGGCTCCTGTAAAGCTACGATAGGCAGGACGGTTACCAGACCCATGGTGGCACCAGTGCCAAGTTGGGCTGATTTGATAGTACCAAGTGGCTCCTGCAATCTGCCATCAAAAAGTTGGCAGGCGAGTTTGGTTTTCCAGGGAAAAGTGCCGTTGTTTGTGTTTGGTGGCCTGTGGCTGGGAATGGCCGGCTGGCTCCTTAGAATCCACGATACGCAGGATGGTTCCCAGACCCATGGTTGCACCATTGCCAAGGTAGGCTGGTTTGATAGTACCAAGGGCGTCCTGCAATCTGCCATCCAGAAGTGGGGCAGCTTGCTTTGGTTTGCCAGGGAAACGGGCCGTGGTTTGTGTCTGGGGGCCGATGGCTGGGAGTGACCGGCTGGGTCCTGAAAAGCTACGATAGGCAGGATGGTGACCAGACCCATGGTGGCACCAGTGCCAAGTCGGGCTGGTTTGATAGTACCAAGTGGCTCCTGCAATCTGCCATCAAAAAGTTGGCAGGCGAGTTTGTTTGCCAGAGAAAAGCGCCGTTGATTGTGTTTGGGGGCTTGTGGCTGGGAGTGGCCGGCTGGCTCCTTAGAATCCACGATACGCAGGATGGTTCCCAGACCAGAGGTGGCACCATTTCCAAGTCGGGCTTGTTTGATAGTACCAAGTGGCCCCTGCAATCTTCCATCCAGAATCGGGGCAGCTTTCTTTTGTTTGCAAGGGAAACGGGCCGAGGTTTTTGTCTGGGGGCCTATGGCTGGGAGTGACAGGCTGGCTCCTGAATAGCTACGATAGGCAGTATGGTTACTAGACTCATGGTGGCACCAGTGCCACGTTGGGCTGAATTGATAGTACCAAGCGGCTCCTGCAATCTGCCATCAAATAGTTGGCAGGCGAGTTTTGTTTTCCAGGGGAAAGCGCTGTTGTTTGTGTTTGGGGGCCTGTGGCTGGGAGTGGCTGGCTGGCTAATTAGAATCCACGATACTCAGGAAGGTTCCCAGACCATGGTGGCACCAGTGCCAAGTCGGGCTAGTTTGATGGTGCAAAGTGGCTCCTGCAATCTGCCATCAAAAAGTTGGCAGGCCAGTTTTGTTTTCCGGGGAAAATCGCCGTTGTTTTTGTTTGGGGGCCTGTGGCTGGGAGTGGTCGGTTGGCTCCTGTCAATCCACAATACGCAGGATGGTTCCCAGACCCAAGGTGGCACCAGTGCCAAGTCGGGCTGGTTTGATAGTACCAAGTGCCTCCTGCAATCTGCCATCCAGAAGCGGGGCAGCTGAGTTTTCTTTGCCAGAGAAAAGGGCCGTGGTTTGTGTTTGAGGGCATATGGCTGAGAGTGGCCGGCTGACCCCTGAAAATCCACAATACGCAGGATGGTTCCCAGAGCCAAGGTGGCACCAGTGCCAAGTTGGGCTGGTTTGATAGTACTAAATAGCTCCTGCAATCTGCCATCCAGAAGCAGGGCAGCTTAATTTTGTTTGCCAGGGAAACGGGCCGAGGTTTGTGTCTGGGGGCCTATGGCTGGGAGTGACCGGCTGGCTCCTGAAAAGCTACGATAGGCAGGATGGTTCCCAGACCAGAGGTGGCACCAGTGCCAAGTCGGGCTAGTTTGATGGTGCAAAGTGGCTCCTGCAATCTGCCATCCAGAAGCGGGGTAGCTTACTTTTGTTTGCCAGGGAACGGGCTGAGGTTTGTGTTTGGGGGCCTGTGGCTGGGAGTGGCCAGCTGGCTCCTTAGAATCCACAATACGCAGGATGGTTCCCAGACCCATGGTGGCACCAGTGCCAAGTCGGGCTGGTTTGATGGTGCAAAGTGGCTCCTGCAATCTGCCATCCTGAAGCGGGGTAGCATACTTTTGTTTGCCCGGGAAACGGGCAGAGCTTTTTGTCTGGGGCCTATGGCTGGGAGTGACCGGCTGGCTCCTGAAAAGCTACGATAGGCTGGATGGTTACCAGACCCATGGTGGAACCAGTGCCAAGTTGGGCTGGTTTGATAGTACCAAGTGGTCCCTGCAATCTGCCATCAAAATGTTGCCAGGCGAGTTTTGTTTTCCAGGGAAAAGCGCCGTTGTTTTTGTTTGGGGGCCTGTGGCTGGGAGTGGCCGGCTGGCTCCTGAAAAGCTACGATAGGCAGGATGGTGACCAGACCCATGGTGGCAGCAGTGCCAAGTTGGGCTGGTTTTATAGTAGCAAGTGGCCCCTGCAATCTGCCATCCAGAAGCGGGGCAGCTGAGTTTTGCTTGCCAGAGAAAAGGGCTGTGGTATGTGTTTGGGTCCTGTGGCTGGCAGTGGCCGGCTGGCTCCTGAAATTCCATGATACGCAGCATGGTTCCCAGACCCAAGGTGGCACCAGTGCCAAGTCGGGCTGTTTTTACCGCGTCAAGCGCCTTCTGCAATCTCCCATCCAGAAGTGGGGCAGCTGAGTTTTTTTTGCCTGTGAATCGGGCCGTTGTTTTTGATTGGGGTCTGTGGCCGAGAGTGGTCGGCTGGCTCCTGACAATCCACAATACGCAGGATGGTTCACAGACCCAAGGTGGCACCAGTGCCATGTCAGGCTGGTTTGATAGTACCATGTGGCTCCTGCAATCTGCCATCCAGAAGCGGGGCAGCTGAGTTTTGTTTGCCAGAGAAACGGACCGTGGGTTTTTTTTGGGGGCATATGGCTGGGATTGGACGGCTGGCTCCTTAAAATGCTCGATACGCAGGATGGTGACCAGACCCAAGGTGGCACCAGTGCCAAGTTGTGCTGTTTTTGTAGTACCAAGTGCGTCCTGCAATTTGCCATCCAGAAGAGGGGCAGTTGAGTTTTGTTTGCCAGAGAAAAGGGCCGTGGTTTTTTTTTGGGGACATATGGCTGAGAGTGGCCGGCTGACCCCTGAAAATCCACAATAGGCAGGATGGTTCCCAGAGCCAAGGTGGCACCAGTGCCAAGTCGGGCTGGTTTGATAGTACTAAATAGCTCCTGCAATCTGCCATCCAGAAGCGGGGCAGCTTAATGTTCTTTGCCAGGGAAACGGGCCGAGGTTTGTGTCTGGGGGTCCATGGCTGGGAGTGACCGGCTGGCTCCTGAAAAGCTACGATAGGCAGGATGGTTCCCAGACCAGAGGTGGCACCAGTGCCAAATCGGGCTTGTTTGATAGTACCAAGTGGCCCCTGCAATCTGCCATCCAGAAGCGGGGCAGCTTACTTTTGTTTGCAAGGGAAACGGGCCGAGGTCTGTATCTGGGGGCCTATGGCTGGGAGTGACTGGCTGGCTCCTGAAAAGCTACGATAGGCAGGATGCTTAGAAGACTCATGGTGGCACCAGTGCCACGTTGGGCTGATTTGATAGTACCAAGCGGCTCCTGCAATCTGCCATCAAAAAGTTGGCAGGCGAGTTTTGTTTTCCAGGGGAAAGCGCCGTTGTTTGTGTTTGGGGGCCTATGGCTGGGAGTGGCCGGCTGGCTCCTTGGAATCCACGATACGCAGGATGGTTCCCAGACCAGAGGTGGCACCAGTGCCAAGTCGGGCTGGTTTGATAGTACCAAGTGGCTCCTGCAATCTGCCATCCAGAAGCGGGGCAGCTTACTTTTTTTTGCCAAGGAAAAGGGCCGTGGTTTGTGTCTGGGGGCCTATGGCTGGGAGTGGCCGGCTGGCTCCTTAAAATCCTCTATATGCAGGATGGTTCCCAGAGCCAAGGTGGCACCAGTGCCAAGTTGGGCTGGTTTGATAGTACTAAATAGCTCCTGCAATGTGCCATCCAGAAGCGGAGTAGCTTAATTTTGTTTGCCAGTGAAACGGGCCGAGGTTTTTGTCTGGGGGCCTATGGCTGGGAGTGACCGGCTGGCTCCTGAAAAGCTACGATAGGCAGGATGGTGACCAGACCCATGGTGGCACCAGTGCCAAGTTGGGCTGGTTTGATAGTACCAAGTGGCTCCTGCAATCTGCCATCAAAAAGTTGGCAGGCGAGTTTTGTTTTCCAGGGAAAAGTGCCGTTGCTTTTTTTTGGTGGCCTGTGGCTGGGAGTGGTCGGGTGGCTCCTTAGAATCCACGATACGCAGGATGGTTCCCAGACCAGAGGTGGCACCAGTTCCAAGTCGGGCTTGTTTGATAGTACCAAGTTGCCCCTGCAATCTGCCATCCAGAAGCGGGGCAGCTTACTTTTGTTTGCAAGGGAAACGGGCTGAGGTTTGTGTCTGGGGGCCTATGGCTGGGAGTGACTGGCTGGCTCCTGAAAAGCTACGATAGGCAGGATGGTTAGAAGACTCATGGTGGCACCAGGGCCACGTTGGGCTGATTTGATAGTACCAAGCGGCTCCTGCAATCTGCCATCAAAAAGTTGGCAGGCGAGTTTTGTTTTCCAGGGGAAAGCGCCGTTGTTTGTGTTTGGGGGCCTATGGCTGGGAGTGGCCGGCTGGCTCCTTAGAATCCACGATACGCAGGATGGTTCCCAGACCAGAGGTGGCACCAGTGCCAAGTCGGGCTGGTTTGATGGTGCAAAGTGGCTCCTGCAATCTGCCATCAAAATGTTGTCAGGCGAGTTTTGTTTTCCAGGGAAAAGCGCCGTTGTTTGTATTTGGGGGCCTGTGGCTGGGTGTGGCGGGCTGGCTAATTAGAATCCACGATACGCAGGATGGTGACCAGACCAGAGGTGGCACCAGTGCCAAGTCGGGCTGGTTTGATGGTGCAAAGTGGCTCCTGCAATCTGCCATCCAGAAGCGGGGCAGCTGAGTTTTGTTTGCCAGAGAAAAGGGCCGTGGTTTGTGTCTGGGGGCCTATGGCTGGCAATGCCAGGCTGGCTCCTTAAAATGCTCGATACGCAGGATGGTGACCAGACCCACGGTGGCACCAGTGGCAAGTTTTGCTGTTTTTGTAGTACCAAGTGCGTCCTGCAATTTGCCATCCAGAAGATGGGCAGTTGAGTTTTGTTTGTCAGAGTAAAGGGCCGTGGTTTGTGTTTGAGGGCATATGGCTGAGAGTGGCCGGCTGACCCCTGAAAATCCACAATAGGCAGGATGGTTACCAGACCCATGGTGGCACCAGTGCCAAGGTAGGCTGATTTGATAGTATCAAGCGGCTCCTGCAATCTGTCGTCAAAAAGTTGGCAGGCGAGTTTTGTTTTCCAGGGAAAAGTGCCGTTGATTTTTTTTGGTGGCCTGTGGCTGGGAGTGGCCAGCTGGCTCCTTATAATCCACGATACGCAGGATGGTTCCCAGACCAGAGGTGGCACCAGTGCCAAGTCGGGCTGGTTTGATGGTGCAAAGTGGCTCCTGCAATCTGCCATCCAGAAGCGGGGCAGCTGAATTTTGTTTGCCAGAGAAAAGGGCCGTGGTTTTTTTTTGGGGGCATATGGCTGGGAGTGGCCGGCTGGCTTCTTAAAATGCTCGATACGCAGGATGGTGACCAGACCCAAGGTGGCACCAGTGCCAAGTTGTGCTGTTTTTGTAGTACCAAGTGCGTCCTGCAATTTACCATCCAGAAGAGGGGCAGTTGAGTTTTGTTTGCCAGAGAAAAGGGCCGTGGTTTGTGTTTGAGGGCATATGGCTGAGAGTGGCCGGCTGACCCCTGAAAATAAACAATAGGCAGGATGGTTCCCAGAGCCAAGGTGGCACCAGTGCCAAGTCGGGCTGGTTTGATAGTACTATATAGCTCCTGCAATCTGCCATCCAGAAGCGGGGCAGCTTAATTTTGTTTGCCAGGGAAACGGGCCGAGGTTTGTGTCTGGGGGCCTATGGCTGGGAGTGACTGGCTGGCTCCTGAAAAGCTACGATAGGCAGGATGGTTACCAGACTCATGGTGGCACCAGGGCCACGTTGGGCTGATTTGATAGTACCAAGCAGCTCCTGCAATCTGCCATCAAAAAGTTGGCAGGCGAGTTTTGTTTTCCAGGGAAAAGCGCCGTTGTTTGTGTTTGGGGGCCTATGGCTGGGAGTGGCCGGCTGGCTAATTAGAATCCACGATACGCAGGATGGTTCCCAGACCAGAGGTGGCACCAGTGCCATGTCGGGCTAGTTTGATGGTGCAAAGTGGCTCCTGCAATCTGCCATGAAAAAGTTTGCAGGCGAGTTTTGTTTTCCAGGGAAAAGTGCCGTTGTTTCTGTTTGGGGGCCTGTGGCTGGGAGTGGCCGGCTGGCTCCTTAGAATCCATGATACCCAGGATGGTTCCCAGACCAGAGGTGGCACCAGTTCCAAGTCGGGCTGGTTTGATAGTACCAAGCGGCTCCTGCAATCTGCCATCCAAAAGTTGGCAGGCGAGTTTTGTTTTCCAGGGAAAAGCGCCGTTGTTTGTGTTTGGGGGCATATGGCTGGGAGTGGCCGGCTGGCTCCTTAGAATCCACGATACGCAGGATGGTTCCCAGACCAGAGGTGGCACCAGTGCCAAGTCGGGCTAGTTTGATGGTGCAAAGTGGCTCCTGCCATCTGCCATCCAGAAGCGGGGTAGCTTACTTTTGTTTGCCAGGGAAACGGGCCGAGGTATTTGTCTGGGGGCCTATGGCTGGGACTGACCGGCTGGCTCCTGAAAAGCTACGATAGGCAGGATGGTGACCAGACCCATAGTGGCAACAGTGCCAAGTTGGTCTGGTTTGATAGTACCAAGTGGCTCCTGCAATCTGCCATCACAGAGTTGGCAGGCGAGTTTTGTTTTCCAGGGAAAAGCGCCGTTGTTTGTGTTTGGGGGCCTGTGGCTGGGAGTGGCGGGCTGGCTCCTTAGAATCCACGATACGCAGGATGGTTCCCAGACCAGAGGTAGCACCAGTGCCAAGTCAGGCTGGTTTGATGGTGCAAAGTGGCTCCTGCAATCTGCCATCAAAATGTTGGCAGGCGAGTTTTGTTTTCCAGGGAAAAGCGCCGTTGTTTGTGTTTGGGGGCCTGTGGCTGGGAGTGGCGGGCTGGCTAATTAGAATCCACGATACGCAGGATGGTTCCCAGACCAGCGGTGGCACCAGTGCCAAATCGGGCTAGTTTGATGGTGCAAAGTGGCTCCTGCAATCTGCCATTAAAAAGTTGGCAGGCCAGTTTTGTTTTCCAGGGAAAAGCGCCGTTGTTTTTGTTTGGGGGCCTGTGGCTGGGAGTGGCCAGCTGTCTCATTATAATCCACGATACGCAGGATGGTTCCCAGACCAGAGGTGGCACCAGTGCCAAGTCGGGCTGGTTTGATGGTGCAAAGTGGCTCCTGCAATCTGCCATCCGGAAGCGGGGCAGCTGAGTTTTGTTTGCCAGAGAAAAGGGCCGTGGTTTTTTTTTGGGGGCATATGGCTGGGAGTGGCCGGCTGGCTCCTTAAAATGCTCGGTACGCAGGATGGTGACCAGACCCATGGTGGCAGCCGTGCCAAGTTGTGCTGTTTTTGTAGTACCAAGTGCGTCCTGCAATTTGCCATCCAGAAGAGGGGCAGTTGAGTTTTGTTTGCCAGAGAAAAGGGCCGTGGTTTGTGTTTGAGGGCATATGGCTGAGAGTGGCCGGCTGACCCCTGAAAATCCACAATAGGCAGGATGGTTCCCAGAGCCAAGGTGGCACCAGTGCCAAGACGGGCTGGTTTGATAGTACTATATAGCTCCTGCAATCTGCCATCCAGAAGCGGGGCAGCTTAATTTTGTTTGCCAGGGAAACGGGCCGAGGTTTCTGTCTGGGGGCCTATGGCTGGGAGTGACCGGCTAGGTCCTGAAAAGCTAGGATAGGCAGGATGGTTCCCAGACCAGAGGTGGCACCAGTGCCAAGTCGGGCTAGTTTGATGGTGAAAAGTGGCTCCTGCAATCTGCCATCAAAAAGTTGGCAGGCGGGTTTTGTTTTCCAGGGAAAAGCGCCGTTGTTTGTGTTTGGGGGCCTATGGCTGGGAGTGGCCGGCTGGCTAATTAGAATCCACGATACGCAGGATGGTTCCCAGACCAGAGGTGGCACCAGTGCCATGTCGGGCTAGTTTGATAGTGCAAAGTGTATCCTGCAATCTGCCATGAAAAAGTTAGCAGGCGAGTTTTGTTTTCCAGGTAAAAGTGCCGTTGTTTGTGTTTGGTGGACTGTGGCTGGGAGTGGCCGGCTGGCTCCTTGGAATCCACGATACGCAGGATGGTTCCCAAATCAGAGGTGGCACCAGTTCCAAGTCGGGCTGGTTTGATAGTACCAAGTGGCTCCTGCAATCTGCCATCCAGAAGCGGGGCAGCTTACTTTTGTTTGCCAGGGAAACGGGCCGAGTTTCGTGTCTGGGGGCCTAAGGCTGGGAGTGACCGGCTGGCTCATGAAAAGCTACGATAGGCAGGATGGTTACCCGACTCATGGTGGCACCAGGGCCACGTTGGGCTGATTTGATAGTACCAAGCAGCTCCTGCAATCTGCCATCAAAAAGTTGGCAGGCGAGTTTTGTTTTCCAGGGAAAAGCGCCGTTGTTTGTGTTTGGGGGCCTATGGCTGGGAGTGGCCGGCTGGCTAATTAGAATCCACGATACGCAGGATGGTTCCCAGACCAGAGGTGGCACCAGTGCCATGTCGGGCTAGTTTGATGGTGAAAAGTGGCTCCTGCAATCTGCCATGAAAAAGTTTGCACGCGAGTTTTGTTTTCCAGGGAAAAGTGCCGTTGTTTCTGTTTGGGGGCCTGTGGCTGGGAGTGGCCGGCTGGCTCCTTAGAATCCATGATACCCAGGATGGTTCCCAGACCAGAGGTGGCACCAGTTCCAAGTCGGGCTGGTTTGATAGTACCAAGCGGCTCCTGCAATCTGCCATCCAAAAGTTGGCAGGCGAGTTTTGTTTTCCAGGGAAAAGCGCCGTTGTTTGTGTTTGGGGGCATATGGCTGGGAGTGGCCGGCTGGCTCCTTAGAATCCACGATACGCAGGATGGTTCCCAGAGCAGAGGTGGCACCAGTGCCAAGTCGGGCTAGTTTGATGGTGCAAAGTGGCTCCTGCAATCTGCCATCCAGAACCGGGGTAGCTTACTTTTGTTTGCCAGGGAAACGGGCCGAGGTATTTGTCTGGGGGCCTATGGCTGGGACTGACCGGCTGGCTCCTGAAAAGCTACGATAGGCAGGATGGTGACCAGACCCATGGTGGCAACAGTGCCAAGTTGGGCTGGTTTGATAGTACCAAGTGGCTCCTGCAATCTGCCATCACAGAGTTGGCAGGCGAGTTTTGTTTTCCAGGGAAAAGCGCCGTTGTTTGTGTTTGGGGGCCTGTGGCTGGGAGTGGCGGGCTGGCTCCTTAGAATCCACGATACGCAGGATGGTTCCCAGACCAGAGGTGGCACCAGTGCCAAGTCAGGCTGGTTTGATGGTGCAAAGTGGCTCCTGCAATCTGCCATCAAAATGTTGGCAGGCGAGTTTTGTTTTCCAGGGAAAAGCGCCGTTGTTTGTGTTTGGGGGCCTGTGGCTGGGAGTGGCGGGCTGGCTAATTAGAATCCACGATACGCAGGATGGTTCCCAGACCAGAGGTGGCACCAGTGCCAAGTCGGGCTAGTTTGATGGTGCAAAGTGGCTCCTGCAATCTGCCATTAAAAAGTTGGCAGGCCAGTTTTGTTTTCCAGGGAAAAGCGCCGTTGTTTTTGTTTGGGGGCCTGTGGCTGGGAGTGGCCAGCTGTCTCATTATAATCCACGATACGCAGGATGGTTCCCAGACCAGAGGTGGCACCAGTGCCAAGTCGGGCTGGTTTGATGGTGCAAAGTGGCTCCTGCAATCTGCCATCCGGAAGCGGGGCAGCTGAGTTTTGTTTGCCAGAGAAAAGGGCCGTGGTTTTTTTTTGGGGGCATATGGCTGGGAGTGGCCGGCTGGCTCCTTAAAATGCTCGGTACGCAGGATGGTGACCAGACCCATGGTGGCAGCCGTGCCAAGTTGTGCTGTTTTTGTAGTACCAAGTGCGTCCTGCAATTTGCCATCCAGAAGAGGGGCAGTTGAGTTTTGTTTGCCAGAGAAAAGGTCCGTGGTTTGTGTTTGAGGGCATATGGCTGAGAGTGGCCGGCTGACCCCTGAAAATCCACAATAGGCAGGATGGTTCCCAGAGCCAAGGTGGCACCAGTGCCAAGTCGGGCTGGTTTGATAGTACTATATAGCTCCTGCAATCTGCCATCCAGAAGCGGGGCAGCTTAATTTTGTTGGCCAGGGAAACGGGCCGAGGTTTGTGTCTGGGGGCCTATGGCTGGGAGTGACCGCCTAGGTCCTGAAAAGCTACGATAGGCAGGATGGTTCCCAGACCAGAGGTGGCACCAGTGCCAAGTCGGGCTAGTTTGATGGTGAAAAGTGGCTCCTGCAATCTGCCATCAAAAAGTTGGCAGGCGGGTTTTGTTTTCCAGGGAAAAGCGCCGTTGTTTGTGTTTGGGGGCCTATGGCTGGGAGTGGCCGGCTGGCTAATTAGAATCCACGATACGCAGGATGGTTCCCAGACCAGAGGTGGCACCAGTGCCATGTCGGGCTAGTTTGATAGTGCAAAGTGTATCCTGCAATCTGCCATGAAAAAGTTAGCAGGCGAGTTTTGTTTTCCAGGGAAAAGTGCCGTTGTTTCTGTTTGGTGGACTGTGGCTGGGAGTGGCCGGCTGGCTCCTTAGAATCCACGATACGCAGGATGGTTCCCAAATCAGAGGTGGCACCAGTTCCAAGTCGGGCTGGTTTGATAGTACCAAGTGGCTCCTGCAATCTGCCATCCAGAAGCGGGGCAGCTTACTTTTGTTTGCCAGGGAAACGGGCCGAGGTTCGTGTCTGGGGGCCTAAGGCTGGGAGTGACCGGCTGGCTCATGAAAAGCTACGATAGGCAGGATGGTTACAAGACCAGAGGTGGCACCAGTGCCAAGTTGGGCTGATTTGATAGTACCAAGCGGCTCCTGCAATCTGCCATCAAAAAGTTGGCAGGCCAGTTTTGTTTTCCAGGGAAAAGCGCCGTTGTTTGTGTTTGGGGGCCTATGGCTGGGAGTGGCCGGCTGGCTAATTAGAATCCACGATACGCAGGATGGTTCCCAGACCAGAGGTGGCACCAGTGCCATGTCGGGCTAGTTTGATGGTGAAAAGTGGCTCCTGCAATCTGCCATGAAAAAGTTTGCACGCGAGTTTTGTTTTCCAGGGAAAAGTGCCGTCGTTTGTGTTTGGTGGACTGTGGCTGGGAGTGGCCGGCTGGCTCCTTAGAATCCACGATACGCAGGATGGTTCCCAGACCAGAGGTGGCACCAGTTCCAAGTCGGGCTGGTTTGATAGTACCAAGTGGCTCCTGCAATCTGCCATCCAGAAGCGGGGCAGCTTACTTTTGTTTGCCAGGGAAACGGGCCGAGGTTTGTGTCTGGGGGCCTATGGCTGGGAGTGACCGGCTGGCTCCTGAAAAGCTACGATAGGCAGGATGGTTACCAGACCCATGGTGGCACCAGTGCCAAGTTGGGCTGGTTTGATAGTACCAAGCGGCTCCTGCAATCTGCCATCAAAAAGTTGGCAGGCGAGTTTTGTTTTCCAGGGAAAAGTGCCGTTGATTTTTTTTGGTGGCTTGTGGCTGGGAGTGGCCGGCTGGCTCCTTAGAATCCACGATACGCAGGATGGTTCCCAGACCAGAGGTGGCACCAGTTCCAAGTCGGGCTTGTTTGATAGTACCAAGTGGCTCCTGCAATCTGCCATCCAGAAGCGGGGCAGCTGAGTTTTGTTTGCCAGAGAAAAGGGCCGTGGTTTTTTTTTGGGGGCATATGGCTGGGAGTGGCCGGCTGGCTCCTTAAAATGCTCGATACGCAGGATGGTGACCAGACCCATGTGGCACCAGTGCCAAGTTGTGCTGTTTTTGTAGTACCAAGTGCGTCCTGCAATTTGCCATCCAGAAGAGGGGCAGTTGAGTTTTGTTTGCCAGAGAAAAGGGCCGTGGTTTGTGTTTGAGGGCATATGGCTGAGAGTGGCCGGCTGACCCCTGAAAATAAACAATAGGCAGGATGGTTCCCAGAGCCAAGGTGGCACCAGTGCCAAGTCGGGCTAGTTTGATAGTACTAAATAGCTCCTGCAATCTGCCATCCAGAAGCGGGGCAGCTTACTTTTGTTTGCCAGGGAAACGGGCCGAGGTTTGTGTCTGGGGGCCTATGGCTGGGAGTGACTGGCTGGCTCCTGAAAAGCTACGATAGGCAGGATGGTTCCCAGACCAGAGGTGGCACCAGTGCCAAGTTGGGTTGGTTTGATGGTGAAAAGTGGCTCCTGCAATCTGCCATGAAAAAGTTGGCAGGCGAGTTTTGTTTTCCAG
This sequence comes from Melospiza melodia melodia, assembly GCF_035770615.1. NCBI lineage: Eukaryota > Metazoa > Chordata > Aves > Passeriformes > Passerellidae > Melospiza > Melospiza melodia. The sequence goes on along the minus strand of NC_086216.1, from coordinate 566,707 downwards.
GGAAAAGTGCCGTTGATTTTGTTTGGTGGCCTGTGGCTGGGAGTGGCCGGCTGGCTCCTTAGAATCCACGATACGCAGGATGGTTCCCAGACCAGAGGTGGCACCAGTTCCAAGTCGGGCTTGTTTGATAGTACCAAGTGGCTCCTGCAATCTGCCATCCAGAAGCGGGGCAGCTTACTTTTGTTTGCCAGGGAAACGGGCCGAGGTTTGTGTCTGGGGGCCTATGGCTGGGAGTGACTGGCTGGCTCCTGAAAAGCTACGATAGGCAGGATGTTTACCAGACTCATGGTGGCACCAGGGCCACGTTGGGCTGATTTGATAGTACCAAGCAGCTCCTGCAATCTGCCATCAAAAAGTTGGCAGGCGAGTTTTGTTTTCCAGGGAAAAGCGCCGTTGTTTGTGTTTGGGGGCCTATGGCTGGGAGTGGCCGGCTGGCTAATTAGAATCCACGATACGCAGGATGGTTCCCAGACCAGAGGTGGCACAAGTGCCATGTCGGGCTAGTTTGATGGTGCAAAGTGGCTCCTGCAATCTGCCATGAAAAAGTTGGCAGGCGAGTTTTGTTTTCCAGGGAAAAGTGCCTTTGTTTGTGTTTGGGGGCCTGTGGCTGGGAGTGGCCGGCTGGCTCCTTAGAATCCACGATACGCAGGATGGTTCCCAGACCAGAGGTGGCACCAGTTCCAAGTCGGGCTGGTTTGATAGTACCAAGTGGCTCCTGCAATCTGCCATCCAGAAGCGGGGCAGCTTACTTTTGTTTGCCAGGGAAACGGGCCGAGGTTTGTGTATGGGGGCCTATGGCTGGGAGTGACCGGCTGGCTCCTGAAAAGCTACGATAGGCAGGATGGTTACCAGACCCATGGTGGCACCAGTGCCAAGTTGGGCTGATTTGATAGTACCAAGCGGCTCCTGCAATCTGCCATCAAAAAGTTGGCAGGCGAGTTTTGTTTTCCAGGGAAAAGCGCCGTTGTTTGTGTTTGGGGGCATATGGCTGGGAGTGGCCGGCTGGCTCCTTAGAATCCACGATACGCAGGATGGTTCCCAGACCAGAGGTGGCACCAGTTCCAAGTCGGGCTTGTTTGATAGTACCAAGTGGCTCCTGCAATCTGCCATCCAGAAGCGGGGCAGCTTACTTTTGTTTGCAAGGGAAACGGGCCGAGGTTTTTTCTGGGGGCCTATGGCTGGGAGTGACCGGCTGGCTCCTGAAAAGCTAAGATAGGCAGGATGGTGACCAGACCCATGGTGGCACCAGTGCCAAGTTGGGCTGGTTTGATAGTACCAAGTGGCTCCTGCAATCTGCCATCACAAAGTTGGCAGGCGAGTTTTGTTTTCCAGAGAAAAGCGCCGTTGTTTGTGTTTGGGGGCCTGTGGCTGGGAGTGGCCGGGTGGCTCCTTAGAATCCACGATACGCAGGATGGTTCCCAGACCAGAGGTGGCACCAGTGCCAAGTCGGGCTGGTTTGATGGTGCAAAGTGGCTCCTGCAATCTGCCATGAAAAAGTTGGCAGGCGAGTTTTGTTTTCCCGGGAAAAGCACCGTTGTTTGTGTTTGGGGGCCTGTGGCTGGGAGTGGCCGGCTGGCTAATTAGAATCCACGATACGCAGGATGGTTCCCAGACCAGAGGTGGCACCAGTGCCAAGTCGGGCTAGTTTGATGGTGCAAAGTGGCTCCTGCAATCTGCCATGAAAAAGTTGGCAGGCGAGTTTGGTTTTCCAGGGAAAAGCGCCGTTGTTTGTGTTTGGGGGCCTGTGGCTGGGAGTGGCCAGCTGGCTCCTTATAATCCACGATACGCAGGATGGTTCCCAGACCCATGGTGGCACCAGTGCCAAGTCGGGCTGGTTTGATGGTGCAAAGTGGCTCCTGCAATCTGCCATCCAGAAGCGGGGCAGCTGAGTTTTGTTTGCCAGAGAAAAAGGGCCGTGGTTTTTTTTTGGGGGCATATGGCTGGGAGTGGCCGGCTGGCTCCTTAAAATGCTCGATACGCAGGATGGTGACCAAACCCAAGGTGGCACCAGTGCCAAGTTGTGCTGTTTCTGTAGTACCAAGTGCGTCCTGCAATTTGCCATCCAGAAGAGGGGCAGTTGAGTTTTGTTTGCCAGAGAAAAGGTCCGTGGTTTGTGTTTGAGGGCATATGGCTGAGAGTGGCCGGCTGACCCCTGAAAATCCACAATAGGCAGGATGGTTCCCAGAGCCAAGGTGGCACCAGTGCCAAGTCGGGCTGGTTTGATAGTACTAAATAGCTCCTGCAATCTGCCATCCAGAAGCGGGGCAGCTTACTTTTGTTTGCCAGGGAAACGGGCCGAGGTTTGTGTCTGGGGGCCTATGGCTGGGAGTGACCGGCTGGCTCCTGAAAAGCTACGATAGGCACGATGGTGACCAGACCAGAGGTGGCACCAGTGCGAAGTCGGGCTAATTTGATGGTGAAAAGTGGCTCCTGCAATCTGCCATCAAAAAGTTGGCAGGCGAGTTTTGTTTTCCAGGGAAAAGTGCCAGTGATTTTGTTTGGTGGCCTGTGGCTGGGAGTGGCCGGCTGGCTAATTAGAATCCACGATACGCAGGATGGTTCCCAGACCAGAGGTGGCACCAGTTCCAAGTCGGGCTTGTCTGATAGTACCAAGTGGCTCCTGAAATCTGCCATCCAGAAGCGGGGCAGCTTACTTTTTTTTGCCAGGGGAACGGGCCGAGGTTTGTGTCTGGGGGCCTATGGCTGGGAGTGACTGGCTGGCTCCTGAAAAGCTACGATAGGCAGGATGGTTACCAGACTCATGGTGGCACCAGTGCCACGTTGGGCTGATTTGATAGTACCAAGCGGCTCCTGCAATCTGCCATCAAAAAGTTGGCAGGCGAGTTTTGTTTTCCAGGGAAAAGCGCCGTTGATTGTGTTTGGGGGCCTATGGCTGGGAGTGGCCGGCTGGCTAATTAGAATCCACGATACGCAGGATAGTTACCAGACCAGAGGTGGCACCAGTGCCATGTCGGGCTAGTTTGATGGTGCAAAGTGGCTCCTGCAATCTGCCATGAAAAAGTTGGCAGGCGAGTTTTGTTTTCCAGGGAAACGTGCCGTTGTTTGTGATTGGTGGACTGTGGCTGGGAGTGGCCGGCTGGCTCCTTAGAATCCACGATACGCAGGATGGTTCCCAGACCAGAGGTGGCACCAGTGCCAAGTCGGGCTGGTTTGATAGTACCAAGTGGCTCCTGCAATCTGCCATCCAGAAGCGGGGCAGCTTACTTTTGTTTGCCAGGGAAACGGGCCGAGGTTTGTGTCTGGGGGCCTATGGCTGGGAGTGACCGGCTGGCTCCTGAAAAGCTACGATAGGCAGGATGGTTACCAGACCCATGGTGGCACCAGTGCCAAGTTGGGCTGATTTGATAGTACCAAGCGGCTCCTGCAATCTGCCATCAAAAAGTTGGCAGGCGAGTTTTGTTTTCCAGGGAAAAGCGCCGTTGTTTGTGTTTGGGGGCCTGTGGCTGGGAGTGGCCGGCTGGCTCCTTAGAATCCACGATACGCAGGATGGTTCCCAGACCAGAGGTGGCACCAGTTCCAAGTCGGGCTTGTTTGATAGTACCAAGTTGCTCCTGCAATCTGCCGTCCAGAAGCGGGGCAGCTTACTTTTGTTTGCAAGGGAAACGGGCCGAGGTTTGTGTCTGGGGGCCTATGGCTGGGAGTGACTGGCTGGCTCCTGAAAAGCTACGATAGGCAGGATGGTTACCAGACTCATGGTGGCACCAGTGCCACGTTGGGCTGATTTGATAGTACCAAGCAGCTCCTGCAATCTGCCATCAAAAAGTTGGCAGGCGAGTTTTGTTTTCCAGGGGAAAGCGCCGTTGTTTGTGTTTGGGGGCCTATGGCTGGGAGTGGCCGGCTGGCTAATTAGAATCCACGATACGCAGGATGGTTCCCAGACCATGGTGGCACCAGTGCCAAGTCGGGCTAGTTTGATGGTGCAAAGTGGCTCCTGCAATCTGCCATGAAAAAGTTTGCAGGCGAGTTTTGTTTTCCAGGGAAAAGTGCCGTTGTTTGTGTTTGGTGGACTGTGGGTGGGAGTGGCCGGCTGGCTCCTTAGAATCCACGATACGCATGATGGTTCCCAGACCAGAGGTGGCACCAGTTTCAAGTCGGGCTGGTTTGATAGTACCAAGTGGCTCCTGCAATCTGCCATCCAGAAGCGGGGCAGCTTACTTTTGTTTGCCAGGGAAACGGCCCGAGGTTTGTGTCTGGGAGCCTATGGCTGGGAGTGACCGGCTGGCTCCTGAAAAGCTACGATAGGCAGGATGGTTACCAGACCCATGGTGGCACCAGTGCCAAGTTGGGCTGATTTGATAGTATCAAGGGGCTCCTGCAATCTGCCATCAAAAAGTTGGCAGGCGAGTTTTGTTTTCCAGGGAAAAGTGCCGTTGATTTTTTTTGGTGGCCTGTGGCTGGGAGTGGCCGGCTGGCTCCTTAGAATCCACGATACGCAGGATGGTTCCCAGACCAGAGGTGGCACCAGTTCCAAGTCGGGCTTGTTTGATAGTACCAAGTGGCTCCTGCAATCTGCCATCCAGAAGCGGGGCAGCTTACTTTTGTTTGCAAGGGAAACAGGCCGAGGTTTTTGTCTGGGGGCCTATGGCTGGGAGTGACTGGCTGGCTCCTGAAAAGCTACGATAGGCAGGATGGTTACCAGACTCATGGTGGCACCAGTGCCACGTTGGGCTGATTTGATAGTACCAAGCGGCTCCTGCAATCTGCCATCAAAATGTTGGCAGGCGAGTTTTGTTTTCCAGGGGAAAGCGCCGTTGTTTGTGTTTGGGGGCCTATGGCTGGGAGTGGCCGGCTGGCTAATTAGAATCCACGATACGCAGGATGGTTCCCAGACCAGAGGTGGCACCAGTGCCAAGTCGGGCTACTTTGATGGTGCAAAGTGGCTCCTGCAATCTGCCATGAAAAAGTTGGCAGGCGAGTTCTGTTTTCCAGGGAAAAGCGCCGTTGTTTGTGTTTGGGGGCCTGTGGCTGGGAGTGGCCGGCTGGCTCCTTAGAATCCACGATACGCTGGATGGTTCCCAGACCACAGGTGGCACCAGTGCCAAGTCGGGCTGGTTTGATGGAGCAAAGTGGCTCCTGCAATCTGCCATCCAAAATGTTGGCAGGCGAGTTTTGTTTTCCAGGGAAAAGCGCCGTTGTTTGTGTTTGGGGGCCAGTGGCTGGGAGTGGCCGGCTGGCTAATTAGAATCCACGATACGCAGGATGGTTCCCAGACCAGAGGTGGCACCAGTGCCAAGTCGGGCTAGTTTGATGGTGAAAAGTGCCTCCTGCAACCTGCCATTAAAAAGTTGGCATGCCAGTTTTGTTTTCCAGGGAAAAGCGCCGTTGTTTGTGTTTGGGGGCCTGTGGCTGGGAGTGGCCAGCTGGCTCCTTAGAATCCACGATACGCAGGATGGTTCCCAGACCAGAGGTGGCACCAGTGCCAAGTCGGGCTGGTTTGATGGTGCAAAGTGGCTCCTCCAATCTGCCATCCTGAAGCAGGGTAGCATACTTTTGTTTGCCAGGGAAAACCCCACTGCTTTTTGTCTGGGGCCTATGGCTGGAAGTGACCGGCTGGCTCCTGAAAAGCTACGATAGGCAGGATGGTTACCAGACCCATGGTGGAACCAGTGCCAAGTTCGGCTGATTTGATGGTACCAAGCGGCTCCTGCAATCTGCCATCAAAAAGTTGGCAGGCGAGTTTTGTTTTCCAGGGAAAAGCGCCATTGTTTGTGTATGGGGGCCTGTGGCTGGGAGTGGCCGGCTGGCTCCTTAGAATCCACGATACGCTGGATGGTTCCCAGACCAGAGGTGGCACCAGTGCCAAGTCGGGCTAGTTTGATGGTGCAAAGTGGCTCCTGCAATCTGCCATCCAGAAGCGGGGCAGCTTACTTTTGTTTGCCAGGGAAACGGGCCGAGGTTTTTGTCTGGGGGCCTATGGGTGGGACTGTCCGGCTGGCTCCTGAAAAGCTACGATAGGCAGGATGGTGACCAGACCCATGGTGGCACCAGTGTCAAGTCGGGCTGGTTTGATAGTACCAAGTGGTTCCTGCAATCTGCCATCAAAAAGTTGGCAGGCGAGTTTTGTTTTCCAGGGAAAAGCGCCATTGTTTGTGTATGGGGGCCTGTGGCTGGGAGTGGCCGGCTGGCTCCTTAGAATCCACGATACGCTGGATGGTTCCCAGACCAGAGGTGGCACCAGTGCCAAGTCGGGCTGGTTTGATGGTGCAAAGTGGCTCCTGCAATCTGCCATCAAAATGTTGGCAGGCGAGTTTTGTTTTCCAGGGAAAAGCGCCGTTGTTTGTGTTTGGGGGCCTGTGGCTGGGAGTGGCCGGCTGGCTAATTAGAATCCACGATACGCAGGATGGTTCCCAGACCAGAGGTGGCACCAGTGCCAAGTCGGGCTAGTTTGATGGTGCAAAGTGGCTCCTGCAATCTGCCATTAAAAAGTTGGCATGCCAGTTTTTTTTTCCAGGGAAAAGCGCCGTTGTTTGTGTTTGGGGGCCTGTGGCTGGGAGTGGCCAGCTGGCTCATTAGAATCCACGATACGCAGGATGGTTCCCAGACCAGAGGTGGCACCAGTGCCAAGTCGGGCTGGTTTGATGGTGCAAAGTGGCTCCTCCAATCTGCCATCCTGAAGCAGGGTAGCATACTTTTGTTTGCCAGGGAAACCCCCAGTGCTTTGTGTCTGGGGCCTATGGCTGGAAGTGACCGGCTGGCTCCTGAAAAGCTACGATAGGCAGGATGGTTACCAGACCCATGGTGGAACCAGTGCCAAGTTGGGCTGGTTTGATAGTACCAAGTGGTTCCTGCAATCTGCCATCAAAAAGTTGGCAGGCGAGTTTTGTTTTCCAGGGGAAAGCGCCGTTGTTTGTGTTTGGGGTCCTGTGGCTGGGAGTGGCCGGCTGGCTCCTTAGAATCCACGATACGCAGGATGGTTCCCAGAGCAGAGGTGGCACCAGTGCCAAGTCGGGCTGGTTGGATACCACAAAGTGGCTCCTGCAATCTGCCATCCAGAAGCGGGGCAGCTTACTTTTGTTTGCCAGGGAAACGGGCCGAGGTTTGTGTCTGGGGGCCTATGGCTTGGAGTGACTGGCTGGCTCCTGAAATGCTACGATAGGCAGGATGGTTACCAGACTCATGGTGGCACCAGTGCCACGTTGGGCTGATTTGATAGTATCAAGCGACACCTGCAATCTGCCATCAAAAAGTTGGCAGGCGAGTTTTGTTTTCCAGGGGAAAGCGCCGTTGTTTGTGTTTGGGGGCATATGGCTGGGAGTGGCCGGCTGGCTAATTAGAATCCACGATACGCAGGATGGTTCCCAGACCATGGTGGCACCATTGCCAAGTCGGGCTAGTTTGATGGTGCAAAGTGGCTCCTGCAATCTGCCATGAAAAAGTTGGCAGGCGAGTTTTGTTTTCCAGGGAAAAGTGCCGTTGTTTGTGTTTGGTGGACTGTGGCTGGGAGTGGCCGGCTGGCTCCTTCGAATCCACGATACGCAGGATGGTTCCCAGACCTGAGGTGGCACCAGTGCCAAGTCGGGCTGGTTTGATAGTACCAAGTGGCTCCTGCAATCTGCCATCCAGAAGCGGGGCAGCTTACTTTTGTTTGCCAGGGAAACGGGCCGAGGTTTGTGTCTGGGGGCCTATGGCTGGGAGAGACCGGCTGGCTCCTGAAAAGCTACGATAGGCAGGATGGTTACCAGACTCATGGTGGCACCAGTGCCCAGTTGGGCTGATTTGATAGTATCAAGCGGCTCCTGCAATCTGTCATCAAAATTTGGAAGGCGAGTTTTCTTTTCCAGGGAAAAGTGCCGTTGATATTTTTGGTGTCCTGTGGCTGGGAGTGGCCAGCTGGCTCCTTATAATCCATGATACGCAGGATGGTTCACAGACCAGAGGTGGCACCAATGCCAAGTCGGGCTGGTTTGATGGTGCAAAGTGGCTCCTGCAATCTGCCATCCAGAAGCGGGGCAGCTGAGTTTTGTTTGCCAGAGAAAAGGGCCGTGGTTTTTTTTTGGGGGCATATGGCTGGGAGTGGCCGGCTGGCTTCTTAAAATGCTCGATACGCAGGATGGTGACCAGACCCAAGGTGGCACCAGTGCCAAGTTGTGCTGTTTTTGTAGTACCAAGTGCGTCCTGCAATTTGCCATCCAGAAGAGGGGCAGTTGAGTTTTGTTTGCCAGAGAAAAGGGCCGTGGTTTGTGTTTGAGAGCATATGGCTGAGAGAGGCCGGCTGACCCCTGAAAATAAACAATACGCAGGATGGTTCCCAGACCCAAGGTGGCACCAGTGCCAAGTCGGGCTGGTTTGATAGTACTAAATAGCTCCTGCAATCTGCCATCCAGAAGCGGGGCAGCTTAATTTTGTTTGCCAGGGAAACGGGCCGAGGATTGTGTCTGGGGGCCTATGGCTGGGAGTGACCGGCTGGCTCCTGAAAAGCTACGATAGGCAGGATGGTTCCCAGACCCATGGTGGCACCAGTGCCAAGTTGGGCTGATTTGATAGTATCAAGCGGCTCCTGCAATCTGCCATCAAAAAGTTGGCAGGCGAGTTTTGTTTTCCAGGGAAAAGTGCCAGTGATTTTGTTTGGTGGCCTATGGCTGGGAGTGGCCGGCTGGCTAATTAGAATCCACGATACGCAGGATGGTTCCCAGACCAGAGGTGGCACCAGTGCCATGTCGGGCTAGTTTGATGGTGCAAAGTGGCTCCTGCAATCTGCCACGAAAAAGTTTGCAGGCGAGTTTTGTTTTCCAGGGAAAAGTGCCGTTTTTTGTGTTTGGGGGCCTGTGGCTGGGAGTGGCGGGCTGGCTCCTTAGAATCCACGATACGCAGGATGGTTCCCAGACCAGAGGTGGTACCAGTTCCAAGTCGGGCTTGTTTGATAGTACCAAGTGGCTCCTGCAATCTGCCATCCAGAAGCGGGGCAGCTTACTTTTGTTTGCAAGGGAAACGGGCCGAGGTTTGTGTCTGGGGGCCTATGGCTGGGAGTGACCGGCTGGCTCCTGAAAAGCTATTATAGGCAGGATGGTTACCAGACTCATGGTGGCACCAGTGCCAAGTTGGGCTGATTTGATAGTACCAAGCGGCTCCTGCAATCTGCCATCAAAAAGTTGGCAGGCGAGTTTTGTTTTCCAGGGAAAAGTGTCGTTGTTTGTGTTTGGGGGCTTGTGTCTGGGAGTGGCCGGCTGGCTCCTTAGAATCCACGATACGCAGGATGGTTCCCAGACCAGAGGTGGCACCAGTGCCAAGTCAGGCTAGTTTGATGGTGCAAAGTGGCTCCTGCAATCTGCCATCCAGAAGCGGGGCAGCTTACTTTTGTTTGCCAGGGAAACGGGCCGAGGTTTTTGTCTGGGGGCCTATGGGTGGGACTGTCCGGCTGGCTCCTGAAAAGCTACGATAGGCAGGATGGTGACCAGACCCATGGTGGCACCAGTGTCAAGTTGGGCTGGTTTGATAGTACCAAGTGGCTCCTGCAATCTGCCATCAAAAAGTTGGCAGGCGAGTTTTGTTTTCCAGGGAAAAGCGCCGTTGTTTGTGTTTGGGGGCCTGTGGCTGGGAGTGGCCGGCTGGCTCCTTAGAATCCACGATACGCTGGATGGTTCCCAGACCAGAGGTGGCACCAGTGCCAAGTCGGGCTGGTTTGATGGTGCAAAGTGGCTCCTGCAATCTGCCATCAAAATGTTGGCAGGCGAGTTTTGTTTTCCAGGGAAAAGCGCCGTTGTTTGTGTTTGGGGGCCTGTGGCTGGGAGTGGCCGGCTGGCTAATTAGAATCCACGATACGCAGGATGGTTCCCAGACCTGAGGTGGCACCAGTGCCAAGTCAGGCTGGTTTGATAGTACCAAGTGCGTCCTGCAATCTGCCATCCAGAAGCGGGGCAGCTTACTTTTGTTTGCCAGGGAAACGGGCCGAGGTTTGTCTCTGGGGGCCTATGGCTGGGAGTGACCGGCTGGCTCCTGAAAAGCTACGATAGGCAGGATGGTTACCAGACTCATGGTGGCACCAGTGCCAAGTTGGGCTGATTTGATAGTATCAAGCGGCTCCTGCAATCTGTCATCAAAAAGTTGGCAGGCGAGTTTTGTTTTCCAGGGAAAAGTGCCGTTGATATTTTTGGTGGCCTGTGGCTGGGAGTGGCCAGCTGGCTCCTTATAATCCATGATACGCAGGATGGTTCACAGACCAGAGGTGGCACCAATGCCAAGTCGGGCTGGTTTGATGGTGCAAAGTGGCTCCTGCAATCTGCCATCCAGAAGCGGGGCAGCTGAGTTTTGTTTGCCAGAGAAAAGGGCCGTGGTTTTTTTTTGGGGGCATATGGCTGGGAGTGGCCGGCTGGCTTCTTAAAATGCTCGATACGCAGGATGGTGACCAGACCCAAGGTGGCACCAGTGCCAAGTTGTGCTGTTTTTGTAGTACCAAGTGCGTCCTGCAATTTGCCATCCAGAAGAGGGGCAGTTGAGTTTTGTTTGCCAGAGAAAAGGGCCGTGGTTTGTGTTTGAGGGCATATGACTGAGAGTGGCCGGCTGACCCCTGAAAATAAACAATAGGCAGGATGGTTCCCAGGCCCAAGGTGGCACCAGTGCCAAGTCGGGCTGGTTTGATAGTACTAAATAGCTCCTGCAATCTGCCATCCAGAAGCGGGGCAGCTTAATTTTGTTTGCCAGGGAAACGGGCCGAGGATTGTGTCTGGGGGCCTATGGCTGGGAGTGACCGGCTGGCTCCTGAAAAGCTACGATAGGCAGGATGGTTCCCAGACCAGAGGTGGCACCAGTGCCAAGTCTGGCTAGTTTGATGGCGAAAAGTGGCTCCTGCAATCTGCCATCAAAAAGTTGGCAGGCGAGTTTTGTTTTCCAGGGAAAAGTGCCGTTGATTTTGTTTGGTGGCCTGTGGCGGGGAGTGGCCGGCTGGCTCCTTAGAATCCACGATACGCAGGATGGTTCCCAGACCAGAGGTGGCACCAGTTCCAAGTCGGGCTTGTTTGATAGTACCAAGTGGCTCCTGAAATCTGCCATCCAGAAGCGGGGCAGCTTACTTTTGTTTGCCAGGGAAACGGGCCGAGGTTTGTGTCTGGGGGCCTATGGCTGGGAGTGACTGGCTGGCTCCTGAAAAGCTACGATAGGCAGGATGGTTACCAGACTCATGGTGGCACCAGGGCCACGTTGGGCTGAATTGATAGTACCAAGCAGCTCCTGCAATCTGCCATCAAAAAGTTGGCAGGCGAGTTTTTTTTTCCAGGGAAAAGCGCCGTTGTTTGTGTTTGGGGGCCTATGGGTGGGAGTGGCCGGCTGGCTAATTAGAATCCACGATACGCAGGATGGTTCCCACACCAGAGGTGGCACCAGTGCCATGTCGGGCTAGTTTGATGGTGCAAAGTGGCTCCTGCAATCTGCCATTAAAAAGTTGGCAGGCGAGTTTTGTTTTCCAGGGAAAAGTGCCGTTGTTTGTGTTTGGGGGCCTGTGGCTGGGAGTGGCCGGTTGGCTCCTTAGAATCCACGATACGCAGGATGGTTCCCAGACCAGAGGTGGCACCAGTTCCAAGTCGGGCTGGTTTGATAGTACCAAGTGGCTCCTGCAATCTGCCATCCAGAAGCGGGGTAGCTTACTTTTGTTTGCAAGGGAAACGGGCCGAGGTTTTTGTCAGGGGGCCTATGGCTGGGAGTGACCGGCTGGCTCCTGAAAAGCTACGATAGGCAGGATGGTTACCACACCAGAGGTGGCACCAGTGCCAAGTTGGGCTGATTTGATAGTACCAAGCGGCTCCTGCAATCTGCCATCAAAAAGTTGGCAGGCTAGTTTTGTTTTCAAGGGAAAAGCGCCGTTGTTTGTGTTTGGGGGCATATGGCTGGGAGTGGCCGGCTGGCTCCTTAGAATCCACGATACGCAGGATGGTTCCCAGACCAGAGGTGGCACCAGTGCCAAGTCGGGCTAGTTTGATGGTGCAAAGTGGCTCCTGCAATCTGCCATCCAGAAGCGGGGCAGCTTACTTTTGTTTGCCAGGGAAACGGGCCGAGGTTTTTTCTGGGGGCCTATGGGTGGGACTGACCGGCTGGCTCCTGAAAAGCTACGATAGGCAGGATGGTGACCAGACCCATGGTGGCACCAGTGCCAAGTTGGGCTGGTTTGATAGTACCAAGTGGCTCCTGCAATCTGCCATCACAAAGTTGGCAGGCCAGTTTTGTTTTCCAGGGAAAAGCGCCGTTGTTTGTGTTTGGGGGCCTGTGGCTGGGAGTGGCCGGCTGGCTAATTAGAATCCACGATACGCAGGATGGTTCCCAGACCAGAGGTGGCACCAGTGCCAAGTCGGGCTGGTTTGATGGTGCAAAGTGGCTCCTGCAATCTCCCATCAAAATGTTGGCACGCGAGTTTTGTTTTCCCGGGAAAAGCGCCGTTGTTTGTGTTTGGGGGCCTATGGCTGGGAGTGGCCCGCTGGCTAATTAGAATCCACGATACGCAGGATGGTTCCCAGAGCAGAGGTGGCACCAGTGCCAAGTCGGGCTAGTTTGATGGTGCAAAGTGGCTCCTGCAATCTGCCATTAAAAAGTTGGCAGGCCTGTTTTGTTTTCCAGGGAAAAGCGCCGTTGTTTGTGTTTGGGGGCCTGTGGCTGGGAGTGGCCAGCTGTCTCCTTATAGTCCACGATACGCAGGATGGTTCACAGACCAGAGGTGGCACCAGTGCCAAGTCGGGCTGGTTTGATGGTGCAAAGTGGCTCCTGCAATCTGCCATCCAGACGCGGGGCAGCTGAGTTTTGTTTGCCAGAGAAAAGGGCCGTGGTTTTTTTTTGGGTGCCTATGGCTGGGAGTGGCCGGCTGGCTAATTAGAATCCACGATACGCAGGATGGTTCCCAGACCATGGTGGCAACAGTGCCAAGTCGGGCTAGTTTGATGGTGCAAAGTGGCTACTGCAATCTGTCATCCAGAAGCGGGGTAGCTTACTTTTTTTTGCCAGGGAAACGGGCCGAGGTTTTTTCTGGGGGCCTATGGGTGGGACTGACAGGCTGGCTCCTTAGAATCCACGATACGCAGGATGGTTCCCAGACCAGAGGTGGCACCAGTGCCACGTTGGGCTGGTTTGATGGTGCAAAGTGGCTCCTGCAATCTCCCATCAAAATGTTGGCAGGCGAGTTTTGTTTTCCCGGGAAAAGCGCCGTTGTTTGTGTTTGGGGGCCTATGGCTGGGAGTGGCCCGCTGGCTAATTAGAATCCACGATACGCAGGATGGTTCCCAGAGCAGAGGTGGCACCAGTGCCAAGTCGGGCTAGTTTGATGGTGCAAAGTGGCTCCTGCAATCTGCCATGAAAAAGTTTGCAGGCGAGTTTTGTTTTCCAGGGAAAAGTGCCGTTGTTTGTGTTTGGGGGCCTGTGGCTGGGAGTGGCCGGCTGGCTCCTTAGAATCCACGATACGCAGGATGGTTCCCAGACCAGAGGTGGCACCATTTCCAAGTCGGGCTGGTTTGATAGTACAAAGTGGCTCCTGCAATCTGCCATCCAGAAGCGGGGCAGCTTACTTTTGTTTGCCAGGGGAACGGGCCGAGGTTTGTGTCTGGGGGCCTATGGCTGGGAGTGACCGGCTGGCTCCTGAAAAGCTACGATAGGCAGGATGGTTACCAGACCCATGGTGGCACCAGTGCCAAGTTGGGCTGATTTGATAGTATCAAGCGGCTCCTGCAATCTGCCATCAAAAAGTTGGCAGGCCAGTTTTGTTTTCCAGGGAAAAGTGCCGTTGATTTTTTTTGGTGGCCTGTGGCTGGGAGTGGCCGGCTGGCTCCTTAGAATCCACGATACGCAGGATGGTTCCCAGACCAGAGGTGGCACCAGTTCCAAGTCGGGCTTGTTTGATAGTACCAAGTGGCTCCTGCAATCTGCCATCCAGAAGCGGGGCAGCTTACTTTTGTTTGCAAGGGAAACGGGCCGAGGTTTTTGTCTGGGGGCCTATGGCTGGGAGTGACTGGCTGGCTCCTGAAAAGCTACGATAGGCAGGATGGTTACCAGACTCATGGTGGCACCAGAGCCACGTTGGGCTGATTTGAAAGTACCAAGCGGCTCCTGCAATCTGCCATCCAAATGTTGGCAGGCGAGTTTTGTTTTCCAGGGGAAAGCGCCATTGTTTGTGTTTGGGTGCCTATGGCTGGGAGTGGCCGGCTGGCTAATTAGAATCCACGATACGCAGGATGGTTCCCAGACCATGGTGGCAACAGTGCCAAGTCGGCCTAGTTTGATGGTGCAAAGTGGCTCCTGCAATCTGCCATGAAAAAGTTGGCAGGCGAGTTTTGTTTTCCAGGGAAAAGTGCCGTTGTTTGTGTTTGGTGGACTGTGGCTGGGAGTGGCCGGCTGGCTCCTTAGAATCCACGATACGCAGGATGGTTCCCAGACCAGAGGTGGCACCAGTTCCAAGTCGGGCTGGTTTGATAGTACCAAGTGGCTCCTGCAATCTGCCATCCAGAAGCGGGGCAGCTTACTTTTGTTTGCCAGGGAAACGGGCCGAGGTTTGTGTCTGGGGGCCTATGGCTGGGAGTGACCGGCTGGCTCCTGAAAAGCTACGATAGGCAGGATGGTTACCAGACCAGAGGTGGCACCAGTGCCAAGTTAGGCTGATTTGATAGTACCAAGCGGCTCCTGCAATCTGCCATCAAAAAGTTGGCAGGCGAGTTTTGTTTTCCAGGGAAAAGCGCCGTTGTTTGTGTTTGGGGGCATATGGCTGGGAGTGGCCGGCTGGCTCCTTAGAATCCACGATACGCAGGATGGTTCCCAGACCAGAGGTGGCACCAGTGCCAAGTCGGGCTAGTTTGATGGTGCAAAGTGACTCCTGCAATCTGCCATCCAGAAGCGGGGTAGCTTACTTTTGTTTGCCAGGGAAACGGGCCGAGGTTTTTTCTGGGGGCCTATGGGTGGGACTGACCGGCTGGCTCCTGAAAAGCTACGATAGGCAGGATGGTGACCAGACCCGTGGTGGCACCAGTGCCAAGTTGGGCTGGTTTGATAGTACCAAGTGGCTCCTGCAATCTGCCATCACAAAGTTGGCAGGCGAGTTTTGTTTTCCAGGGAAAAGCGCCGTTGTTTGTGTTTGGGGGCCTGTGGCTGGGAGTAGCCGGCTGGCTCCTTAGAATCCACGATACGCAGGATGGTTCCCAGACCAGAGGTGGCACCAGTGCCAAGTCGGGCTGGTTTGATGGTGCAACGTGGCTCCTGCAATCTCCCATCAAAATGTTGGCAGGCGAGTTTTGTTTTCCCGGGAAAAGCGCCGTTGTTTGTGTTTGGGGGCCTATGGCTGGGAGTGGCCCGCTGGCTAATTAGAATCCACGATACGCAGGATGGTCCCCAGAGCAGAGGTGGCACCAGTGCCAAGTCGGGCTAGTTTGATGGTGCAAAGTGGCTCCTGCAACCTGCCATCAAAAAGTTGGCAGGCGAGTTCTGTTTTCCAGGGAAAAGTGCCGTTGTTTGTGTTTGGGGGCCTGTGGCTGGGAGTGGCCGGCTGGCTCCTTAGAATCCACGATACGCAGGATGGTTCCCAGACCAGAGGTGGCACCAGTTCCAAGTCGGGCTGGTTTGATAGTACCAAGTGGCTCCTGCAATCTGCCATCCAGAAGCGGGGCAGCTTACTTTTGTTTGCCAGGGAAACGGGCCGAGGTTTGTGTCTGGGGGCCTATGGCTGGGAGTGACCGGCTGGCTCCTGAAAAGCTACGATAGGCAGGATGGTGACCAGACCCATGGTGGCACCAGTGCCAAGTTGGGCTGGTTTGATAGTACCAAGTGGCTCCTGCAATCTGCCATCACAAAGTTGGCAGGCGAGTTTTGTTTTCCAGGGAAAAGCGCCGTTGTTTGTGTTTGGGGGCCTATGGCTGGGAGTGGCCCGCTGGCTAATTAGAATCCACGATACGCAGGATGGTTCCCAGACCAGAGGTGGCACCAGTGCCAAGTCGGGCTAGTTTGATGTTGCAAAGTGGCTCCTGCAATCTGCCATTAAAAAGTTGGCAGGCCTGTTTTGTTTTCCAGGGAAAAGCGCCGTTGTTTGTATTTGGGGGCCTATGGCTGGGAGTGGCCCGCTGGCTAATTAGAATCCACGATACGCAGGATGCTTCACAGACCAGAGGTGGCACCAGTGCCAAGTCGGGCTGGTTTGATGGTGCAAAGTGGCTCCTGCAATCTGCCATCCAGAAGCGGGGCAGTTGAGTTTTGTTTGCCAGAGAAAAGGGCCGTGGTTTTTTTTTGGGGGCATATGGCTGGGAGTGGCCGGCTGGCTCCTTAAAATGCTCGATACGCAGGATGGTGACCAGACCCAAGGTGGCACCAGTGCCAAGTTGTGCTGTTTTTGTAGTACCAAGTGCGTCCTGCAATTTGCCATCCAGAAGAGGGGCAGTTGAGTTTTGTTTGCCAGAGAAAAGGGCCGTGGTTTGTGTTTCAGGGCATATGGCTGAGAGTGGCCGGCTGACCCCTGAAAATCCACAATAAGCAGGATGGTTCCCAGAGCCAAGGTGGCGCCAGTGCCAAGTCGGGCTGGTTTGATAGTACTTAATAGCTCCTGCAATCTGCCATCCAGGAGCGGGGCAGCTTAATTTTGTTTGCCAGGGAAACGGGCCGAGGTTTGTGTCTGGGGGCCTATGGCTGGGAGTGACCGGCTGGCTCCTGAAAAGCTACGATAGGCAGGATGGTTCCCAGACCAGAGGTGGCACCAGTGCCAAGTCGGGCTAGTTTGATGGGGAAAAGTGGCTCCTGCAATCTGCCATCAAAAAGTTGGCAGGCGGGTTTTGTTTTCCAGGGAAAATTGCCGTTGATTTTGTTTGGTGGCCTGTGGCTGGGAGTGGCCGGCTGGCTCCTTAGAATCCACGATACGCAGGATGGTTCCCAGACCAGAGGTGGCACCAGTTCCAAGTTGGGCTTGTTTGATAGTACCAAGTGGCTCCTGCAATCTGCCATCCAGAAGCGGGGTAGCTTACTTTTGTTTGCCAGGGAAACGGGCCGAGGTTTTTGTCTGGGGGCCTATGGCTGGGACTGTCCGGCTGGCTCCTGAAAAGCTACGATAGGCAGGATGGTGACCAGACCCATGGTGGCAGCCGTGCCAAGTTGGGCTGGTTTGATAATACGAAGTGGCTCCTGCAATCTGCCATCAAAAAGTTGGCAGGCGAGTTTTGTTTTCCAGGGAAAAGCGCCGTTGTTTGTGTTTGGGGGCCTGTGGCTGGGAGTGGCCGGCTGGCTCCTTAGAATCCACGATACGCTGGATGGTTCCCAGACCAGAGGTGGCACCAGTGCCAAGTCGGGCTGGTTTGATGGTGCAAAGTGGCTCCTGCAATCTGCCATCAAAATGTTGGCAGGCGAGTTTTGTTTTCCAGGGAAAAGCGCCGTTGTTTGTGTTTGGGGGTCTGTGGCTGGGAGTGGCCGGCTGGCTAATTAGAATCCACGATACGCAGGATGGTTCCCAGACCAGAGGTGGCACCAGTGCCAAGTCGGGCTAGTTTTATGGTGCAAAGTGGCTCCTGCAATCTGCCATTAAAAAGTTGGCATGCCAGTTTTGTATTCCAGGGAAAAGCGCCGTTGTTTGTGTTTGGGGGCCTGTGGCTGGGAGTGGCCAGCTGGCTCCTTAGAATCCACGATACGCAGGATGGTTCCCAGACCAGAGGTGGCACCAGTGCCAAGTCGGGCTGGTTTGATGGTGCAACGTGGCTCCTGCAATCTGCCATCCAGAAGCGGGGCTGCTTACTTTTGTTTGCCAGGGAAATGGGCCGAGGTTTGTGTCTGGGGGCCTATGGCTGGGAGTGACCGGCTGGCACCTGAAAAGCTACGATAGGCAGGATGGTTACCAGACCAGAGGTGGCACCAGTGCCAAGTTGGGCTGATTTGATAGTACCAAGCGGCTCCTGCAATCTGCCATCAAAAAGTTGGCAGGCGAGTTTTGTTTTCCAGGGAAAAGCGCCGTTGTTTGTGTTTGGGGGCATATGGCTGGGAGTGGCCGGCTGGCTCCTTAGAATCCACGATACGCAGGATGGTTCCCAGACCTGAGGTGGCACCAGTGCCAAGTCGGGCTAGTTTGATGGTGCAAAGTGGCTCCTGCAATCTGCCATCCAGAAGCGGGGTAGCTTACTTTTGTTTGCCAGGGAAACGGGCCGAGGTTTTTTCTGGGGGCCTATGGGTGGGACTGACCGGCTGGCTCCTGAAAAGCTACGATAGGCAGGATGGTGACCAGACCCATGGTGGCACCAGTGCCAAGTTGGGCTGGTTTGATAGTACCAAGTGGCTCCTGCAATCTGCCATCACAAAGTTGGCAGGCGAGTCTTGTTTTCCAGGGAAAAGCGCCGTTGTTTGTGTTTGGGGGCCTGTGGCTGGGAGTGGCCGGGTGGCTCCTTAGAATCCACGATACGCAGGATGGTTCCCAGACCAGAGGTGGCACCAGTGCCAAGTCTGGCTGGTTTGATGGTGCAAAGTGCCTCCTGCAATCTCCCATCAAAATGTTGGCAGGCGAGTTTTGTTTTCCCTGGAAAAGCGCCGTTGTTTGTGTTTGGGGGCCTATGGCTGGGAGTGGCCCGCTGGCTAATTAGAATCCACGATACGCAGGATGGTTCCCAGACCAGAGGTGGCACCAGTGCCAAGTCGGGCTAGTTTGATGGTGCAAAGTGGCTCCTGCAATCTGCCATGAAAAAGTTTGCAGGCGAGTTTTGTTTTCCAGGGAAAAGTGCCGTTGTTTGTGTTTGGGGGCCTGTGGCTGGGAGTGGCCGGCTGGCTCCTTAGAATCCACGATATGCAGGATGGTTCCCAGACCAGAGGTGGCACCAGTTCCAAGTCGGGCTGGTTTGATAGTACCAAGTGGCTCCTGCAATCTGCCATCCAGAAGCGGGGCAGCTTACTTTTGTTTGCCAGGGAAACGGGCCGAGGTTTGTGTCTGGGGGCCTATGGCTGGGAGTGACCGGCTGGCTCCTGAAAAGCTACGATAGCCAGGATGGTTACCAGACCCATGGTGGCACCAGTGCCAAGTTGGGCTGATTTGATAGTACCAAGTGGCTCCTGCAATCTGCCATCAAAATGTTGGCAGGCGAGTTTTGTTTTCCAGGGAAAAGCGCCGTTGTTTGTGTTTGGGGGCCTGTGGCTGGGAGTGGCCGGCTGGCTAATTAGAATCCACGATACGCTGGATGGTTCCCAGACCAGAGGTGGCACCAGTGCCAAGTCGGGCTGGTTTGATGGTGCAAAGTGGCTCCTGCAATCTGCCATCAAAATGTTGGCAGGCGAGTTTTGTTTTCCAGGGAAAAGCGCCGTTGTTTGTGTTTGGGGGTCTGTGGCTGGGAGTGGCCGGCTGGCTAATTTGAATCCACGATACGCAGGATGGTTCCCAGACCAGAGGTGGCACCAGTGCCAAGTCGGGCTAGTTTGATGGTGCAAAGTGGCTCCTGCAATCTGCCATTAAAAAGTTGGCATGCCAGTTTTGTTTTCCAGGGAAAAGCGCCGTTGTTTGTGTTTGGGGGCCTGTGGCTGGGAGTGGCCGGCTGGCTCCTTAGAATCCTCGATACGCAGGATGGTTCCCAGACCAGAGGTGGCACCAGTGCCAAGTCGGGCTGGTTTGATGGTGCAAAGTGGCTCCTCCAATCTGCCATCCTGAAGCAGGGTAGCATACTTTTGTTTGCCAGGGAAACCCCCAGTGCTTTGTGTCTGGGGCCTATGGCTGGAAGTGACCGGCTGGCTCCTGAAAAGCTACGATAGGCAGGATGGTTACCAGACCCATGGTGGAACCAGTGCCAAGTTGGGCTGGTTTGATAGTACCAAGTGGTTCCTGCAATCTGCCATCAAAAAGTTGGCAGGCCAGTTTTGTTTTCCAGGGAAAAGCGCCGTTGTTTGTGTTTGGGGTCCTGTGGCTGGGAGTGGCCGGCTGGCTCCTTAGAATCCACGATACGCAGGATGGTTCCCAGACCAGAGGTGGCACCAGTGCCAAGTTGGGCTGGTTGGATAGTACCAAGTGGCTCCTGCAATCTGCCATCCAGAAGCGGGGTAGCTTACTTTTGTTTGCCAGGGAAACGGGCCGAGGTTTGTGTCTGGGGGCCTATGGCTGGGAGTGATTTGCTGGCTCCTGAAAAGCTACGATAGGCAGGATGGTGACCAGACTCATGGTGGCACCAGTGCCACGTTGGGCTGATTTGATAGTACCAAGCGGCTCCTGCAATCTGCCATCAAAAAGTTGGCAGGCGAGTTTTGTTTTCCAGGGGAAAGCGCCGTTGTTTGTGTTTGGGGGCCTATGGCTGGGAGTGGCCAGGTGGCTAATTAGAATCCACGATACGCAGGATGGTTCCCAGACCATGGTGGCACCAGTGCCAAGTCGGGCTAGTTTGATGGTGCAAAGTGGCTCCTGCAATCTGCCATGAAAAAGTTGGCAGGCGAGTTCTGTTTTCCAGGGAAAAGTGCCGTTGTTTGTGTTTGGTGGACTGTGGCTGGGAGTGGCCGGCTGGCTCCTTAGAATGCACGATACGCAGGATGGTTCCCAGACCAGAGGTGGCACCAGTGCCAAGTCGGGCTGCTTTGATAGTACCAAGTGGCTCCTGCAATCTGCCATCCAGAAGCGGGGCAGCTTACTTTTGTTTGCCAGGGAAACGGGCCGAGGTTTGTGTCTGGGGGCCTATGGCTGGGAGTGACCGGCTGGCTCCTGAAAAGCTACGATAGGCAGGATGGTTACCAGACTCATGGTGGCACCAGTGCCAAGTTGGGCTGATTTGATAGTACCAAGCGGCTCCTGCAATCTGCCATCAAAAAGTTGGCAGGCGAGTTTTGTTTTCCAGGGCAAAGCGTCGTTGTTTGTGTTTGGGGGCTTGTGGCTGGGAGTGGCCGGCTGGCTCCTTAGAATCCACGATACGCAGGATGGTTCCCAGACCAGAGGTGGCACCAGTTCCAAGTCGGGCTAGTTTGATGGTGCAAAGTGGCTCTTGCAATCTGCCATCCAGAAGCGGGGTAGCTTACTTTTGTTTGCCAGGGAAACGGGCCGAGGTTTTTTCTGGGGGCCTATAGGTGGGACTGACCGGCTGGCTCCTGAAAAGCTACGATAGGCAGGATGGTGACCAGACCCATGGTGGCAGCCGTGCCAAGTTGGGCTGGTTTGATAGTACCAAGTGGCTCCTGCAATCTGCCATCACAAAGTTGGCAGGCGAGTTTTGTTTTCCAGGGAAAAGCGCCGTTGTTTGTGTTTGGGGGCCTATGGCTGGGAGTGGCCCGCTGGCTAATTAGAATCCACGATACGCAGGATGGTTCCCAGAGCAGAGGTGGCACCAGTGCCAAGTCGGGCTGGTTTGATGTTGCAAAGTGGCTCCTGCAATCTCCCATCAAAATGTTGGCAGGCGAGTTTTGTTTTCCCGGGAAAAGCGCCGTTGTTTGTGTTTGGGGGCCTATGGCTGGGAGTGGCCCGCTGGCTAATTAGAATCCACGATACGCAGGATGGTTCCCAGAGCAGAGGTGGCACCAGTGCCAAGTCGGGCTAGTTTGATGGTGCAAAGTGGCTCCTGCAATCTGCCATGAAAAAGTTTGCAGGCGAGTTTTGTTTTCCAGGGAAAAGTGCCGTTGTTTGTGTTTGGGGGCCTATGGCTGGGAGTGGCCAGCTGGCTCCTTAGAATCCACGATACGCAGGATGGTTCCCAGACCAGAGGTGGCACCAGTTCCAAGTCGGGCTGGTTTGATAGTACCAAGTAGCTCCTGCAATCTGCCATCCAGAAGTGGGGCAGCTTACTTTTGTTTGCCAGGGAAACGGGCCGAGGTTTGTGTCTGGGGGCCTATGGCTGGGAGTGACCGGCTGGCACCTGAAAAGCTACGATAGGCAGGATGGTTACCAGACCAGAGGTGGCACCAGTGCCAAGTTGGGCTGATTTGATAGTACCAAGCGGCTCCTGCAATCTGCCATCAAAAAGTTGGCAGGCGAGTTTTGTTTTCCAGGGAAAAGCGCCGTTGTTTGTGTTTGGGGGCATATGGCTGGGAGTGGCCGGCTGGCTCCTTAGAATCCACGATACGCAGGATGGTTCCCAGACCAGAGGTGGCACCAGTGCCAAGTCGGGCTAGTTTGATGGTGCAAAGTGGCTCCTGCAATCTGCCATCCAGAAGCGGGGTAGCTTACTTTTGTTTGCCAGGGAAACGGGCCGAGGTTTTTTCTGTGGGCCTTTGGGTGGGACTGACCGGCTGGCTCCTGAAAAGCTACGATAGGCAGGATGGTGACCAGACCCATGGTGGCACCAGTGCCAAGTTGGGCTGGTTTGATAGTACCAAGTGGCTCCTGCAATCTGCCATCACAAAGTTGGCAGGCGAGTTTTGTTTTCCAGGGAAAAGCGCCGTTGTTTGTGTTTGGGGGCCTGTGGCTGGGAGTGGCCGGGTGGCTCCTTAGAATCCACGATACGCAGGATGGTTCCCAGACCAGAGGTGGCACCAGTGCCAAGTCGGGCTGGTTTGATGGTGCAAAGTGGCTCCTGCAATCTCCCATCAAAATGTTGGCAGGCGAGTTTTGTTTTCCCGGGAAAAGCGCCGTTGTTTGTGTTAGGGGGCCTATGGCTGGGAGTGGCCCGCTGGCTAATTAGAATCCACGATACGCATGATGGTTCCCAGAGCAGAGGTGGCACCAGTGCCAAGTCGGGCTAGTTTGATGGTGCAAAGTGGCTCCTGCAATCTGCCATGAAAAAGTTTGCAGGCGAGTTTTGTTTTCCAGGGAAAAGTGCCGTTGTTTGTGTTTGGGGGCCTGTGGCTGGGAGTGGCCGGCTGGCTCCTTAGAATCCACGATACGCAGGATGGTTCCCAGACCAGAGGTGGCACCAGTTCCAAGTCGGGCTGGTTTGATAGTACCAAGTGGCTCCTGCAATCTGCCATCCAGAAGCGGGGCAGCTTACTTTTGTTTGCCAGGGAAACGGGCCGAGGTTTGTGTCTAGGGGCCTATGGCTGGGAGTGACCGGCTGGCTCCTGAAAAGCTACGATAGCCAGGATGGTTACCAGACCCATGGTGGCACCAGTGCCAAGTTGGGCTGATTTGATAGTACCAAGTGGCTCCTGCAATCTGCCATCAAAAAGTTGGCAGGCGAGTTTTGTTTTCCAGGGAAAAGCGCCGTTGTTTGTGTTTGGGGGCCTGTGGCTGGGTGTGGCCGGCTGGCTCATTAGAATCCACGATACGCTGGATGGTTCCCAGACCAGAGGTGGCACCAGTTCCAAGTCGGGCTGGTTTGATGGTGCAAAGTGGCTCCTGCAATCTGCCATCAAAATGTTGGCAGGCGAGTTTTGTTTTCCAGGGAAAAGCGCCGTTGTTTGTGTTTGGGGGTCTGTGGCTGGGAGTGACTGGCTGGCTCCTTAGAATCCACGATACGCAGGATGGTTCCCAGACCAGAGGTGGCACCAGTGCCAAGTCGGGCTGATTTGATAGTACCAAGCGGCTCCTGCAATCTGCAATCCTGAAGCAGGGTAGCATACTTTTCTTTGCCAGGGAAACCCCCAGTGCTTTGTGTCTGGGGCCTATGGCTGGAAGTGACCGGCTGGCTCCTGAAAAGCTACGATAGGCAGGATGGTTACCAGACCCATGGTGGAACCAGTGCCAAGTTGGGCTGGTTTGATAGTACCAAGTGGTTCCTGCAATCTGCCATCAAAAAGTTGGCAGGCCAGTTTTGTTTTCCAGGGAAAAGCGCCGTTGTTTGTGTTTGGGGTCCTGTGGCTGGGAGTGGCCGGCTGGCTCCTTAGAATCCACGATACGCAGGATGGTTCCCAGACCAGAGGTGGCACCAGTTCCAAGTTGGGCTTGTTTGATAGTACCAAGTGGCTCCTGCAATCTGCCATCCAGAAGCGGGGCAGCTTACTTTTGTTTCCCAGGGAAACGGGCCGAGGTTTGTGTCTGGGGGCCTATGGCTGGGAGTGATTTGCTGGCTCCTGAAAAGCTACGATAGGCAGGATGGTGACCAGACTCATGGTGGCACCAGTGCCACGTTGGGCTGATTTGATAGTACCAAGCGGCTCCTGCAATCTGCCATCAAAAAGTTGGCAGGCGAGTTTTGTTTTCCAGGGGAAAGCGCCATTGTTTGTGTTTGGGGGCCTATGGCTGGGAGTGGCCGGCTGGCTAATTAGAATCCACGATACACAGGATGGTTCCCAGACCATGGTGGCACCAGTGCCAAGTCGGGCTAGTTTGATGGTGCAAAGTGGCTCCTGCAATCTGCCATGAAAAAGTTGGCAGGCGAGTTCTGTTTTCCAGGGAAAAGTGCCGTTGTTTGTGTTTGGTGGACTGTGGCTGGGAGTGGCCGGCTGGCTCCTTAGAATGCACGATACGCAGGATGGTTCCCAGACCAGAGGTGGCACCAGTGCCAAGTCGGGCTGGTTTGATAGTACCAAGTGGCTCCTGCAATCTGCCATCCAGAAGCGGGGCAGCTTACTTTTGTTTGCCAGGGAAACGGGCCGAGGTTTGTGTCTGGGGGCCTATGGCTGGGAGTGACCGGCTGGCTCCTGAAAAGCTACAATAGGCAGGATGGTTACCAGACTCATGGTGGCACCAGTGCCAAGTTGGGCTGATTAGATAGTACCAAGCGGCTCCTGCAATCTGCCATCAAAAAGTTGGCAGGCGAGTTTTGTTTTCCAGGGAAAAGTGTCGTTGTTTGTGTTTGGGGGCTTGTGGCTGGGAGTGGCCGGCTGGCTCCTTAGAATCCACGATACGCAGGATGGTTCCCAGACCAGAGGAGGCACCAGTGCCAAGTCGGGCTAGTTTGATGGTGCAAAGTGGCTCCTGCAATCTGCCATCCAGAAGCGGGGTAGATTACTTTTGTTTGCCAGGGAAACGGGCCGAGGTTTTTTCTGGGGGCCTATGGGTGGGACTGACCGGCTGGCTCCTGAAAAGCTACGATAGGCAGGATGGTGACCAGACCCATGGTGGCACCAGTGCCAAGTTGGGCTGGTTTGATAGTACCAAGTGGCTCCTGCAATCTGCCATCACAAAGTAGGCAGGCGAGTTTTGTTTTCCAGGGAAAAGCGCCGTTGTTTGTGTTTGGGGGCCTATGGCTGGGAGTGGCCCGCTGGCTAATTAGAATCCACGATACGCAGGATGGTTCCCAGAGCAGAGGTGGCACCAGTGCCAAGTCGGGCTAGTTTGATGGTGCAAAGTGGCTCCTGCAATCTGCCATGAAAAAGTTTGTAGGCGAGTTTTGTTTTCCAGGGAAAAGTGCCGTTGTTTGTGTTTGGGGGCCTGTGGCTGGGAGTGGCCAGCTGGCTCCTTAGAATCCACGATACGCAGGATGGTTCCCAGACCAGAGGTGGCACCAGTTCCAAGTCGGGCTGGTTTGATAGTACCAAGTGGCTCCTGCAATCTGCCATCCAGAAGCGGGGCAGCTTACTTTTGTTTGCCAGGGAAACGGGCCGAGGTTTGTGTCTGGGGGCCTATGGCTGGGAGTGACCGGCTGGCTCCTGAAAAGCTACGATAGGCAGGATGGTTACCAGACCAGAGGTGGCACCAGTGCCAAGTTGGGCTGATTTGATAGTACCAAGTGGCTCCTGCAATCTGCCATCAAAAAGTTGGCAGGCGAGTTTTGTTTTCCAGGGAAAAGCGCCGTTGTTTGTGTTTGGGGGCATATGGCTGGGAGTGGCCAGCTGGCTCCTTAGAATTCACGATACGCAGGATGGTTCCCAGACCAGAGGTGGCACCAGTGCCAAGTCGGGCTAGTTTGATGGTGCAAAGTGGCTCCTGCAATCTGCCATCCAGAAGCGGGGTATCTTACTTTTGTTTGCCAGGGAAACGGGCCGAGGTTTGTGTCTGGGGGCCTATGGCTGGGAGTGACCGGCTGGCTCCTGAAAAGCTACGATAGGCAGGATGGTGACCAGACCCATGGTGGCACCAGTGCCAAGTTGGGCTGGTTTGATAGTACCAAGTGGCTCCTGCAATCTGCCATCACAAAGTTGGCAGGCGAGTTTTGTTTTCCAGGGAAAAGCGCCGTTGTTTGTGTTTGGGGGCCTGTGGCTGGGAGTGGCCGGGTGGCTCCTTAGAATCCACGATACGCAGGATGGTTCCCAGACCAGAGGTGGCACCAGTGCCAAGTCGGGCTGGTTTGATGGTGCAAAGTGGCTCCTGCAATCTCCCAACAAAATGTTGGCAGGCGAGTTTTGTTTTCCCGGGAAAAGCGCCGTTGTTTGTGTTAGGGGGCCTATGGCTGGGAGTGGCCGGCTGGCTAATTAGAATCCACGATACGCAGGATGGTTCCCAGAGCAGAGGTGGCACCAGTGCCAAGTCGGGCTAGTTTGATGGTGCAAAGTGGCTCCTGCAATCTGCCATGAAAAAGTTTGCAGGCGAGTTTTGTTTTCCAGGGAAAAGTGCCGATGTTTGTGTTTGGGGGCCTGTGGCTGGGAGTGGCCGGCTGGCTCCTTAGAATCCACGATACGCAGGATGGTTCCCAGACCAGAGGTGGCACCAGTTCCAAGTCGGGCTGGTTTGATAGTACCAAGTGGCTCCTGCAATCTGCCATCCAGAAGCGGGGCAGCTTACTTTTGTTTTCAAGGGAAACGGGCCGAGGTTTGTGTCTGGGGGCCTATGGCTGGGAGTGACCGGCTGGCTCCTGAAAAGCTACGATAGGCAGGATGGTTACCAGACCCATGGTGGCACCAGTGCCAAGTTGGGCTGATTTGATAGTATCAAGCGGCTCCTGCAATCTGCCATCAAAAAGTTGGCAGGCGAGTTTTGTTTTCCAGGGAAAAGTGCCGTTGATTTTTTTTGGTGGCCTGTGGCTGGGAGTGGCCGGCTGGGTCCTTAGAATCCACGATACGCAGGATGGTTCCCAGACCAGAGTTGGCACCAGTTCCAAGTCGGGCTTGTTTGATAGTACCAAGTGGCTCCTGCAATCTGCCATCCAGAAGCGGGGCAGCTTACTTTTGTTTGCAAGGGAAACGGGCCGAGGTTTTTGTCTGGGGGCCTATGGCTGGGAGTGACTGGCTGGCTCCTGAAAAGCTACGATAGTCAGGATGGTTACCAGACTCATGGTGGCACCAGTGCCAAATTGGGCTGACTTGAAAGTACCAAGCGGATCCTGCAATCTGCCATCCAAACGTTGGCAGGCGAGTTTTGTTTTCCAGGGGAAAGCGCCATTGTTTGTGTTTGGGTGCCTATTGCTGGGAGTGGCCAGCTGGCTAATTAGAATCCACGATACGCAGGATGGTTCCCAGACCATGGTGGCAACAGTGCCAAGTCGGCCTAGTTTGATGGTGCAAAGTGGCTCCTGCAATCTGCCATGAAAAAGTTTGCAGGCGAGTTTTGTTTTCCAGGGAAAAGTGCCGTTGTTTGTGTTTGGGGGCCTGTGGCTGGGAGTGGCCGGCTGGCTCCTTAGAATCCACGATACGCAGGATGGTTCCCAGACCAGAGGTGGCACCAGTTCCAAGTCGGGCTGGTTTGATAGTACCAAGTGGCTCCTGCAATCTGCCATCCAGAAGCGGGGCAGCTTACTTTTGTTTGCCAGGGAAACGGGCCGAGGTTTGTGTCTAGGGGCCTATGGCTGGGAGTGACCGGCTGGCTCCTGAAAAGCTACGATAGCCAGGATGGTTACCAGACCCATGGTGGCACCAGTGCCAAGTTGGGCTGATTTGATAGTACCAAGTGGCTCCTGCAATCTGCCATCAAAAAGTTGGCAGGCGAGTTTTGTTTTCCAGGGAAAAGTGCCGTTGTTTGTGTTTGGGGGCCTGTGGCTGGGAGTGGCCGGCTGGCTCATTAGAATCCACGATACGCTGGATGGTTCCCAGACCAGAGGTGGCACCAGTGCCAAGTCGGGCTGGTTTGATGGTGCAAAGTGGCTCCTGCAATCTGCCATCAAAATGTTGGCAGGCGAGTTTTGTTTTCCAGGGAAAAGCGCCGTTGTTTGTGTTTGGGGGTCTGCGGCTGGGAGTGGCCGGCTGGCTCCTTAGAATCCACGATACGCAGGATGGTTCCCAGACCAGAGGTGGCACCAGTGCCAAGTCGGGCTGGTTTGATGGTGCAAAGTGGCTCCTCCAATCTGCAATCCTGAAGCAGGGTAGCATACTTTTCTTTGCCAGGGAAACCCCCAGTGCTTTGTGTCTGGGGCCTATGGCTGGAAGTGACCGGCTGGCTCCTGAAAAGCTACGATAGGCAGGATGGTTACCAGACCCATGGTGGAACCAGTGCCAAGTTGGGCTGGTTTGATAGTACCAAGTGGTTCCTGCAATCTGCCATCAAAAAGTTGGCAGGCCAGTTTTGTTTTCCAGGGAAAAGCGCCGTTGTTTGTGTTTGGGGTCCTGTGGCTGGGAGTGGCCGGCTGGCTCCTTAGAATCCACGATACGCAGGATGGTTCCCAGACCAGAGGTGGCACCAGTTCCAAGTCGGGCTTGTTTGATAGTACCAAGTGGCTCCTGCAATCTGCCATCCAGAAGCGGGGCAGCTTACTTTTGTTTGCCAGGGAAACGGGCCGAGGTTTGTGTCTGGGGGCCTATGGCTGGGAGTGATTTGCTGGCTCCTGAAAAGCTACGATAGGCAGGATGGTGACCAGACTCATGGTGGCACCAGTGCCACGTTGGGCTGATTTGATAGTACCAAGCGGCTCCTGCAATCTGCCATCAAAAAGTTGGCAGGCGAGTTTTGTTCTCCAGGGGAAAGCGCCATTGTTTGTGTTTGGGGGCCTATGGCTGGGAGTGGCCGGCTGGCTAATTAGAATCCACGATACGCAGGATGGTTCCCAGACCATGGTGGCACCAGTGCCAAGTCGGGCTAGTTTGATGGTGCAAAGTGGCTCCTGCAATCTGCCATGAAAAAGTTGGCAGGCGAGTTCTGTTTTCCAGGGAAAAGTGCCGTTGTTTGTGTTTGGTGGACTGTGGCTGGGAGTGGCCGGCTGGCTCCTTAGAATGCACGATACGCAGGATGGTTCCCAGACCAGAGGTGGCACCAGTGCCAAGTCGGGCTGCTTTGATAGTACCAAGGGGCTCCTGCAATCTGCCATCCAGAAGCGGGGCAGCTTACTTTTGTTTGCCAGGGAAACGGGCCGAGGTTTGTGTCTGGGGGCCTATGGCTGGGAGTGACCGGCTGGCTCCTGAAAAGCTACAATAGGCAGGATGGTTACCAGACTCATTGTGGCACCAGTGCCAAGTTGGGCTGATTTGATAGTACCAAGCGGCTCCTGCAATCTGCCATCAAAAAGTTGGCAGGCGAGTTTTGTTTTCCAGGGAAAAGTGTCGTTGTTTGTGTTTGGGGGCTTGTGGCTGGGAGTGGCCGGCTGGCTCCTTAGAATCCACGATACGCAGGATGGTTCCCAGACCAGAGGTGGCACCAGTGCCAAGTCGGGCTAGTTTGATGGTGCAAAGTGGCTCCTGCAATCTGCCATCCAGAAGCGGGGTAGATTACTTTTGTTTGCCAGGGAAACGGGCCGAGGTTTTTTCTGGGGGCCTATGGGTGGGACTGACCGGCTGGCTCCTGAAAAGCTACGATAGGCAGGATGGTGACCAGACCCATGGTGGCACCAGTGCCAAGTTGGGCTGGTTTGATAGTACCAAGTGGCTCCTGCAATCTGCCATCACAAAGTTGGCAGGCGAGTTTTGTTTTCCAGGGAAAAGCGCCGTTGTTTGTGTTTGGGGGCCTATGGCTGGGAGTGGCCCGCTGGCTAATTAGAATCCACGATACGCAGGATGGTTCCCAGAGCAGAGGTGGCACCAGTGCCAAGTTAGGCTGATTTGATAGTACCAAGCGGCTCCTGCAATCTGCCATCAAAAAGTTGGCAGGCGAGTTTTGTTTTCCAGGGAAAAGCGCCGTTGTTTGTGTTTGGGGGCATATGGCTGGGAGTGGCCGGCTGGCTCCTTAGAATCCACGATACGCAGGATGGTTCCCAGACCAGAGGTGGCACCAGTGCCAAGTCGGGCTAGTTTGATGGTGCAAAGTGACTCCTGCAATCTGCCATCCAGAAGTGGGGTAGCTTACTTTTGTTTGCCAGGGAAACGGGCCGAGGTTTTTTCTGGGGGCCTATGGGTGGGACTGACCGGCTGGCTCCTGAAAAGCTACGATAGGCAGGATGGTGACCAGACCCATGGTGGCACCAGTGCCAAGTTGGGTTGGTTTGATAGTACCAAGTGACTCCTGCAATCTGCCATCACAAAGTTGGCAGGCGAGTTTTGTTTTCCAGGGAAAAGCGCCGTTGTTTGTGTTTGGGGGCCTGTGGCTGGGAGTGGCCGGGTGGCTCCTTAGAATCCACGATACGCAGGATGGTTCCCAGACCAGAGGTGGCACCAGTGCCAAGTCGGGCTGGTTTGATGGTGCAAAATGGCTCCTGCAATCTCCCATCAAAATGTTGGCAGGCGAGTTTTGTTTTCCCGGGAAAAGCGCCGTTGTTTGTGTTTGGGGGCCTATGGCTGGGAGTGACCCGCTGGCTAATTAGAATCCACGATACGCAGGATGGTTCCCAGAGCAGAGCTGGCACCAGTGCCAAGTCGGGCTAGTTTGATGGTGCAAAGTGGCTCCTGCAATCTGCCATGAAAAAGTTTGCAGGCGAGTTTTGTTTTCCAGGGAAAAGTGCCGTTGTTTGTGTTTGGGGGCCTGTGGCTGGGAGTGGCCGGCTGGCTCCTTAGAATCCACGATACGCAGGATGGTTCCCAGACCAGAGGTGGCACCAGTTCCAAGTCGGGCTGGTTTGATAGTACCAAGTGGCTCCTGCAATCTGCCATCCAGAAGCGGGGCAGCTTACTTTTGTTTGCCAGGGAAACGGGCCGAGGTTTGTGTCTAGGGGCCTATGGCTGGGAGTGACCGGCTGGCTCCTGAAAAGCTACGATAGCCAGGATGGTTACCAGACCCATGGTGGCACCAGTGCCAAGTTGGGCTGATTTGATAGTACCAAGTGGCTCCTGCAATCTGCCATCAAAAAGTTGGCAGGCGAGTTTTGTTTTCCAGGGAAAAGCGCCGTTGTTTGTGTTTGGGGGCCTGTGGCTGGGAGTGGCCGGCTGGCTCATTAGAATCCACGATACGCTGGATGGTTCCCAGACCAGAGGTGGCACCAGTGCCAAGTCGGGCTGGTTTGATGGTGCAAAGTGGCTCCTGCAATCTGCCATCAAAATGTTGGCAGGCGAGTTTTGTTTTCCAGGGAAAAGCGCCGTTGTTTGTGTTTGGGGGTCTGTGGCTGGGAGTGGCCGGCTGGCTCCTTAGAATCCACGATACGCAGGATGGTTCCCAGACCAGAGGTGGCACCAGTGCCAAGTCGGGCTGGTTTGATGGTGCAAAGTGGCTCCTCCAATCTGCAATCCTGAAGCAGGGTAGCATACTTTTCTTTGCCAGGGAAACCCCCAGTGCTTTGTGTCTGGGGCCTATGGCTGGAAGTGACCGGCTGGCTCCTGAAAAGCTACGATAGGCAGGATGGTTACCAGACCCATGGTGGAACCAGTGCCAAGTTGGGCTGGTTTGATAGTACCAAGTGGTTCCTGCAATCTGCCATCAAAAAGTTGGCAGGCGAGTTTTGTTTTCCAGGGAAAAGCGCCGTTGTTTGTGTTTGGGGTCCTGTGGCTGGGAGTGGCCGGCTGGCTCCTTAGAATCCACGATACGCAGGATGGTTCCCAGACCAGAGGTGGCACCAGTTCCAAGTCGGGCTTGTTTGATAGTACCAAGTGGCTCCTGCAATCTGCCATCCAGAAGCGGGGCAGCTTACTTTTGTTTGCCAGGGAAACGGGCCGAGGTTTGTGTCTGGGGGCCTATGGCTGGGAGTGATTTGCTGGCTCCTGAAAAGCTACGATAGGCAGGATGGTGACCAGACTCATGGTGGCACCAGTGCCACGTTGGGCTGATTTGATAGTACCAAGCGGCTCCTGCAATCTGCCATCAAAAAGTTGGCAGGCGAGTTTTGTTTTCCAGGGGAAAGCGCCATTGTTTGTGTTTGGGGGCCTATGGCTGGGAGTGGCCGGCTGGCTAATTAGAATCCACGATACGCAGGATGGTTCCCAGACCATGGTGGCACCAGTGCCAAGTCGGGCTAGTTTGATGGTGCAAAGTGGCTCCTGCAATCTGCCATGAAAAAGTTGGCAGGCGAGTTCTGTTTTCCAGGGAAAAGTGCCGTTGTTTGTGTTTGGTGGACTGTGGCTGGGAGTGGCCGGCTGGCTCCTTAGAATGCACGATACGCAGGATGGTTCCCAGACCAGAGGTGGCACCAGTGCCAAGTCGGGCTGCTTTGATAGTACCAAGGGGCTCCTGCAATCTGCCATCCAGAAGCGGGGCAGCTTACTTTTGTTTGCCAGGGAAACGGGCCGAGGTTTGTGTCTGGGGGCCTATGGCTGGGAGTGACCGGCTGGCTCCTGAAAAGCTACAATAGGCAGGATGGTTACCAGACTCATTGTGGCACCAGTGCCAAGTTGGGCTGATTTGATAGTACCAAGCGGCTCCTGCAATCTGCCATCAAAAAGTTGGCAGGCGAGTTTTGTTTTCCAGGGAAAAGTGTCGTTGTTTGTGTTTGGGGGCTTGTGGCTGGGAGTGGCCGGCTGGCTCCTTAGAATCCACGATACGCAGGATGGTTCCCAGACCAGAGGTGGCACCAGTGCCAAGTCGGGCTAGTTTGATGGTGCAAAGTGGCTCCTGCAATCTGCCATCCAGAAGCGGGGTAGATTACTTTTGTTTGCCAGGGAAACGGGCCGAGGTTTTTTCTGGGGGCCTATGGGTGGGACTGACCGGCTGGCTCCTGAAAAGCTACGATAGGCAGGATGGTGACCAGACCCATGGTGGCACCAGTGCCAAGTTGGGCTGGTTTGATAGTACCAAGTGGCTCCTGCAATCTGCCATCACAAAGTTGGCAGGCGAGTTTTGTTTTCCAGGGAAAAGCGCCGTTGTTTGTGTTTGGGGGCCTATGGCTGGGAGTGGCCCGCTGGCTAATTAGAATCCACGATACGCAGGATGGTTCCCAGAGCAGAGGTGGCACCAGTGCCAAGTCGGGCTAGTTTGATGGTGCAAAGTGGCTCCTGCAATCTGCCATGAACAAGTTTGCAGGCGAGTTTTGTTTTCCAGGGAAAAGTGCCGTTGTTTGTGTTTGGGGGCCTGTGGCTGGGAGTGGCCAGCTGGCTCCTTAGAATCCACGATACGCAGGATGGTTCCCAGACCAGAGGTGGCACCAGTTCCAAGTCGGGCTGGTTTGATAGTACCAAGTGGCTCCTGCAATCTGCCATCCAGAAGCGGGGCAGCTTACTTTTGTTTGCCAAGGGAAACGGGCCGAGGTTTGTGTCTGGGGGCCTATGGCTGGGAGTGACCGGCTGGCTCCTGAAAAGCTACGATAGGCAGGATGGTTACCAGACCAGAGGTGGCACCAGTGCCAAGTTGGGCTGATTTGATAGTACCAAGCGGCTCCTGCAATCTGCCATCAAAAAGTTGGCAGGCGAGTTTTGTTTTCCAGGGAAAAGCGCCGTTGTTTGTGTTTGGGGGCATATGGCTGGGAGTGGCCGGCTGGCTCCTTAGAATCCACGATACGCAGGATGGTTCCCAGACCAGAGGTGGCACCAGTGCCAAGTCGGGCTAGTTTGATGGTGCAAAGTGGCTCCTGCAATCTGCCATCCAGAAGCGGGGTATCTTACTTTTGTTTGCCAGGGAAACGGGCCGAGGTTTTTTCTGGGGGCCTATGGGTGGGACTGACCGGCTGGCTCCTGAAAAGCTACGATAGGCAGGATGGTGACCAGACCCATGGTGGCACCAGTGCCAAGTTGGGCTGGTTTGATAGTACCAAGTGGCTCCTGCAATCTGCCATCACAAAGTTGGCAGGCGAGTTTTGTTTTCCAGGGAAAAGCGCCGTTGTTTGTGTTTGGGGGCCTGTGGCTGGGAGTGGCCGGGTGGCTCCTTAGAATCCACGATACGCAGGATGGTTCCCAGACCAGAGGTGGCACCAGTGCCAAGTCGGGCTGGTTTGATGGTGCAAAGTGGCTCCTGCAATCTCCCATCAAAATGTTGGCAGGCGAGTTTTGTTTTCCCGGGAAAAGCGCCGTTGTTTGTGTTAGGGGGCCTATGGCTGGGAGTGGCCGGCTGGCTAATTAGAATCCACGATACGCAGAATGGTTCCCAGAGCAGAGGTGGCACCAGTGCCAAGTCGGGCTAGTTTGATGGTGCAAAGTGGCTCCTGCAATCTGCCATGAAAAAGTTTGCAGGCGAGTTTTGTTTTCCAGGGAAAAGTGCCGATGTTTGTGTTTGGGGGCCTGTGGCTGGGAGTGGCCGGCTGGCTCCTTAGAATCCACGATACGCAGGATGGTTCCCAGACCAGAGGTGGCACCAGTTCCAAGTCGGGCTGGTTTGATAGTACCAAGTGGCTCCTGCAATCTGCCATCCAGAAGCGGGGCAGCTTACTTTTGTTTGCCAGGGAAACGGGCCGAGGTTTGTGTCTGGGGGCCTATGGCTGGGAGTGACCGGCTGGCTCCTGAAAAGCTACGATAGGCAGGATGGTTACCAGACCCATGGTGGCACCAGTGCCAAGTTGGGCTGATTTGATAGTATCAAGCGGCTCCTGCAATCTGCCATCAAAAAGTTGGCAGGCGAGTTTTGTTTTCCAGGGAAAAGTGCCGTTGATTTTTTTTGGTGGCCTGTGGCTGGGACTGGCCGGCTGGCTCCTTAGAAACCACGATACGCAGGATGGTTCCCAGACAAGAGTTGGCACCAGTTCCAAGTCGGGCTTGTTTGATAGTACCAAGTGGCTCCTGCAATCTGCCATCCAGAAGCGGGGCAGCTTACTTTTGTTTGCAAGGGAAACGGGCCGAGGTTTTTGTCTGGGGGCCTATGGCTGGGAGTGACTGGCTGGCTCCTGAAAAGCTACGATAGGCAGGATGGTTACCAGACTCATGGTGGCACCAGTGCCAAATTGGGCTGACTTGAAAGTACCAAGCGGATCCTGCAATCTGCCATCCAAACGTTGGCAGGCGAGTTTTGTTTTCCAGGGGAAAGCGCCATTGTTTGTGTTTGGGTGCCTATTGCTGGGAGTGGCCAGCTGGCTAATTAGAATCCACGATACGCAGGATGGTTCCCAGACCATGGTGGCAACAGTGCCAAGTCGGCCTAGTTTGATGGTGCAAAGTGGCTCCTGCAATCTGCCATGAAAAAGTTGGCAGGCGAGTTTTGTTTTCCAGGGAAAAGTGCCGTTGTTTGTGTTTGGTGGACTGTGGCTGGGAGTGGCCGGCTGGCTCCTTAGAATCCACGATACGCAGGATGGTTCCCAGACCAGAGGTGGCACCAGTTCCAAGTCGGGCTGGTTTGATAGTACCAAGTGGCTCCTGCAATCTGCCATCCAGAAGCGGGGCAGCTTACTTTTGTTTGCCAGGGAAACGGGCCGAGGTTTGTGTCTTGGGGCCTATGGCTGGGAGTGACCGGCTGGCTCCTGAAAAGCTACGATAGGCAGGATGGTTACCAGACCACAGGTGGCACCAGTGCCAAGTTAGGCTGATTTGATAGTACCAAGCGGCTCCTGCAATCTGCCATCAAAAAGTTGGCAGGCGAGTTTTGTTTTCCAGGGAAAAGCGCCGTTGTTTGTGTTTGGGGGCATATGGCTGGGAGTGGCCGGCTGGCTCCTTAGAATCCACGATACGCAGGATGGTTCCCAGACCAGAGGTGGCACCAGTGCCAAGTCGGGCTAGTTTGATGGTGCAAAGTGACTCCTGCAATCTGCCATCCAGAAGTGGGGTAGCTTACTTTTGTTTGCCAGGCAAACGGGCCGAGGTTTTTTCTGGGGGCCTATGGGTGGGACTGACCGGCTGGCTCCTGAAAAGCTACGATAGGCAGGATGGTGACCAGACCCATGGTGGCACCAGTGCCAAGTTGGGCTGGTTTGATAGTACCAAGTGACTCCTGCAATCTGCCATCACAAAGTTGGCAGGCGAGTTTTGTTTTCCAGGGAAAAGCGCCGTTGTTTGTGTTTGGGGGCCTGTGGCTGGGAGTGGCCGGGTGGCTCCTTAGAATCCACGATACGCAGGATGGTTCCCAGACCAGAGGTGGCACCAGTGCCAAGTCGGGCTGGTTTGATGGTGCAAAGTGGCTCCTGCAATCTCCCATCAAAATGTTGGGAGGCGAGTTTTGTTTTCCCGGGAAAAGCGCCGTTGTTTGTGTTTGGGGGCCTATGGCTGGGAGTGGCCCGCTGGCTAATTAGAATCCACGATACGCAGGATGGTTCCCAGAGCAGAGCTGGCACCAGTGCCAAGTCGGGCTAGTTTGATGGTGCAAAGTGGCTCCTGCAATCTGCCATGAAAAAGTTTGCAGGCGAGTTTTGTTTTCCAGGGAAAAGTGCCGTTGTTTGTGTTTGGGGGCCTGTGGCTGGGAGTGGCCGGCTGGCTCCTTAGAATCCACGATACGCAGGATGGTTCCCAGACCAGAGGTGGCACCAGTTCCAAGTCGGGCTGGTTTGATAGTACCAAGTGGCTCCTGCAATCTGCCATCCAGAAGCGGGGCAGCTTACTTTTGTTTGCCAGGGAAACGGGCCGAGGTTTGTGTCTAGGGGCCTATGGCTGGGAGTGACCGGCTGGCTCCTGAAAAGCTACGATAGGCAGGATGGTTACCAGACCCATGGTGGCACCAGTGCCAAGTTGG
Source organism: Melospiza melodia melodia (assembly GCF_035770615.1). Classification (NCBI taxonomy): domain Eukaryota; kingdom Metazoa; phylum Chordata; class Aves; order Passeriformes; family Passerellidae; genus Melospiza; species Melospiza melodia. The sequence goes on along the minus strand of NC_086216.1, from coordinate 530,253 downwards.
GCTGATTTGATAGTACCAAGTGGCTCCTGCAATCTGCCATCAAAAAGTTGGCAGGCGAGTTTTGTTTTCCAGGGAAAAGCGCCGTTGTTTGTGTTTGGGGGCCTGTGGCTGGGAGTGGCCAGCTGGCTCATTAGAATCCACGATACGCAGGATGGTTCCCAGACCAGAGGTGGCACCAGTGCCAAGTCGGGCTGGTTTGATGGTGCAAAGTGGCTCCTGCAATCTGCCATCAAAATGTTGGCAGGCGAGTTTTGTTTTCCAGGGAAAAGCGCCGTTGTTTGTGTTTGGGGGTCTGTGGCTGTGAGTGGCCGGCTGTCTCCTTAGAATGCACGATACGCAGGATGGTTCCCAGACCAGAGGTGGCACCAGTGCCAAGTCGGGCTGGTTTGATGGTGCAAAGTGGCTCCTCCAATCTGCAATCCTGAACCAGGGTAGCATACTTTTCTTTGCCAGGGAAACCCCCAGTGCTTTGTGTCTGGGGCCTATGGCTGGAAGTGACCGGCTGGCTCCTGAAAAGCTACGATAGGCAGGATGGTTACCAGACTCATGGTGGAACCAGTCCCAAGTTGGGCTGGTTTGACAGTACCAAGTGGTTCCTGCAATCTGCCATCAAAAAGTTGGCAGGCCAGTTTTGTTTTCCAGGGAAAAGCGCCGTTGTTTGTGTTTGGGGTCCTGTGGCTGGGAGTGGCCGGCTGGCTCCTTAGAATCCACGATACGCAGGATGGTTCCCAGACCAGAGGTGGCACCAGTTCCAAGTCGGGCTTGTTTGATAGTACCAAGTGGCTCCTGCAATCTGCCATCCAGAAGCGGGGTAGATTACTTTTGTTTGCCAGGGAAACGGGCCGAGGTTTTTTCTGGGGGCCTATGGGTGGGACTGACCGGCTGGCTCCTGAAAAGCTACGATAGGCAGGATGGTGACCAGACCCATGGTGGCACCAGTGCCAAGTTGGGCTGGTTTGATAGTACCAAGTGGCTCCTGCAATCTGCCATCACAAAGTTGGCAGGCGAGTTTTGTTTTCCAGGGAAAAGCGCCGTTGTTTGTGTTTGGGGGCCTATGGCTGGGAGTGGCCCGCTGGCTAATTAGAATCCACGATACGCAGGATGGTTCCCAGAGCAGAGGTGGCACCAGTGCCAAGTCGGGCTAGTTTGATGGTGCAAAGTGGCTCCTGCAATCTGCCATGAACAAGTTTGCAGGCGAGTTTTGTTTTCCAGGGAAAAGTGCCGTTGTTTGTGTTTGGGGGCCTGTGGCTGGGAGTGGCCAGCTGGCTCCTTAGAATCCACGATACGCAGGATGGTTCCCAGACCAGAGGTGGCACCAGTTCCAAGTCGGGCTGGTTTGATAGTACCAAGTGGCTCCTGCAATCTGCCATCCAGAAGCGGGGCAGCTTACTTTTGTTTGCCAAGGGAAACGGGCCGAGGTTTGTGTCTGGGGGCCTATGGCTGGGAGTGACCGGCTGGCTCCTGAAAAGCTACGATAGGCAGGATGGTTACCAGACCAGAGGTGGCACCAGTGCCAAGTTGGGCTGATTTGATAGTACCAAGCGGCTCCTGCAATCTGCCATCAAAAAGTTGGCAGGCGAGTTTTGTTTTCCAGGGAAAAGCGCCGTTGTTTGTGTTTGGGGGCATATGGCTGGGAGTGGCCGGCTGGCTCCTTAGAATCCACGATACGCAGGATGGTTCCCAGACCAGAGGTGGCACCAGTGCCAAGTCGGGCTAGTTTGATGGTGCAAAGTGGCTCCTGCAATCTGCCATCCAGAAGCGGGGTATCTTACTTTTGTTTGCCAGGGAAACGGGCCGAGGTTTTTTCTGGGGGCCTATGGGTGGGACTGACCGGCTGGCTCCTGAAAAGCTACGATAGGCAGGATGGTGACCAGACCCATGGTGGCACCAGTGCCAAGTTGGGCTGGTTTGATAGTACCAAGTGGCTCCTGCAATCTGCCATCACAAAGTTGGCAGGCGAGTTTTGTTTTCCAGGGAAAAGCGCCGTTGTTTGTGTTTGGGGGCCTGTGGCTGGGAGTGGCCGGGTGGCTCCTTAGAATCCACGATACGCAGGATGGTTCCCAGACCAGAGGTGGCACCAGTGCCAAGTCGGGCTGGTTTGATGGTGCAAAGTGGCTCCTGCAATCTCCCATCAAAATGTTGGCAGGCGAGTTTTGTTTTCCCGGGAAAAGCGCCGTTGTTTGTGTTAGGGGGCCTATGGCTGGGAGTGGCCGGCTGGCTAATTAGAATCCACGATACGCAGAATGGTTCCCAGAGCAGAGGTGGCACCAGTGCCAAGTCGGGCTAGTTTGATGGTGCAAAGTGGCTCCTGCAATCTGCCATGAAAAAGTTTGCAGGCGAGTTTTGTTTTCCAGGGAAAAGTGCCGATGTTTGTGTTTGGGGGCCTGTGGCTGGGAGTGGCCGGCTGGCTCCTTAGAATCCACGATACGCAGGATGGTTCCCAGACCAGAGGTGGCACCAGTTCCAAGTCGGGCTGGTTTGATAGTACCAAGTGGCTCCTGCAATCTGCCATCCAGAAGCGGGGCAGCTTACTTTTGTTTGCCAGGGAAACGGGCCGAGGTTTGTGTCTGGGGGCCTATGGCTGGGAGTGACCGGCTGGCTCCTGAAAAGCTACGATAGGCAGGATGGTTACCAGACCCATGGTGGCACCAGTGCCAAGTTGGGCTGATTTGATAGTATCAAGCGGCTCCTGCAATCTGCCATCAAAAAGTTGGCAGGCGAGTTTTGTTTTCCAGGGAAAAGTGCCGTTGATTTTTTTTGGTGGCCTGTGGCTGGGACTGGCCGGCTGGCTCCTTAGAAACCACGATACGCAGGATGGTTCCCAGACAAGAGTTGGCACCAGTTCCAAGTCGGGCTTGTTTGATAGTACCAAGTGGCTCCTGCAATCTGCCATCCAGAAGCGGGGCAGCTTACTTTTGTTTGCAAGGGAAACGGGCCGAGGTTTTTGTCTGGGGGCCTATGGCTGGGAGTGACTGGCTGGCTCCTGAAAAGCTACGATAGGCAGGATGGTTACCAGACTCATGGTGGCACCAGTGCCAAATTGGGCTGACTTGAAAGTACCAAGCGGATCCTGCAATCTGCCATCCAAACGTTGGCAGGCGAGTTTTGTTTTCCAGGGGAAAGCGCCATTGTTTGTGTTTGGGTGCCTATTGCTGGGAGTGGCCAGCTGGCTAATTAGAATCCACGATACGCAGGATGGTTCCCAGACCATGGTGGCAACAGTGCCAAGTCGGCCTAGTTTGATGGTGCAAAGTGGCTCCTGCAATCTGCCATGAAAAAGTTGGCAGGCGAGTTTTGTTTTCCAGGGAAAAGTGCCGTTGTTTGTGTTTGGTGGACTGTGGCTGGGAGTGGCCGGCTGGCTCCTTAGAATCCACGATACGCAGGATGGTTCCCAGACCAGAGGTGGCACCAGTTCCAAGTCGGGCTGGTTTGATAGTACCAAGTGGCTCCTGCAATCTGCCATCCAGAAGCGGGGCAGCTTACTTTTGTTTGCCAGGGAAACGGGCCGAGGTTTGTGTCTTGGGGCCTATGGCTGGGAGTGACCGGCTGGCTCCTGAAAAGCTACGATAGGCAGGATGGTTACCAGACCACAGGTGGCACCAGTGCCAAGTTAGGCTGATTTGATAGTACCAAGCGGCTCCTGCAATCTGCCATCAAAAAGTTGGCAGGCGAGTTTTGTTTTCCAGGGAAAAGCGCCGTTGTTTGTGTTTGGGGGCATATGGCTGGGAGTGGCCGGCTGGCTCCTTAGAATCCACGATACGCAGGATGGTTCCCAGACCAGAGGTGGCACCAGTGCCAAGTCGGGCTAGTTTGATGGTGCAAAGTGACTCCTGCAATCTGCCATCCAGAAGTGGGGTAGCTTACTTTTGTTTGCCAGGCAAACGGGCCGAGGTTTTTTCTGGGGGCCTATGGGTGGGACTGACCGGCTGGCTCCTGAAAAGCTACGATAGGCAGGATGGTGACCAGACCCATGGTGGCACCAGTGCCAAGTTGGGCTGGTTTGATAGTACCAAGTGACTCCTGCAATCTGCCATCACAAAGTTGGCAGGCGAGTTTTGTTTTCCAGGGAAAAGCGCCGTTGTTTGTGTTTGGGGGCCTGTGGCTGGGAGTGGCCGGGTGGCTCCTTAGAATCCACGATACGCAGGATGGTTCCCAGACCAGAGGTGGCACCAGTGCCAAGTCGGGCTGGTTTGATGGTGCAAAGTGGCTCCTGCAATCTCCCATCAAAATGTTGGGAGGCGAGTTTTGTTTTCCCGGGAAAAGCGCCGTTGTTTGTGTTTGGGGGCCTATGGCTGGGAGTGGCCCGCTGGCTAATTAGAATCCACGATACGCAGGATGGTTCCCAGAGCAGAGCTGGCACCAGTGCCAAGTCGGGCTAGTTTGATGGTGCAAAGTGGCTCCTGCAATCTGCCATGAAAAAGTTTGCAGGCGAGTTTTGTTTTCCAGGGAAAAGTGCCGTTGTTTGTGTTTGGGGGCCTGTGGCTGGGAGTGGCCGGCTGGCTCCTTAGAATCCACGATACGCAGGATGGTTCCCAGACCAGAGGTGGCACCAGTTCCAAGTCGGGCTGGTTTGATAGTACCAAGTGGCTCCTGCAATCTGCCATCCAGAAGCGGGGCAGCTTACTTTTGTTTGCCAGGGAAACGGGCCGAGGTTTGTGTCTAGGGGCCTATGGCTGGGAGTGACCGGCTGGCTCCTGAAAAGCTACGATAGGCAGGATGGTTACCAGACCCATGGTGGCACCAGTGCCAAGTTGGGCTGATTTGATAGTACCAAGTGGCTCCTGCAATCTGCCATCAAAAAGTTGGCAGGCGAGTTTTGTTTTCCAGGGAAAAGCGCCGTTGTTTGTGTTTGGGGGCCTGTGGCTGGGAGTGGCCAGCTGGCTCATTAGAATCCACGATACGCAGGATGGTTCCCAGACCAGAGGTGGCACCAGTGCCAAGTCGGGCTGGTTTGATGGTGCAAAGTGGCTCCTGCAATCTGCCATCAAAATGTTGGCAGGCGAGTTTTGTTTTCCAGGGAAAAGCGCCGTTGTTTGTGTTTGGGGGTCTGTGGCTGTGAGTGGCCGGCTGTCTCCTTAGAATGCACGATACGCAGGATGGTTCCCAGACCAGAGGTGGCACCAGTGCCAAGTCGGGCTGGTTTGATGGTGCAAAGTGGCTCCTCCAATCTGCAATCCTGAACCAGGGTAGCATACTTTTCTTTGCCAGGGAAACCCCCAGTGCTTTGTGTCTGGGGCCTATGGCTGGAAGTGACCGGCTGGCTCCTGAAAAGCTACGATAGGCAGGATGGTTACCAGACTCATGGTGGAACCAGTCCCAAGTTGGGCTGGTTTGACAGTACCAAGTGGTTCCTGCAATCTGCCATCAAAAAGTTGGCAGGCCAGTTTTGTTTTCCAGGGAAAAGCGCCGTTGTTTGTGTTTGGGGTCCTGTGGCTGGGAGTGGCCGGCTGGCTCCTTAGAATCCACGATACGCAGGATGGTTCCCAGACCAGAGGTGGCACCAGTTCCAAGTCGGGCTTGTTTGATAGTACCAAGTGGCTCCTGCAATCTGCCATCCAGAAGCGGGGCAGCTTACTTTTGTTTGCCAGGGAAACGGGCCGAGGTTTGTGTCTGGGGGCCTATGGCTGGGAGTGATTTGCTGGCTCCTGAAAAGCTACGATAGGCAGGATGGTGACCAGACTCATGGTGGCACCAGTGCCACGTTGGGCTGATTTGATAGTACCAAGCGGCTCCTGCAATCTGCCATCAAAAAGTTGGCAGGCGAGTTTTGTTTTCCAGGGAAAAGCGCCGTTGTTTGAGTTTGGGGGCATATGGCTGGGAGTGGCCGGCTGGCTCCTTCGAATCCACGATACGCAGGATGGTTCCCAGACCAGAGGTGGCACCAGTGCCAAGTCGGGCTAGTTTGATGGTGCAAAGTGGCTCCTGCAATCTGCCATCCAGAAGCGGGGTATCTTACTTTTGTTTGCCAGGGAAACGGGCCGAGGTTTTTTCTGGGGGCCTATGGGTGGGACTGACCGGCTGGCTCCTGAAAAGCTACGATAGGCAGGATGGTGACCAGACCCATGGTGGCACCAGTGCCAAGTTGGGCTGGTTTGATAGTACCAAGTGGCTCCTGCAATCTGCTATCACAAAGTTGGCAGGCGAGTTTTGTTTTCCAGGGAAAAGCGCCGTTGTTTGTGTTTGGGGGCCTGTGGCTGGGAGTGGCCGGGTGGCTCCTTAGAATCCACGATACGCAGGATGGTTCCCAGACCAGAGGTGGCACCAGTGCCAAGTCGGGCTGGTTTGATGGTGCAAAGTGGCTCCTGCAATCTCCCATCAAAATGTTGGCAGGCGAGTTTTGTTTTCCCGGGAAAAGCGCCGTTGTTTGTGTTAGGGGGCCTATGGCTGGGAGTGGCCCGCTGGCTAATTAGAATCCACGATACGCATGATGGTTCCCAGAGCAGAGGTGGCACCAGTGCCAAGTCGGGCTAGTATGATGGTGCAAAGTGGCTCCTGCAATCTGCCATGAAAAAGTTTGCAGGCGAGTTTTGTTTTCCAGGGAAAAGTGCCGATGTTTGTGTTTGGGGGCCTGTGGCTGGGAGTGGCCGGCTGGCTCCTTAGAATCCACGATACGCAGGATGGTTCCCAGACCAGAGGTGGCACCAGTTCCAAGTCGGGCTGGTTTGATAGTACCAAGTGGCTCCTGCAATCTGCCATCCACAAGTGGGGCAGCTTACTTTTGTTTGCCAGGGAAACGTGCCGAGGTTTGTGTCTGGGGACCTATGGCTGGGAGTGACCGGCTGGCTCCTGAAAAGCTACGATAGGCAGGATGGTTACCAGACCCATGGTGGCACCAGTGCCAAGTTGGGCTGATTTGATAGTATCAAGCGGCTCCTGCAATCTGCCATCAAAAAGTTGGCAGGCGAGTTTTGTTTTCCAGGGAAAAGTGCCGTTGATTTTTTTTGGTGGCCTGTGGCTGGGAGTGGCCGGCTGGCTCCTTAGAATCCACGATACTCAGGATGGTTCCCAGACCAGAGTTGGCACCAGTTCCAAGTCGGGCTTGTTTGATAGTACCAAGTGGCTCCTGCAATCTGCCATCCAGAAGCGGGGCAGCTTACTTTTGTTTGCAAGGGAAACGGGCCGAGGTTTTTGTCTGGGGGCCTATGGCTGGGAGTGACTGGCTGGCTCCTGAAAAGCTACGATAGGCAGGATGGTTACCAGACTCATGGTGGCACCAGTGCCAAATTCGGCTGACTTGAAAGTACCAAGCGGATCCTGCAATCTGCCATCCAAACGTTGGCAGGCGAGTTTTGTTTTCCAGGGGAAAGCGCCATTGTTTGTGTTTGGGTGCCTATTGCTGGGAGTGGCCAGCTGGCTAATTAGAATCCACGATACGCAGGATGGTTCCCAGACCATGGTTGCAACAGTGCCAAGTCGGCCAAGTTTGATGGTGCAAAGTGGCTCCTGCAATCTGCCATGAAAAAGTTGGCAGGCGAGTTTTGTTTTCCAGGGAAAAGTGCCGTTGTTTGTGTTTGGTGGACTGTGGCTGGGAGTGGCCGGCTGGCTCCTTAGAATCCACGATACGCAGGATGGTTCCCAGACCAGAGGTGGCACCAGTTCCAAGTCGGGCTGCTTTGATAGTACCAAGTGGCTCCTGCAATCTGCCATCCAGAAGCGGGGCAGCTTACTTTTGTTTGCCAGGGAAACGGGCCGAGGTTTGTGTCTGGGGGCCTATGGCTGGGAGTGACCGGCTGGCTCCTGAAAAGCTACGATAGGCAGGATGGTTACCAGACCACAGGTGGCACCAGTGCCAAGTTAGGCTGATTTGATAGTACCAAGCGGCTCCTGCAATCTGCCATCAAAAAGTTGGCAGGCGAGTTTTGTTTTCCAGGGAAAAGCGCCGTTGTTTGTGTTTGGGGGCATATGGCTGGGAGTGGCCGGCTGGCTCCTTAGAATCCACGATACGCAGGATGGTTCCCAGACCAGAGGTGGCACCAGTGCCAAGTCGGGCTAGTTTGATGGTGCAAAGTGACTCCTGCAATCTGCCATCCAGAAGCGGGGTAGCTTACTTTTGTTTGCCAGGGAAACGGGCCGAGGTTTTTTCTGGGGGCCTATGGGTGGGACTGACCGGCTGGCTCCTGAAAAGCTACGATAGGCAGGATGGTGACCAGACCCATGGTGGCAGCAGTGCCAAGTTGGGCTGGTTTGATAGTACCAAGTGGCTCCTGCAATCTGCCATCAAAAAGTTGGCAGGCGAGTTTTGTTTTCCAGGGGAAAGCGCCATTGTTTGTGTTTGGGGGCCTATGGCTGGGAGTGGCCCGCTGGCTAATTAGAATCCACGATACGCAGGATGGTTCCCAGACCAGAGGTGGCACCAGTGCCAAGTCGGGCTAGTTTGATGGTGCAAAGTGGCTCCTGCAATCTGCCATTAAAAAGTTGGCAGGCCTGTTTTGTTTTCCAGGGAAAAGCGCCGTTGTTTGTGTTTGGGGGCCTGTGGCTGGGAGTGGCCAGCTGTCTCCTTATAATCCACGATACGCAGGATGGTTCAGAGACCAGATGTGGCACCAGTGCCAAGTCGGGCTGGTTTGATGGTGCAAAGTGGCTCCTGCAATCTGCCATCCAGAAGCGGGGCAGCTGAGTTTTGTTTGCCAGAGAAAAGGGCCGTGGTTTTTTTTGGGGGGCATATGGCTGGGAGTGGCCGGCTGGCTCCTTAAAATGCTCGATACGCAGGATGGTGACCAGACCCAAGGTGGCACCAGTGCCAAGTTGTGCTGTTTTTGTAGTACCAAGTGCGTCCTGCAATTTGCCATCCAGAAGAGGGGCAGTTGAGTTTTGTTTGCCAGAGAAAAGGGCCGTGGTTTGTGTTTGAGGGCATATGGCTGAGAGTGGCCGGCTGACCCCTGAAAATCCACAATAGGCAGGATGGTTCCCAGAGCCAAGGTGGCGCCAGTGCCAAGTCGGGCTGGTTTCATAGTATTAAATAGCTCCTGCAATCTGCCATCCAGGAGCGGGGCAGCTTAATTTTGTTTGCCAGGGAAACGGGGGGAGCTTTGTGTCTGGGGGCCTATGGCTGGGAGTGACCGGCTGGCTCCTGAAAAGCTAACATAGGCAGGATGGTTCCCAGACCAGAGGTGGCACCAGTGCCATGTTGGGCTAGTTTGATGGTGCAAAGTGGCTCCTGCAATCTGCCATGAAAAAGTTTGCAGGCGAGTTTGGTTTTCCAGGGAAAAGTGCCGTTGATTGTGTGTTTGGGGGCCTGTGGCTGGGAGTGGCCGGCTGGCTCCTTAGAATCCACGATACGCAGGATGGTTCCCAGACCAGAGGTGGCACCAGTTCCAAGTCGGGCTGGTTTGATAGTACCAAGTGGCTCCTGCAATCTGCCATCCAGAAGCGGGGCAGCTTACTTTTGTTTGCAAGGGAAACGGGCCTAGGTTTGTGTCTGGGGGCCTATGGCTGGGAGTGACCGGCTGGCTCCTGAAAAGCTACGATAGGCAGGATGGTTTCCAGACCCATGGTGGCACCAGTGCCAAGTTGGGCTGATTTGATAGTATCAAGCGGCTCCTGCAATCTGCCATCAAAATTTGGCAGGCGAGTTTTGTTTTCCAGGGAAAAGTGCCGTTGATTTTTTTTGGTGGCCTGTGGCTGGGAGTGGCCGGCTGGCTCCTTAGAATCCACGATACGCAGGATGGTTCCCAGACCAGAGGTGGCACCAGTGCCAAGTCGGGCTTGTTTGATAGTAGCAAGTGGCTCCGGCAATCTGCCATCCAGAAGCGGGGCAGCTTACTTTTGTTGGCAAGGGAAACGGGCCGAGGTTTTTGTCTGGGGGCCTATGGCTGGGAGTGACTGGCTGGCTCCTGAAAAGCTACGATAGGCAGGATGGTTACCAGACTCATGGTGGCACCAGTGCCACGTTGGGCTGATTTGATAGTACCAAGCGGCTCCTGCAATCTGCCATCAAAAAGTTGGCAGGCGAGTTTTGTTTTTTAGGGGAAAGCGCCATTGTTTGTGTTTGGGTGCCTATGGCTGGGAGTGGCCGGCTGGCTAATTAGAATCCACGATACGCAGGATGGTTCCCAGACCATGGTGGCACCAGTGCCAAGTCGGGCTAGTCTGATGGTGCAAAGTGGCTCCTGCAATCTGCCATCCAGAAGCTGGGTAGCTTACTTTTGTTTGCCAGGGAAACGGGCCGAGGTTTGTGTCTGGGGGCCTATGGCTGGAAGTGACCGGCTGGCTCCTGTAAAGCTACGATAGGCAGGAGGGTTACCAGACCCATGGTGGCACCAGTGCCAAGTCGGGCTGGTTTGATGGTGCAAAGTGGCTCCTGCAATCTGCCATGAAAATGTTGGCAGGCGAGTTTTGTTTTCCAGGGAAAAGCGCCGTTGTTTGTGTTTGCGGGCCTGTGGCTGGGAGTGCCCAGCTGGCTAATTAGAATCCACGATACGCAGGATGGTTCCCAGACCAGAGGTGGCACCAGTGCCAAGTCGGGCTAGTTTGATGGTGCAAAGTGGCTCCTGCAATCTGCCATTAAAAAGTTGGCAGGCCAGTTTTGTTTTCCAGGGAAAAGCGCCGTTGTTTGTGTTTGGGGGCCTGTGGCTGTGAGTGGCCGGCTGTCTCCTTAGAATGCACGATACGCAGGATGGTTCCCAGACCAGAGGTGGCACCAGTGCCAAGTCGGGCTGGTTTGATGGTGCAAAGTGGCTCCTGCAATCTGCCATCCAGAAGCGGGGCAGCTGAGTTTTGTTTGCCAGAGAAAAAGGGCCGTGGTTTGTTTTTGGGAACATATGGCTGGGAGTGGCCGACTGGCTCCTTAAAATGCTCGATGGTGACCAGACCCAAGGTGGCACCAGTGCCAAGTTGTGCTGTTTGTGTAGTACCAAGTGCGTCCTGCAATTTGCCATCCAGAAGAGGGGCAGTTGAGTTTTGTTTGCCAGAGAAAAGGGCCGTGGTTTGTGTTTGAGGGCATATGGCTGAGAGTGGCCGGCTGACCCCTGAAAATCCACAATAGGCAGGATGGTTCCCAGAGCCAAGGTGGCACCAGTGCCAAGTCGGGCTGGTTTGATGGTGCAAAGTGGCTCCTGCAATCTGCCATCCTGAAGCGGAGTAGCATACTTTTGTTTGCCAGGGAAACCCCCAGTGCTTTGTGTCTGGGGCCTATGGCTGGGAGTGACTGGCTGGCTCCTGAAAAGCTACGATAGGCAGGATGATTACCAGACCCATTGTGGAACCAGTGCCAAGTTGGGCTGGTTTGATAGTACCAAGTGGTTCCTGCAATCTGCCATCAAAGAGTTGGCAGGCGAGTTTTGTTTTCCAGGGAAAAGTGCCGTTGATTTTGTTTGGTGGACTGTGGCTGGGAGTGGCCGGCTGGCTCCTTAGAATCCACGATACGCAGGATGGTTCCCAGACCAGAGGTGGCACCAATTCCAAGTCGGGCTTGTTTGATAGTACCAAGTGGCTCCTGCAATCTGCCATCCAGAAGCGGGGCAGCTTACTTTTTTTTGCCAGGGGAACGGGCCGAGGTTTTTGTCTGGGGGCCTATGGCTGGGAGTGACTGGCTGGCTCCTGAAAAGCTACGATAGGCAGGATGTTTACCAGACTCATGGTGGAACCAGTGCCAAATTGGGCTGATTTGATAGTACCAAGCGGCTCCTGCAATCTGCCATCAAAAAGTTGGCAGGCGAGGTTTGTTTTCCAGGGAAAAGCGCCGTTGTTTGTGTTTGGGGGCCTATGGCTGGGAGCGGCCGGCTGGCTAATTAGAATCCACGATACGCAGGATGGTTCCCAGACCATGGTGGCACCAGTGCCAAGTCGGGCTAGTTTGATGGTGCAAAGTGGCTCCTGCAATCTGCCATGAAAAAGTTGGCAGGCGAGTTTTGTTTTCCAGGGAAAAGTGCCGTTGTTTGTGTTTGGTGGACTGTGGCTGGGAGTGGCCGGCTGGCTCCTTAGAATCCACGATACGCAGGATGGTTCCCAGACCAGAGGTGGCACCAGTTCCAAGTCGGGCTGCTTTGATAGTACCAAGTGGCTCCTGCAATCTGCCATCCAGAAGCGGGGCAGCTTACTTTTGTTTGCAAGGTAAACGGGCCGAGGTTTGTGTCTGGGGGCCTATGGCTGGGAGTGACCGGCTGGCTCCTGAAAAGCTACGATAGGCAGGATGGTTACCAGACCCATGGTGGCACCAGTGCCAAGTTGGGCTGATTTGATTGTACCAAGCGGCTCCTGCAATCTGCCATCAAAATTTGGCAGGCGAGTTTTGTTTTCCAGGGAAAAGTGCCGTTGATTTTTTTTGGTGGCCTGTGGCTGGGAGTGGCCAGCTGGCTCCTTAGAATCCACGATACGCAGGATGGTTCCCAGACCAGAGGTGGCACCAGTGCCAAGTCAGGCTAGTTTGATGGTGCAAAGTGGCTCCTGCAATCTGCCATCAAAATGATGGCAGGCGAGTTTTGTTTTCCAGGGAAAAGCGACGTTGGTTGTGTTTGTGGGTCTGTGGCTGGGAGTGGCCGGCTGGCTAATTAGAATCCACGATACGCAGGATGGTTCCCAGAGCAGAGGTGGCACCAGTGCCAAGTCGGGCTAGTTTGATGGTGCAAAGTGGCTCCTGCAGTCTGCCATTAAAAAGTTGGCATGCCAGTTTTGTTTTCCAGGGAAAAGCGCCGTTGTTTGTGTTTGGGGGCCTATGGCTGGGAGTGGCCGTCAGGCTAATTAGAATCCACGATACGCAGGATGGTTCCCAGACCAGAGGTGGCACCAGTGCCATGTAGGGCTAGTTTGATGGTGCAAAGTGGCTCCTGCAATCTGCCATGAAAAAGTTAGCAGGCGAGTTTTGTTTTCCAGGGAAAAGTGCCGTTGTTTGTGTTTGGTGGACTGTGGCTGGGAGTGGCCGGCTGGCTCCTTAGAATCCACGATACGCAGGATGGTTCCCAGACCAGAGGTGGCACCAGTTCCAAGTCGGGCTGGTTTGATAGTACCAAGTGGCTCCTGCAATCTGCCATCCAGAAGCGGGGCAGCTTACTTTTGTTTGCAAGGGAAACGGGTCGAGGTTTGTGTCTGGGGGCCTATGGCTGGGAGTGACCGGCTGGCTCCTGAAAAGCTACGATAGGCACGATGGTTACCAGACCCATGGTGGCACCAGTGCCAAGTTGGGCTGATTTGATAGTATCAAGCGGCTCCTGCAATCTGCCATCAAAATTTGGCAGGCGAGTTTTGTTTTCCAGGGAAAAGTGCCATTGATTTTTTTTGGTGGCCTGTGGCTGGGAGTGGCCGGCTGGCTCCTTAGAATCCACGATACGCAGGATGGTTCCCAGACCAGAGGTGGCACCAGTTCCAAGTCGGGCTTGTTTGATAGTACCAAGTGGCTCCTGCAATCTGCCATCCAGAAGCGGGGCAGCTTACTATTGTTTGCAAGGGAAACGGGCCGAGGTTTTTGTCTGGGGGCCTATGGCTGGGAGTGACTGGCTGGCTCCTGAAAAGCTACGATAGGCAGGATGGTTACCAGACTCATGGTGGAACCAGTGCCAAATTGGGCTGATTTGATAGTACCAAGCGGCTCCTGCAATCTGCCATCAAAAAGTTGGCAGGCGAGGTTTGTTTTCCAGGGAAAAGCGCCGTTGTTTGTGTTTGGTGGCCTGTGGCTGGGAGTGGCCGGCTGGCTCCTTAGAATCCACGATACGCAGGATGGTTCCCAGACCAGAGGTGGCACCAGTGCCAAGTCGGGCTAGTTTGATGGTGCAAAGTGGCTCCTGCAATCTGCCATTAAAAAGTTGGCAGGCGAGTTTTGTTTTCCAGGGAAAAGTGCCGTTGTTTGTGTTTGGTGGACTGTGGCTGGGAGTGGCCGGCTGGCTCCTTAGAATCCACGATACGCAGGATGGTTCCCAGACCAGAGGTGGCACCAGTTCCAAGTCGGGCTGCTTTGATAGTACCAAGTGGCTCCTGCAATCTGCCATCCAGAAGCGGGGCAGCTTACTTTTGTTTGCCAGGGAAACGGGCCGAGGTTTGTGTCTGGGGGCCTATGGCTGGGAGTGACCGGCTGGCTCCTGAAAAGCTACGATAGGCAGGATGGTTACCAGACCCATGGTGGCACCAGTGCCAAGTTGGGCTGATTTGATTGTACCAAGCGGCTCCTGCAATCTGCCATCAAAATTTGGCAGGCGAGTTTTGTTTTCCAGGGAAAAGTGCCGTTGATTTTTTTTGGTGGCCTGTGGCTGGGAGTGGCCAGCTGGCTCCTTAGAATCCACGATACGCAGGATGGTTCCCAGACCAGAGGTGGCACCAGTGCCAAGTCAGGCTAGTTGGATGGTGCAAAGTGGCTCCTGCAATCTGCCATCAAAATGTTGGCAGGCGAGTTTTGTTTTCCAGGGAAAAGCGACGTTGGTTGTGTTTGTGGGTCTGTGGCTGGGAGTGGCCGGCTGGCTAATTAGAATCCACGATACGCAGGATGGTTCCCAGAGCAGAGGTGGCACCAGTGCCAAGTCGGGCTAGTTTGATGGTGCAAAGTGGCTCCTGCAGTCTGCCATTAAAAAGTTGGCATGCCAGTTTTGTTTTCCAGGGAAAAGCGCCGTTGTTTGTGTTTGGGGGCCTATGGCTGGGAGTGGCCGGCTGGCTAATTAGAATCCACGATACGCAGGATGGTTCCCAGACCAGAGGTGGCACCAGTGCCATGTAGGGCTAGTTTGATGGTGCAAAGTGGCTCCTGCAATCTGCCATGAAAAAGTTAGCAGGCGAGTTTTGTTTTCCAGGGAAAAGTGCCGTTGTTTGTGTTTGGTGGACAGTGGCTGGGAGTGGCCGGCTGGCTCCTTAGAATCCACGATACGCAGGATGGTTCCCAGACCAGAGGTGGCACCAGTTCCAAGTCGGGCTGGTTTGATAGTACCAAGTGGCTCCTGCAATCTGCCATCCAGAAGCGGGGCAGCTTACTTTTGTTTGCAAGGGAAACGGGTCGAGGTTTGTGTCTGGGGGCCTATGGCTGGGAGTGACCGGCTGGCTCCTGAAAAGCTACGATAGGCACGATGGTTACCAGACCCATGGTGGCACCAGTGCCAAGTTGGGCTGATTTGATAGTATCAAGCGGCTCCTGCAATCTGCCATCAAAATTTGGCAGGCGAGTTTTGTTTTCCAGGGAAAAGTGCCGTTGATTTTTTTTGGTGGCCTGTGGCTGGGAGTGGCCGGCTGGCTCCTTAGAATCCACGATACGCAGGATGGTTCCCAGACCAGAGGTGGCACCAGTTCCAAGTCGGGCTGGTTTGATAGTACCAAGTGGCTCCTGCAATCTGCCATCCAGAAGCGGGGTAGCTTACTATTGTTTGCAAGGGAAACGGGCCGAGGATTTTGTCTGGGGGCCTATGGCTGGGAGTGACTGGCTGGCTCCTGAAAAGCTACGATAGGCAGGATGGTTACCAGACTCATGGTGGCACCAGTGCCACGTTGGGCTGATTTGATAGTACCAAGCGGCTCCTGCAATCTGCCATCAAAATGTTGGCAGGTGAGTTTTGTTTTCCAGGGGAAAGCGCCGTTGTTTGTGTTTGGGGGCCTATGGCTGGGAGTGACCGGCTGGCTAATTAGAATACACGATACGCAGGATGGTTCCCAGACCATGGTGGCACCAGTGCCATGTCGGGCTAGTTTGATGGTGCAAAGTGGCTCCTGCAATCTGCCATGAAAAAGTTAGCAGGCGAGTTTTGTTTTCCAGGGAAAAGTGCCGTTGTTTGTGTTTGGTGGACTGTGGCTGGGAGTGGCCGGCTGGCTCCTTAGAATCCACGATACGCAGGATGGTTCCCAGACCAGAGGTGGCACCAGTTCCAAGTCGGGCTTGTTTGATAGTACCAAGTGGCTCCTGCAATCTGCCATCCAGAAGCGGGGCAGCTTACTTTTGTTGGCAAGGGAAACGGGCCGAGGTTTTTTTCTGGGGGCCTATGGCTGGGAGTGACCGGCTGGCTCCTGAAAAGCTACGATAGGCACGATGGTTACCAGACCCATGGTGGCACCAGTGCCAAGTTGGGCTGATTTGATAGTACCAAGCGGCTCCTGCAATCTGCCATCAAAAAGTTGGCAGGCGAGTTTTGTTTTCCAGGGAAAAGTGCCGTTGATTTTTTTTGGTGGCCTGTGGCTGGGAGTGGCCGGCTGGCTCCTTAGAATCCACGATACGCAGGATGGTTCCCAGACCAGAGGTGGCACCAGTTCCAAGTCGGGCTTGTTTGATAGTACCAAGTGGCTCCTGCAATCTGCCATCCAGAAGCGGGGCAGCTTACTTTTGTTGGCAAGGGAAATGGGCCGAGGTTTTTGTCTGGGGGCCTATGGCTGGGAGTGACTGGCTGGCTCCTGAAAAGCTACGATAGGCAGGATGGTTACCAGACTCATGGTGGCACCAGTGCCACGTTGGGCTGATTTGATAGTACCAAGCGGCTCCTGCAATCTGCCATCAAAAAGTTGGAAGGCGAGTTTTGTTTTCCAGGGGAAAGCGCCGTTGTTTGTGTTTGGGGGCCTATGGCTGGGAGTGGCCCGCTGGCTAATTAGAATCCACGATACGCAGGATGGTTCCCAGACCATGGTGGCACCAGTGCCAAGTCGGGCTAGTTTGATGGTGCAAAGTGGCTCCTGCAATCTGCCATGAAAAAGTTGGCAGGCGAGTTTTGTTTTCCAGGGAAAAGTGCCGTTGTTTGTGTTTGGTGGACTGTGGCTGGGAGTGGCCGGCTGGCTCCTTAGAATCCACGATACGCAGGATGGTTCCCAGACCAGAGGTGGCACCAGTTCCAAGTCGGGCTGGTTTGATAGTACCAAGTGGCTCCTGCAATCTGCCATCCAGAAGCGGGGCAGCTTACTTTTGTTTGCCAGGGAAACGGGCCGAGGTTTGTGTCTGGGGGCCTATGGCTGGGAGTGACCGGCTGGCTCCTGAAAAGCTACGATAGGCAGGATGGATACCGGACCCATGGTGGCACCAGTGCCAAGTTGGGCTGATTTGATTGTACCAAGCGGCTCCTGCAATCTGCCATCAAAATTTGGCAGGCGAGTTTTGTTTTCCAGGGAAAAGTGCCGTTGATTTTTTTTGGTGGCCTGTGGCTGGGAGTGGCCAGCTGGCTCCTTAGAATCCACGATACGCAGGATGGTTCCCAGACCAGAGGTGGCACCAGTGCCAAGTCAGGCTAGTTTGATGGTGCAAAGTGGCTCCTGCAATCTGCCATCAAAATGTTGGCAGGCGAGTTTTGTTTTCCAGGGAAAAGCGACGTTGGTTGTGTTTGTGGGTCTGTGGCTGGGAGTGGCCGGCTGGCTAATTAGAATCCACGATACGCAGTATGGTTCCCAGAGCAGAGGTGGCACCAGTGCCAAGTCGGGCTAGTTTGATGGTGCAAAGTGGCTCCTGCAGTCTGCCATTAAAAAGTTGGCATGCCAGTTTTGTTTTCCAGGGAAAAGCGCCGTTGTTTGTGTTTGGGGGCCTATGGCTGGGAGTGGCCGTCAGGCTAATTAGAATCCACGATACGCAGGATGGTTCCCACACCAGAGGTGGCACCAGTGCCATGTAGGGCTAGTTTGATGGTGCAAAGTGGCTCCTGCAATCTGCCATGAAAAAGTTAGCAGGCGAGTTTTGTTTTCCAGGGAAAAGTGCCGTTGTTTGTGTTTGGTGGACTGTGGCTCGGAGTGGCCGGCTGGCTCCTTAGAATCCACGATACGCAGGATGGTTCCCAGACCAGAGGTGGCACCAGTTCCAAGTCGGGCTGGTTTGATAGTACCAAGTGGCTCCTGCAATCTGCCATCCAGAAGCGGGGCAGCTTACTTTTGTTTGCAAGGGAAACGGGTCGAGGTTTGTGTCTGGGGGCCTATGGCTGGGAGTGACCGGCTGGCTCCTGAAAAGCTACGATAGGCACGATGGTTACCAGACCCATGGTGGCACCAGTGCCAAGTTGGGCTGATTTGATAGTGTCAAGCGGCTCCTGCAATCTGCCATCAAAATTTGGCAGGCGAGTTTTGTTTTCCAGGGAAAAGTGCCGTTGATTTTTTTTGGTGGCCTGTGGCTGGGAGTGGCCGGCTGGCTAATTAGAATCCACGATACGCAGGATGGTTCCCAGACCAGAGGTGGCACCAGTTCCAAGTCGGGCTTGTTTGATAGTACCAAGTGGCTCCTGCAATCTGCCATCCAGAAGCGGGGCAGCTTACTATTATTTGCAAGGGAAACGGGCCGAGGTTTTTGTCTGGGGGCCTATGGCTGGGAGTGACTGGCTGGCTCCTGAAAAGCTACGATAGGCAGGATGGTTACCAGACTCATGGTGGCACCAGTGCCACGTTGGGCTGATTTGATAGTACCAAGCGGCTCCTGCAATCTGCCATCAAAAAGTTGGCAGGTGAGTTTTGTTTTCCAGGGGAAAGCGCCGTTGTTTGTGTTTGGGGGCCTATGGCTGGGAGTGACCGGCTGGCTAATTAGAATCCACGATACGCAGGATGGTTCCCAGACCATGGTGGCACCAGTGCCATGTCGGGCTAGTTTGATGGTGCAAAGTGGCTCCTGCAATCTGCCATGAAAAAGTTGGCAGGCGAGTTTTGTTTTCCAGGGAAAAGTGCCGTTGTTTGTGTTTGGTGGACTGTGGCTGGGAGTGGCCGGCTGGCTCCTTAGAATCCACGATACGCAGGATGGTTCCCAGACCAGAGGTGGCACCAGTGCCAAGTCGGGCTGGTTTGATAGTACCAAGTGGCTCCTGCAATCTGCCATCCAGAAGCGGGGCAGCTTACTTTTGTTTGCAAGGGAAACGGGCCGAGGTTTTTGTCTGGGGGCCTATGGCTGGGAGTGACTGGCTGGCTCCTGAAAAGCTACGATAGGCAGGATGGTTACCAGACCCATGGTGGCACCAGTGCCACGTTGGGCTGATTTGATAGTACCAAGCGGCTCCTGCAATCTGCCATCAAAAAGTTGGCAGGTGAGTTTTGTTTTCCAGGGAAAAGCGCCGTTGTTTGTGTTTGGGGGCCTATGGCTGGGAGTGATCGGCTGGCTAATTAGAATCCACGATACGCAGGATGGTTCCCAGACCATGGTGGCACCAGTGCCATGTCGGGCTAGTTTGATGGTGCAAAGTGGCTCCTGCAATCTGCCATCAAAAAGTTGGCAGGCGAGTTTTGTTTTCCAGGGAAAAGTGCCGTTGTTTGTGTTTGGTGGACTGTGGCTGGGAGTGGCCGGCTGGCTCCTTAGAATCCACGATACGCAGGATGGTTCCCAGACCAGAGGTGGCACCAGTGCCAAGTCGGGCTGGTTTGATAGTACCAAGTGGCTCCTGCAATCTGCCATCCAGAAGCGGGGCAGCTTACTTTTGTTTGCCAGGGAATAGGGCCGAGGTTCGTGTCTGGGGGCCTATGGCTGGGAGTGACCGGCTGGCTCCTGAAAAGCTACGATAGGCAGGATGGTTACCAGACCCATGGTGGCACCAGTGCCAAGTTGGGCTGATTTGATAGTATCAAGCGGCTCCTGCAATCTGCCATCAAAAAGTTGGCAGGCGAGTTTTGTTTTCCAGGGAAAAGTGCCGTTGATTTTTTTTGGTGGCCTGTGGCTGGGAGTGGCCGGCTGGCTCCTTAGAATCCACGATACGCAGGATGGTTCCCAGACCAGAGGTGGCACCAGTTCCAAGTCGGGCTGCTTTGATAGTACCAAGTGGCTCCTGCAATCTGCCATTAAAAAGTTGGCAGGCGAGTTTTGTTTTCCAGGGAAAAGCGCCGTTGTTTGTGTTTGGGGGCCTGTGGCTGGGAGTGGCCGGCTGGCTCCATAGAATCCACGATACGCAGGATGGTTCCCAGACCAGAGGTGGCACCAGTGCCATGTCGGGCTGGTTTGATGGTGCAAAGTGGCTCCTGCAATCTGCCATCAAAATGTTGGCAGACGAGTTTTGTTTTCCAGGGAAAAGCGCCGTTGTTTGTGTTTGGGGGCCTGTGGCTGGGAGTGGCCGGCTGGCTAATTAGAATCCACGATACGCAGGATGGTTCCCAGACCAGAGGTGGCACCAGTGCCAAGTCGGGCTAGTTTGATGGTGCAAAGTGGCTCCTGCAATCTGCCATTAAAAAGTAGGCATGCCAGTTTTGTTTTCCAGGGAAAAGCGCCGTTGTTTGTGTTTGGGGGCCTGTGGCTGGGAGTGGCCAGCTGGCTCCTTAGAATCCACGATACGCAGGATGTTTCCCAGACCAGAGGTGGCACCAGTGCCAAGTCGGGCTGGTTTGATGGTGCAAAGTGGCTCCTGCAATCTGCCATCCTGAAGCGGGGTAGCATACTTTTGTTTGCCAGGGAAACCCCCAGTGCTTTGTGTCTGGGGGCCTATGGCTGGAAGTGACCGGCTGGCTCCTGAAAAGCTACGATAGGCAGGATGGTTACCAGACCCATGGTGGAACCAGTGCCAAATTGGGCTGGTTTGATAGTACCAAGTGGTTCCTGCAATCTGCCATCAAAAAGTTGGCAGGCGAGTTTTGTTTTCCAGGGAAAAGCGCCGTTGTTTGTGTTTGGGGTCCTCTGGCTGGGAGTGGCCGGCTGGCTCCTTAGAATCCACGATACGCAGGATGGTTCCCAGACCAGAGGTGGCACCAGTGCCAAGTTGGGCTGGTTTGATACCAAAAAGGGGCTCCTGCAATCTGCCATCCAGAAGCGGGGCAGCTTACTTTTGTTTGCCAGGGAAACGGGCCGAGGTTTGTGTCTGGGGCCTATGGCTGGGAGTGACCGGCTGGCTCCTGAAAAGCTACGATAGGCAGGATGGTTACCAGACCCATGGTGGCACCAGTGCCAAGTTGGGCTGATTTGATAGTACCAAGCGGCTCCTGCAATCTGCCATCAAAAAGTTGGCAGGCGAGTTTTGTTTTCCAGGGAAAAGTGCCGTTGATTTTTGTTGGTGGCCTGTGGCTGGGAGTGGCCGGCTGGCTCCTTAGAATCCACGATACGCAGGATGGTTCCCAGACCAGAGGTGGCACCAGTTCCAAGTCGGGCTTGTTTGATAGTATCAAGCGGCTCCTGCAATCTGCCATCCAGAAGCGGGGCAGCTTACTTTTGTTTGCCAGGGAAACGGGCCGAGGTTTTTGTCTGGGGGCCTATGGCTGGGAGTGACTGGCTGGCTCCTGAAAAGCTACGATAGGCAGGATGGTTACCAGACTCATGGTGGCACCAGTGCCAAGTTGGGCTGATTTGATAGTACCAAGCGGCTCCTGCAATCTGCCATCAAAAAGTTGGCAGGCGAGTTTTGTTTTACAGGGGAAAGCGCCGTTGTTTGTGTTTGGGGGCCTATGGCTGGGAGTGGCCGGCTGGCTAATTAGAATCCACGATACGCAGGATGGTTCCCAGACCATGGTGGCACCAGTGCCAAGTCGGGCTAGTTTGATGGTGCAAAGTGGCTCCTGCAATCTGCCATGAAAAAGTTGGCAGGCGAGTTTTGTTTTCCAGGGAAAAGTGCCGTTGTTTTTGTTTGGTAGACTGTGGCTGGGAGTGGCCGGCTGGCTCCTTAGAATCCACGATACGCAGGATGGTTCCCAGACCAGAGGTGGCACCAGTTCCAAGTCGGGCTGGTTTGATAGTACCAAGTGGCTCCTGCAATGTGCCATCCAGAAGCGGGGCAGCTTACTTTTGTTTGCCAGGGAAACGGGCCGAGGTTTGTGTCTGGGGGCCTATGGCTGGGAGTGACCGGCTGGCTCCTGAAAAGCTACGATAGGCAGGATGGTTACCAGACCCATGGTGGCACCAGTGCCAAGTTGGGCTGATTTGATAGTATCAAGCGGCTCCTGCAATCTGCCATCAAAATGTTGGCAGGCGAGTTTTGTTTTCCAGGGAAAAGTGCCGTTGATTTTTTTTGGTGGCCTGTGGCTGGGAGTGGCCGGCTGGCTCCTTAGAATCCACGATACGCAGGATGGTTCCCAGACCAGAGGTGGCACCAGTTCCAAGTCGGGCTTGTTTGATAGTACCAAGTGGCTCCTGCAATCTGCCATCCAGAAGCGGGGCAGCTTACTTTTGTTTGCAAAGGAAACGGGCCGAGGTTTTTGTCTGGGGGCCTATGGCTGGGAGTGACTGGCTGGCTCCTGAAAAGCTACGATAGGCAGGATGGTTACCAGACTCATGGTGGCACCAGTGCCACGTTGGGCTGATTTGATAGTACCAAGCGGCTCCTGCAATCTGCCATCAAAAAGTTGGCAGGTGAGTTTTGTTTTCCAGGGGAAAGCGCCGTTGTTTGTGTTTGGGGGCCTATGGCTGGGAGTGGCCGGCTGGCTAATTAGAATCCACGATACGCAGGATGGTTCCCAGACCATGGTGGCACCAGTGCCAAGTCGGGCTAGTTTGATGGTGCAAAGTGGCTCCTGCAATCTGCCATGAAAAAGTTGGCAGGCGAGTTTTGTTTTCCAGGGAAAAGTGCCGTTGTTTGTGTTTGGTGGACTGTGGCTGGGAGTGGCCGGCTGGCTCCTTAGAATCCACGATACGCAGGATGGTTCCCAGACCAGAGGTGGCACCAGTGCCAAGTCGGGCTGGTTTGATAGTACCAAGTGGCTCCTGCAATCTGCCATCCAGAAGCGGGGCAGCTTACTTTTGTTTAACAGGGAAACGGGCCGAGGTTTGTGTCTGGGGGCCTATGGCTGGGAGTGACCGGCTGGCTCCTGAAAAGCTACGATACGCAGGATGGTTACGAGACCCATGGTGGCACCAGTGCCAAGTCGGGCTGGTTTGATAATATCAAGCGGCTCCTGCAATCTGCCATCAAAAAGTTGGCAGGCGAGTTTTGTTTTCCAGGGAAAAGTGCCGTTGATTTTTTTTGGTGGCCTGTGGCTGGGAGTGGCCGGCTGGCTCCTTAGAATCCACGATACGCAGGATGGTTCCCAGACCAGAGGTGGCACCAGTTCCAAGTCGGGCTGGTTTGATAGTACCAAGTGGCTCCTGCAATCTGCCATCCAGAAGCGGGGCAGCTTACTTTTGTTTGCCAGGGAAACGGGCCGAGGTTTGTGTCTGGGGGCCTATGGCTGGGAGTGACTGTCTGGCTCCTGAAAAGCTACGATAGGCAGGATGGTTACCAGACTCATGGTGGCACCAGTGCCACGTTGGGCTGATTTGATAGTACCAAGCGGCTCCTGCAATCTGCCATCAAAAAGTTGGCAGGCGAGTTTTGTTTTCCAGGCAAAAGCGCCGTTGTTTGTGTTTGGGGGCCTATGGCTGGGAGTGGCCGGCCGGCTAATTAGAATACACTATACGCAGGATGGTTCCCAGACCATGGTGGCACCAGTGCCAAGTCGGGCTAGTTTGATGGTGCAAAGTGGCTCCTGCAATCTGCCATGAAAAAGTTGGCAGGCGAGTTTTGTTTTCCAGGGAAAAGTGCCGTTGTTTGTGTTTGGTGGACTGTGGCTGGGAGTGGCCGGCTGGCTCCTTAGAATCCACGATACGCAGGATGGTTCCCAGACCAGAGGTGGCACCAGTTCCAAGTCGGGCTGGTTTGATAGTACCAAGTGGCTCCTGCAATCTGCCACCCAGAAGTGGGGCAGCTTACTTTTGTTTGCCAGGGAAACCCCCAGTGCTTTGTGTCTGGGGCCTATGGCTGGAAGTGACCGGCTGGCTCCTGAAAAGCTACGATAGGCCGGATGATTACCAGACCCATGGTGGAACCAGTGCCAAGTTGGGCTGGTTTGATAGTACCAAGTGGTTCCTGCAATCTGCCATCAAAGAGTTGGCAGGCGAGTTTTGTTTTCCAGGGAAAAGCGCCGTTGTTTGTGTTTGGGGGCCTGTGGCTGGGAGTGGCCGGCTGGCTAATTAGAATCCACGATACGCAGGATGGTTCCCAGACCAGAGGTGGCACCAGTTCCAAGTCGGGCTTGTTTGATAGTACCAAGTGGCTCCTGCAATCTGCCATCCAGAAGCGGGGCAGCTTACTTTTGTTTGCCAGGGAAACGGGCCGAGGTTTGTGTCTGGGGGCCTATGGCTGGGAGTGACTGGCTGGCTCCTGAAAAGCTACGATAGGCAGGATGGTTACCAGACTCATGGTGGCACCAGTGCCACGTTGGGCTGATTTGATAGTACCAAGCGGCTCCTGCAATCTGCCATCCAAATGTTGGCAGGCGAGTTTTGTTTTCCAGGGGAAAGCGCCGTTGATTGTGTTTGGGGGCCTATGGCTGGGAGGGACCGGGTGGCTAATTAGAATCCACGATACGCAGGATGGTTCCCAGACCATGGTGGCACTAGTGCCAAGTCGGGCTAGTTTGATGGTGCAAAGTGGCTCCTGCAATCTGCCATGAAAAAGTTGGCAGGCGAGTTTTGTTTTCCAGGGAAAAGTGCCGTTGTTTGTGTTTGGTGGACTGTGGCTGGGAGTGGCCGTCTGGCTCCTTAGAATCCACGATATGCAGGATGGTTCCCAGACCAGAGGTGGCACCAGTTCCAAGTCGGGCTGGTTTGATAGTACCAAGTGGCTCCTGCAATCTGCCATCCAGAAGCGGGGCAGCTTACTTTTGTTTGCCAGGGAAACGGGCCGAGGTTTGTGTCTGGGGGCCTATGGCTGGGAGTGACCGGCTCGCTCCTGAAAAGCTACGATAGGCAGGATGGTTACCAGACTCATGGTGGCACCAGTGCCAAGTTGGGCTGATTTGATAGTACCAAGCGGCTCCTGCAATCTGCCATCAAAAAGTTGGCAGGCGAGTTTTGTTTTCCAGGGAAAAGTGTCGTTGTTTGTGTTTGGGGGCTTGTTGCTGGGAGTGGCCGGCTGGCTCCTTAGAATCCACGATACACAGGATGGTTCCCAGACCAGAGGTGGCACCAGTTCCAAGTCAGGCTAGTTTGATGGTGCAAAGTGGCTCCTGCAATCTGCCATCCAGAAGCGGGGCAGCTTACTTTTGTTTGCCAGGGAAACGGGCCGAGGTTTTTGTCTGGGGGCCTATGGGTGGGACTGCCCGGCTGGCTCCTGAAAAGCTACGACAGGCAGGATGGTGACCAGACCCATGATGGCACCAGTGCCAAGTTGGGCTGGTTTGATAGTACCAAGTGGCTCCTGCAATCTGCCATCAAAAAGTTGGCAGGCGAGTTTTTTTTTCCAGGGAAAAGCGCCGTTGTTTGTGTTTGGGGGCCTGTGGCTGGGAGTGGCCGGCTGGCTCCTTAGAATCCACGATACGCAGGATGGTTCCCAGACCAGAGGTGGCACCAGTGCCAAGTCAGGCTAGTTTGATGGTGCAAAGTGGCTCCTGCAATCTGCCATCCGGAAGCGGGGTAGCATACTTTTGTTTGCCAGGGAAACCCCCAGTGCTTTGTGTCTGGGGCCTATGGCTGGAAGTGACCGGCTGGCTCCTGAAAAGCTACGATAGGCAGGATGGTTACCAGACCCATGGTGGCACCAGTGCCAAGTTGGGCTGATTTGATAGTATCAAGCGGCTCCTGCAATCTGCCATCAAAATGTTGGCAGGCGAGTTTTGTTTTCCAGGGAAAAGTGCCGTTGATTTTTTTTGGTGGCCTGTGGCTGGGAGTGGCCGGCTGGCTCCTTAGAATCCACGATACGCAGGATGGTTCCCAGACCAGAGGTGGCACCAGTTCCAAGTCGGGCTTGTTTGATAGTACCAAGTGGCTCCTGCAATCTGCCATCCAGAAGCGGGGCAGCTTACTTTTGTTTGCAAAGGAAACGGGCCGAGGTTTTTGTCTGGGGGCCTATGGCTGGGAGTGACTGGCTGGCTCCTGAAAAGCTACGATAGGCAGGATGGTTACCAGACTCATGGTGGCACCAGTGCCACGTTGGGCTGATTTGATAGTACCAAGCGGCTCCTGCAATCTGCCATCAAAAAGTTGGCAGGTGAGTTTTGTTTTCCAGGGGAAAGCGCCGTTGTTTGTGTTTGGGGGCCTATGGCTGGGAGTGGCCGGCTGGCTAATTAGAATCCACGATACGCAGGATGGTTCCCAGACCATGGTGGCACCAGTGCCAAGTCGGGCTAGTTTGATGGTGCAAAGTGGCTCCTGCAATCTGCCATGAAAAAGTTGGCAGGCGAGTTTTGTTTTCCAGGGAAAAGTGCCGTTGTTTGTGTTTGGTGGACTGTGGCTGGGAGTGGCCGGCTGGCTCCTTAGAATCCACGATACGCAGGATGGTTCCCAGACCAGAGGTGGCACCAGTGCCAAGTCGGGCTGGTTTGATAGTACCAAGTGGCTCCTGCAATCTGCCATCCAGAAGCGGGGCAGCTTACTTTTGTTTAACAGGGAAACGGGCCGAGGTTTGTGTCTGGGGGCCTATGGCTGGGAGTGACCGGCTGGCTCCTGAAAAGCTACGATACGCAGGATGGTTACGAGACCCATGGTGGCACCAGTGCCAAGTCGGGCTGGTTTGATAATATCAAGCGGCTCCTGCAATCTGCCATCAAAAAGTTGGCAGGCGAGTTTTGTTTTCCAGGGAAAAGTGCCGTTGATTTTTTTTGGTGGCCTGTGGCTGGGAGTGGCCGGCTGGCTCCTTAGAATCCACGATACGCAGGATGGTTCCCAGACCAGAGGTGGCACCAGTTCCAAGTCGGGCTGGTTTGATAGTACCAAGTGGCTCCTGCAATCTGCCATCCAGAAGCGGGGCAGCTTACTTTTGTTTGCCAGGGAAACGGGCCGAGGTTTGTGTCTGGGGGCCTATGGCTGGGAGTGACTGTCTGGCTCCTGAAAAGCTACGATAGGCAGGATGGTTACCAGACTCATGGTGGCACCAGTGCCACGTTGGGCTGATTTGATAGTACCAAGCGGCTCCTGCAATCTGCCATCAAAAAGTTGGCAGGCGAGTTTTGTTTTCCAGGCAAAAGCGCCGTTGTTTGTGTTTGGGGGCCTATGGCTGGGAGTGGCCGGCCGGCTAATTAGAATACACTATACGCAGGATGGTTCCCAGACCATGGTGGCACCAGTGCCAAGTCGGGCTAGTTTGATGGTGCAAAGTGGCTCCTGCAATCTGCCATGAAAAAGTTGGCAGGCGAGTTTTGTTTTCCAGGGAAAAGTGCCGTTGTTTGTGTTTGGTGGACTGTGGCTGGGAGTGGCCGGCTGGCTCCTTAGAATCCACGATACGCAGGATGGTTCCCAGACCAGAGGTGGCACCAGTTCCAAGTCGGGCTGGTTTGATAGTACCAAGTGGCTCCTGCAATCTGCCACCCAGAAGTGGGGCAGCTTACTTTTGTTTGCCAGGGAAACCCCCAGTGCTTTGTGTCTGGGGCCTATGGCTGGAAGTGACCGGCTGGCTCCTGAAAAGCTACGATAGGCCGGATGATTACCAGACCCATGGTGGAACCAGTGCCAAGTTGGGCTGGTTTGATACTACCAAGTGGTTCCTGCAATCTGCCATCAAAGAGTTGGCAGGCGAGTTTTGTTTTCCAGGGAAAAGCGCCGTTGTTTGTGTTTGGGGGCCTGTGGCTGGGAGTGGCCGGCTGGCTAATTAGAATCCACGATACGCAGGATGGTTCCCAGACCAGAGGTGGCACCAGTGCCAAGTCGGGCTAGTTTGATGGTGCAAAGTGGCTCCTGCAATCTGCCATTAAAAAGTTGGCATGCCAGTTTTGTTTTCCAGGGAAAAGCGCCGTTGTTTTTGTTTGGTGGACTGTGGCTGGGAGTGGCCAGCTGGCTCCTTAGAATCCACTATACGCAGGATGGTTCCCAGACCAGAGGTGGCACCAGTGCCAAGTCGGGCTGGTTTGATGGTACCAAGTGGCTCCTGCAATCTGCCATCCTGAAGCGGGGTAGCATACTTTTGTTTGCCAGGGAAACCCCCAGTGCTTTGTGTCTGGGGCCTATGGCTGGAAGTGACCGGCTGGCTCCTGAAAAGCTACGATAGGCAGGATGATTACCAGACCCATGGTGGAACCAGTGCCAAGTTGGGCTGGTTTGATAGTACCAAGTGGTTCCTGCAATCTGCCATCAAAAAGTTGGCAGGCCAGTTTTGTTTTCCAGGGAAAAGCGCCGTTGTTTTTGTTTGGGGTCCTGTGACTGGGAGTGGCCGGCTGGCTCCTTAGAATCCACGATACGCAGGATGGTTCCCAGACCAGAGGTGGCACCAGTGCCAAGTTGGGCTGGTTTGATACCACAAAGTGGCTCCTGCAATCTGCCATCCAGAAGCGGGGCAGCTTACTTTTGTTTGCCAGGGAAACGGGCCGAAGTTTGTGTCTGGGGGCCTACGGCTGGGAGTGACTGGCTGGCTCCTGAAAAGCTACGATAGGCAGGATGGTTACCAGACCAGAGGTGGCACCAGTGCCACGTTGGGCTGATTTGATAGTACCAAGCGGCTCCTGCAATCTGCCATCAAAAAGTTGGCAGGCGAGTTTTGTTTTCCAGGGAAAAGCGCCGTTGTTTGTGTTTGGGGGCCTATGGCTGGGAGTGGCCCGCTGGCTAATTAGAATCCACGATACGCAGGATGGTTCCCAGACCCATGGTGGCACCAGTGCCATGTCGGGCTAGTTTGATGGTGCAAAGTGGCTCCTGCAATCTGCCATGAAAAAGTTAGCAGGCGAGTTTTGTTTTCCAGGGAAAAGTGCCGTTGTTTGTGTTGGGTGGACTCTGGCTGGGAGTGGCCGGCTGGCTCCTTAGAATCCACGATACTCAGGATGGTTCCCAGACCAGAGGTGGCACCAGTTCCAAGTCGGGCTGGTTTGATAGTACCAAGTGGCTCCTGCAATCTGCCATCCAGAAGCGGGGCAGCTTACTTTTGTTTGCCAGGGAAACGGGCCGAGGTTTGTGTCTGGGGGCCTATGGCTGGGAGTGACCGGCTGGCTCCTGAAAAGCTACGATAGGCAAGATGGTTACCAGACCCATGGTGGCACCAGTGCCAAGTTGGGCTGATTTGATAGTACCAAGCGGCTCCTGCAATCTGCCATCAAAAAGTTGGCAGGCGAGTTTTGTTTTCCAGGGAAAAATGCCGTTGATTTTTTTTGGTGGCCTGTGGCTGGGAGTGGCCCGCTGGCTCCTTAGAATCCACGATACGCAGGATGGTTCCCAGACCAGAGGTGGCACCAGTTCCAAGTCGGGCTTGTTTGATAGTACCAAGTGGCTCCTGCAATCTGCCATCCAGAAGCGGGGCAGCTTACTTTTGTTTGCCAGGGAAACGGGCCGAGGTTTGTGTCTGGGGGCCTATGGCTGGGAGTGACTGGCTGGCTCCTGAAAAGCTACGATAGGCAGGATGGTTACCAGACTCATGGTGGCACCAGTGCCACGTTGGGCTGATTTGATAGTACCAAGCGGCTCCTGCAATCTGCCATCCAAATGTTGGCAGGCGAGTTTTGTTTTCCAGGGGAAAGCGCCGTTGATTGTGTTTGGGGGCCTATGGCTGGGAGGGACCGGGTGGCTAATTAGAATCCACGATACGCAGGATGGTTCCCAGACCATGGTGGCACTAGTGCCAAGTCGGGCTAGTTTGATGGTGCAAAGTGGCTCCTGCAATCTGCCATGAAAAAGTTGGCAGGCGAGTTTTGTTTTCCAGGGAAAAGTGCCGTTGTTTGTGTTTGGTGGACTGTGGCTGGGAGTGGCCGTCTGGCTCCTTAGAATCCACGATATGCAGGATGGTTCCCAGACCAGAGGTGGCACCAGTTCCAAGTCGGGCTGGTTTGATAGTACCAAGTGGCTCCTGCAATCTGCCATCCAGAAGCGGGGCAGCTTACTTTTGTTTGCCAGGGAAACGGGCCGAGGTTTGTGTCTGGGGGCCTATGGCTGGGAGTGACCGGCTCGCTCCTGAAAAGCTACGATAGGCAGGATGGTTACCAGACTCATGGTGGCACCAGTGCCAAGTTGGGCTGATTTGATAGTACCAAGCGGCTCCTGCAATCTGCCATCAAAAAGTTGGCAGGCGAGTTTTGTTTTCCAGGGAAAAGTGTCGTTGTTTGTGTTTGGGGGCTTGTTGCTGGGAGTGGCCGGCTGGCTCCTTAGAATCCACGATACACAGGATGGTTCCCAGACCAGAGGTGGCACCAGTTCCAAGTCAGGCTAGTTTGATGGTGCAAAGTGGCTCCTGCAATCTGCCATCCAGAAGCGGGGCAGCTTACTTTTGTTTGCCAGGGAAACGGGCCGAGGTTTTTGTCTGGGGGCCTATGGGTGGGACTGCCCGGCTGGCTCCTGAAAAGCTACGACAGGCAGGATGGTGACCAGACCCATGATGGCACCAGTGCCAAGTTGGGCTGGTTTGATAGTACCAAGTGGCTCCTGCAATCTGCCATCAAAAAGTTGGCAGGCGAGTTTTTTTTTCCAGGGAAAAGCGCCGTTGTTTGTGTTTGGGGGCCTGTGGCTGGGAGTGGCCGGCTGGCTCCTTAGAATCCACGATACGCAGGATGGTTCCCAGACCAGAGGTGGCACCAGTGCCAAGTCAGGCTAGTTTGATGGTGCAAAGTGGCTCCTGCAATCTGCCATCCGGAAGCGGGGTAGCATACTTTTGTTTGCCAGGGAAACCCCCAGTGCTTTGTGTCTGGGGCCTATGGCTGGAAGTGACCGGCTGGCTCCTGAAAAGCTACGATAGGCAGGATGATTACCAGACCCATGGTGGAACCAGTGCCAAGTTGGACTGGTTTGATAGTACCAAGTGGTTCCTGCAATCTGCCATCAAAAAGTTGGCAGGCGAGTTTTGTTTTCCAGGGAAAAGCGCCGTTGTTTGTGTTTGGGGGCTTGTGGCTGGGAGTGGCCGGCTGGCTAATTAGAATCCACGATACGCAGGATGGTTCCCAGACAAGAGGTGGCACCAGTGCCAAGTCGGGCTAGTTTGATGGTGCAAAGTGGCTCCTGCAATCTGCCATTAAAAAGTTGGCAGGCGAGTTTTGTTTTCCAGGGAAAAGCGCCGTTGTTTGTGTTTGGTGGACTATGGCTGGGAGTGGCCAGCTGGCTCCTTAGAATCCACTATACGCAGGATGGTTCCCAGACCAGAGGTGGCACCAGTGCCAAGTCGGGCTGGTTTGATGGTGCAAAGTGGCTCCTGCAATCTGCCATCCTGAAGCGGGGTAGCATACTTTTGTTTGCCAGGGAAACCCCCAGTGCTTTGTGTCTGGGGCCTATGGCTGGAAGTGACCGGCTGGTTCCTGAAAAGCTACGATAGGCAGGATGATTACCAGACCCATGGTGGAACCAGTGCCAAGTTGGGCTGGTTTGATAGTACCAAGTGGTTCCTGCAATCTGCCATCAAAATTTGGCAGGCCAGTTTTGTTTTCCAGGGAAAAGCGCCGTTGTTTGTGTTTGGGGTCCTGTGGCTGGGAGTGGCCGGCTGGCTCCTTAGAATCCACGATACGCAGGATGGTTCCCAGACCAGAGGTGGCACCAGTGCCAAGTTGGGCTGGTTTGATACCACAAAGTGGCTCCTGCAATCTGCCATCCAGAAGCGGGGCAGCTTACTTTTGTTTGCCAGGGAAACGGGCCGAGGTTTGTGTCTGGGGGCCTATGGCTGGGAGTGACTGGCCGGCGCCTGAAAAGCTACGATAGGCAGGATGGTTACCAGATCCATGGTGGCACCAGTGCCAAGTTGGGCTGATTTGATAGTACCAAGCGGCTCCTGCAATCTGCCATCAAAAAGTTGGCAGGCGAGTTTTGTTTTCCAGGGAAAAGCGCCGTTGTTTGTGTTTGGGGGCCTATGGCTGGGAGTGGCCCGCTGGCTAATTAGAATCCACGATACGCAGGATGGTTCCCAGACCCATGGTGGCACCAGTGCCATGTCGGGCTAGTTTGATGGTGCAAAGTGGCTCCTGCAATCTGCCATGAAAAAGTTAGCAGGCGAGTTTTGTTTTCCAGGGAAAAGTGCCGTTGTTTGTGTTGGGTGGACTCTGGCTGGGAGTGGCCGGCTGGCTCCTTAGAATCCACGATACGCAGGATGGTTCCCAGACCAGAGGTGGCACCAGTTCCAAGTCGGGCTGGTTTGATAGTACCAAGTGGCTCCTGCAATCTGCCATCCAGAAGCGGGGCAGCTTACTTTTGTTTGCCAGGGAAACGGGCCGAGGTTTGTGTCTGGGGGCCTATGGCTGGGAGTGACCGGCTGGCTCCTGAAAAGCTACGATAGGCAAGATGGTTACCAGACCCATGGTGGCACCAGTGCCAAGTTGGGCTGATTTGATAGTACCAAGCGGCTCCTGCAATCTGCCATCAAAAAGTTGGCAGGCGAGTTTTGTTTTCCAGGGAAAAATGCCGTTGATTTTTTTTGGTGGCCTGTGGCTGGGAGTGGCCCGCTGGCTCCTTAGAATCCACGATACGCAGGATGGTTCCCAGACCAGAGGTGGCACCAGTTCCAAGTCGGGCTTGTTTGATAGTACCAAGTGGCTCCTGCAATCTGCCATCCAGAAGCGGGGCAGCTTACTTTTGTTTGCCAGGGAAACGGGCCGAGGTTTGTGTCTGGGGGCCTATGGCTGGGAGTGACTGGCTGGCTCCTGAAAAGCTACGATAGGCAGGATGGTTACCAGACTCATGGTGGCACCAGTGCCACGTTGGGCTGATTTGATAGTACCAAGCGGCTCCTGCAATCTGCCATCCAAATGTTGGCAGGCGAGTTTTGTTTTCCAGGGGAAAGCGCCGTTGATTGTGTTTGGGGGCCTATGGCTGGGAGGGACCGGGTGGCTAATTAGAATCCACGATACGCAGGATGGTTCCCAGACCATGGTGGCACTAGTGCCAAGTCGGGCTAGTTTGATGGTGCAAAGTGGCTCCTGCAATCTGCCATGAAAAAGTTGGCAGGCGAGTTTTGTTTTCCAGGGAAAAGTGCCGTTGTTTGTGTTTGGTGGACTGTGGCTGGGAGTGGCCGTCTGGCTCCTTAGAATCCACGATATGCAGGATGGTTCCCAGACCAGAGGTGGCACCAGTTCCAAGTCGGGCTGGTTTGATACTACCAAGTGGCTCCTGCAATCTGCCATCCAGAAGCGGGGCAGCTTACTTTTGTTTGCCAGGGAAACGGGCCGAGGTTTGTGTCTGGGGGCCTATGGCTGGGAGTGACCGGCTCGCTCCTGAAAAGCTACGATAGGCAGGATGGTTACCAGACTCATGGTGGCACCAGTGCCAAGTTGGGCTGATTTGATAGTACCAAGCGGCTCCTGCAATCTGCCATCAAAAAGTTGGCAGGCGAGTTTTGTTTTCCAGGGAAAAGTGTCGTTGTTTGTGTTTGGGGGCTTGTGGCTGGGAGTGGCCGGCTGGCTCCTTAGAATCCACGATACACAGGATGGTTCCCAGACCAGAGGTGGCACCAGTTCCAAGTCAGGCTAGTTTGATGGTGCAAAGTGGCTCCTGCAATCTGCCATCCAGAAGCGGGGCAGCTTACTTTTGTTTGCCAGGGAAACGGGCCGAGGTTTTTGTCTGGGGGCCTATGGGTGGGACTGCCCGGCTGGCTCCTGAAAAGCTACGACAGGCAGGATGGTGACCAGACCCATGATGGCACCAGTGCCAAGTTGGGCTGGTTTGATAGTACCAAGTGGCTCCTGCAATCTGCCATCAAAAAGTTGGCAGGCGAGTTTTTTTTTCCAGGGAAAAGCGCCGTTGTTTGTGTTTGGGGGCCTGTGGCTGGGAGTGGCCGGCTGGCTCCTTAGAATCCACGATACGCAGGATGGTTCCCAGACCAGAGGTGGCACCAGTGCCAAGTCAGGCTAGTTTGATGGTGCAAAGTGGCTCCTGCAATCTGCCATCCGGAAGCGGGGTAGCATACTTTTGTTTGCCAGGGAAACCCCCAGTGCTTTGTGTCTGGGGCCTATGGCTGGAAGTGACCGGCTGGCTCCTGAAAAGCTACGATAGGCAGGATGATTACCAGACCCATGGTGGAACCAGTGCCAAGTTGGACTGGTTTGATAGTACCAAGTGGTTCCTGCAATCTGCCATCAAAAAGTTGGCAGGCGAGTTTTGTTTTCCAGGGAAAAGCGCCGTTGTTTGTGTTTGGGGGCTTGTGGCTGGGAGTGGCCGGCTGGCTAATTAGAATCCACGATACGCAGGATGGTTCCCAGACAAGAGGTGGCACCAGTGCCAAGTCGGGCTAGTTTGATGGTGCAAAGTGGCTCCTGCAATCTGCCATTAAAAAGTTGGCAGGCGAGTTTTGTTTTCCAGGGAAAAGCGCCGTTGTTTGTGTTTGGTGGACTGTGGCTGGGAGTGGCCAGCTGGCTCCTTAGAATCCACTATACGCAGGATGGTTCCCAGACCAGAGGTGGCACCAGTGCCAAGTCGGGCTGGTTTGATAGTACTAAATAGCTCCTGCAATCTGCCATCCAGAAGCGGGGCAGCTTAATTTTGTTTGCCAGGGAAACGGGCCGAGATTTGTGTCTGGGGGCCTATGGCTGGGAGTGACGGGCTGGCTCCTGAAAAGCTACGATAGGCTGGATGGTTCCCAGACCAGAGGTGGCGCCAGTGCCAAGTCGGGCTAGTTTGATGGTGCAAAGTGGCTCCTGCAATCTGCCATCAAAAAGTTGGCAGGCGAGTTTTGTTTTCCAGGGAAAAGTGCCGTTGATTTTGTTTCGTGGCCTGTGGCTGGGAGTGGCCGGCTGGCTCCTTAGA
The DNA here is from genome assembly GCF_035770615.1 of Melospiza melodia melodia. Taxonomy (NCBI): domain Eukaryota; kingdom Metazoa; phylum Chordata; class Aves; order Passeriformes; family Passerellidae; genus Melospiza; species Melospiza melodia. The sequence continues at coordinate 495,893 of NC_086216.1, read as the reverse complement.
ATCCACGATACGCAGGATGGTTCCCAGACCAGAGGTGGCACCAGTTCCAAGTCGGGCTTGTTTGATAGTACCAAGTGGCTCCTGCAATCTGCCATCCAGAAGCGGGGCAGCTTACTTTTGTTTGCAAGGGAAACGGGCCGAGGTTTGTGTCTGGGGGCCTATGGCTGGGAGTGACTGGCTGGCTCCTGAAAAGCTACGATAGGCAGGATGCTTACCAGACTCATGGTGGCACCAGTGCCACGTTGGGCTGATTTGATAGTATCAAGCGGCTCCTGCAATCTGCCATCAAAAAGTTGGCAGGCGAGATTTGTTTTCCAGGGAAAAGCGCCGTTGTTTGTGTTTGGGGGCCTATGGCTGGGAGTGTCCGGCTGGCTCCTTAGAATCCACGATATGCAGGATGGTTCCCAGACCAGAGGTGGCACCAGTGCCATGTCGGGCTAGTTTGATGGTGCAAAGTGGCTCCTGCAGTCTGACATGATAAAGTTGGCAGGCGAGTTTTGTTTTCCAGGGAAAAGTGCCGTTGTTTGTGTTTGGTGGACTGTGGCTGGGAGTGGCCGGCTGGCTCCTTAGAATCCACGATACGCAGGATGGTTCCCAGACCAGAGGTGGCACCAGTTCCAAGTCCGGCTGGTTTGATAGTACCAAGTGGCTCCTGCAATCTGCCATCCAGAAGCGGGGCAGCTTACTTTCGTTTGCCAGGGAAACGGGCCGAGGTTTGTGTCTGGGGGCCTATGGCTGGGAGTGACCAGCTGGCTCCTGAAAAGCTACGATAGGCAGGATGGTTACCAGACCAGAGGTGGCACCAGTGCCACGTTGGGCTGATTTGATAGTACCAAGCGGCTCCTGCAATCTGCCATCAAAATGTTGGCAGGCGAGTTTTGTTTTCCAGGGGAAAGCGCCGTTGTTTGTGTTTGGGGGCCTATGGCTGGGAGTGGCCGGCTGGCTAATTAGAATCCACGATACGCAGGATGGTTCCCAGACCATGGTGGCACCAGTGCCGAGTCGGGCTAGTTTGATGGTGCAAAGTGGCTCCTGCAATCTGCCATCAAAAAGTTGGCAGGCCAGTTTTGTTTTCCAGGGAAAAGTGCCCTTGATTTTTTTTGGTGGACTGTGGCTGGGAGTGGCCAGCTGGCTCCTTAGAATCCACGATATGCAGGATGGTTCCCAGACCAGAGGTGGCACCAGTTCCAAGTCGGGCTTGTTTGATAGTACCAAGTGGCTCCTGCAATCTGCCATCCAGAAGCGGGGCAGCTTACTTTTGTTTGCAAGGGAAACGGGCCGAGGTTTGTGTCTGGGGGCCTATGGCTGGGAGTGACCGGCTGGCTCCTGAAAAGCTACGATAGGCAGGATGGTTACCAGACCCATGGTGGCACCAGTGCCAAGTTGGGCTGATTTGATAGTATCAAGCGGCTCCTGCAATCTGCCATCAAAAAGTTGGCAGGCGAGTTTTGTTTTCCAGGGAAATGTGCCGTTGAATTATTTGGTGGCCTGTGGCTGGGAGTGGCCCGCTGGCTCCTTAGAATCCACGATACGCAGGATGGTTCCCAGACCAGAGGTGGCACCAGTTCCAAGTCGGGCTGGTTTGATAGTACCAAGTGGCTCCTGCAATCTGCCATCCAGAAGCGGGGCAGCTTACTTTTATTTGCAAGGGAAACGGGCCGAGGTTTTTGTCTGGGGGCCTATGCCTGGGAGTGACTGGCTGGCTCCTGAAAAGCAACGATAGGCAGGATGGTTACCAGACTCATGGTGGCACCAGTGCCACGTTGGGCTGATTTGATGGTAACAAGCGGCTCCTGCAATCTGCCATCAAAAAGTTGGCAGGCGAGTTTTGTTTTCCAGGGGAAAGCGCCGTTGTTTGTGTTTGGGGGCCTATGGCTGGGAGTGGCCGGCTGGCTAATTAGAATCCACGATACGCAGGATGGTTCCCAGACCATGGTGGCACCAGTGTCGAGTCGGGCTAGTTTGATGGTGCAAAGTGGCTCCTGCAATCTGCCATGAAAAAGTTGGCAGGCCAGTTTTGTTTTCCAGGGAAAAGTGCCGTTGTTTGTGTTTGGTGGACTGTGGCTGGGAGTGGCCGGCTGGCTCCTTAGAATCCACGATACGCAGGATGGTTCCCAGACCAGAGGTGGCACCAGTTCCAAGTCGGGCTGGTTTGATAGTACCAAGTGGCTCCTGCAATCTGCCATCCAGAAGCGGGGCAGCTTACTTTTGTTTGCAAGGGAAACAGGCCGAGGTTTGTGTCTGGGGGCCTATGGCTGGGAGTGACCGGCTGGCTCCTGAAAAGCTACGATAGGCCGGATGGTTACAAGACTCATGGTGGCACCAGTGCCACGTTGGGCTGATTTGATAGTATCAAGCGGCTCCTGCAATCTGCCATCAAAAAGTTGGCAGGCGAGTTTTGTTTTCCAGGGAAAAGCGCCGTTGTTTGTGTTTGGGGGCCTATGGCTGGGAGTGGCCGGCTGGCTAATTAGAATCCACGATACGCAGGATGATTACCAGACCCATGGTGGAACCAGTGCCAAGTTGGGCTGGTTTGATAGTACCAAGTGGTTCCTGCAATCTGCCATCAAAATTTGGCAGGCCAGTTTTGTTTTCCAGGGAAAAGCGCCGTTGTTTGTGTTTGGGGTCCTGTGGCTGGGAGTGGCCGGCTGGCTCCTTAGAATCCACGATACGCAGGATGGTTCCCAGACCAGAGGTGGCACCAGTGCCAAGTTGGGCTGGTTTGATACCACAAAGTGGCTCCTGCAATCTGCCATCCAGAAGCGGGGCAGCTTACTTTTGTTTGCCAGGGAAACGGGCCGAGGTTTGTGTCTGGGGGCCTATGGCTGGGAGTGACTGGCCGGCGCCTGAAAAGCTACGATAGGCAGGATGGTTACCAGATCCATGGTGGCACCAGTGCCAAGTTGGGCTGATTTGATAGTACCAAGCGGCTCCTGCAATCTGCCATCAAAAAGTTGGCAGGCGAGTTTTGTTTTCCAGGGAAAAGTGCCATTGATTTTTTTTGGTGGCCTGTGGCTGGGAGTGGCCGGCTGGCTCCTTAGAATCCACGATACGCAGGATGGTTCCCAGACCAGAGGTGGCACCAGTTCCAAGTCGGGCTGGTTTGATAGTACCAAGTGGCTCCTGCAATCTGCCATCCAGAAGCGGGGCAGCTTACTTTTGTTTGCAAGGGAAACGGGCCGAGGTTTTTGTCTTGGGGCCTATGGCTGGGAGTGACCGGCTGGCTCCTGAAATGCTACGATAGGCAGGATGGTTACCAGACTCATGGTGGCACCAGTGCCACGTTGGGCTGATTTGATAGTACCAAGCGGCTCCTGCAATCTGCCATCAAAAAGTTGGCAGGCGAGTTTTGTTTTCCAGGGGAAAGCGCCGTTGTTTGTGTTTGGGGGCCTATGGCTGGGAGTGGCCGGCTGGCTAATTAGAATCCACGATACGCAGGATGGTTCCCAGACCATGGTGGCACCAGTGCCAAGTCGGGCTAGTTTGATGTTGCAAAGTGGCTCCTGCAATCTGCCATGAAAAAGTTGGCAGGCCAGATTTGTTTTCCAGGGAAAAGTGCCGTTGTTTGTGTTTGGTGGACTGTGGCTGGGAGTGGCCGGCTGGCTCCTTAGAATCCACGATACGCAGGATGGTTCCCAGACCAGAGGTGGCACCAGTTCCAAGTCGGGCTGGTATGATAGTACCAAGTGGCTCCTGCAATCTGCCATCCAGAAGCGGGGCAGCTTACTTTTGTTTGCCAGGGAAACGGGCCGAGGTTTGTGTCTGGGGGCCTATGGCTTGGAGGGACCGGGTGGCTCCTGAAAAGCTACGATAGGCAGGATGGTTACCAGACCCATGGTGGCACCAGTGCCAAGTTGGGCTGATTTGATAGTATCAAGCGGCTCCTGCAATCTGCCATCAAAAAGTTGGCAGGCGAGTTTTGTTTTCCAGGGAAAAGTGCCGTTGATTTTTTTTGGTGGCCTGTGGCTGGGAGTGGCCGGCTGGCTCCTTAGAATCCACAATACGCAGGATGGTTCCCAGACCAGAGGTGGCACCAGTTCCAAGTCGGGCTTGTTTGATAGTACCAAGTGGCTCCTGCAATCTGCCATCCAGAAGCGGGGCAGCTTACTTTTGTTTGCAAGGGAAACGGGCCGAGGTTTTTGTCTGGGGGCCTATGGCTGGGAGTGACTGGCTGGCTCCTGAAAAGCTACGATAGGCAGGATGGTTACCAGACCAGAGGTGGCACCAGTGCCACGTTGGGCTGATTTGATAGTACCAAGCGGCTCCTGCAATCTGCCATCAAAAAGTTGGCAGGCGAGTTTTGTTTTCCAGGGAAAAGCGCCGTTGTTTGTGTTTGGGGGCCTATGGCTGGGAGTGGCCGGCTGGCTCCTTAGAATCCACGATACACAGGATGGTTCCCAGACCAGAGGTGGCACCAATGCCAAGTCGGGCTAGTTTGATGGTGCAAAGTGGCTCCTGCAATCTGCCATGAAAAAGTTAGCAGGCGAGTTTTGTTTTCCAGGGAAAAGTGCCGTTGTTTGTGTTGGGTGGGCTCTGGCTGGGAGTGGCCGGCTGGCTCCTTAGAATCCACGATACGCAGGATGGTTCCCAGACCAGAGGTGGCACCAGTTCCAAGTCGGGCTGGTTTGATAGTACCAAGTGGCTCCTGCAATCTGCCATCCAGAAGCGGGGCAGCTTACTTTTGTTTGCCAGGGAAACGGGCCGAGGTTTGTGTCTGGGGGCCTATGGCTGGGAGTGACCGGCTGGCTCCTGAAAAGCTACGATAGGCAAGATGGTTACCAGACCCGTGGTGGCACCAGTGCCAAGTTTGGCTGATTTGATAGTACCAAGCGGCTCCTGCAATCTGCCATCAAAAAGTTGGCAGGCGAGTTTTGTTTTCCAGGGAAAAATGCCGTTGATTTTTTTTGGTGGCCTGTGGCTGGGAGTGGCCCGCTGGCTCCTTAGAATCCACGATACGCAGGATGGTTCCCAGACCAGAGGTGGCACCAGTTCCAAGTCGGGCTTGTTTGATAGTACCAAGTGGCTCCTGCAATCTGCCATCCAGAAGCGGGGCAGCTTACTTTTGTTTGCCAGGGAAACGGGCCGAGGTTTGTGTCTGGGGGCCTATGGCTGGGAGTGACTGGCTGGCTCCTGAAAAGCTACGATAGGCAGGATGGTTACCAGACTCATGGTGGCACCAGTGCCACGTTGGGCTGATTTGATAGTACCAAGCGGCTCCTGCAATCTGACATCCAAATGTTGGCAGGCGAGTTTTGTTTTCCAGGGGAAAGCGCCGTTGATTGTGTTTGGGGGCCTATGGCTGGGAGTGACCGGCTGGCTAATTAGAATCCACGATACGCAGGATGGTTCCCAGACCATGGTGGCACTAGTGCCAAGTCGGGCTAGTTTGATGGTGCAAAGTGGCTCCTGCAATCTGCCATGAAAAAGTTGGCAGGCCAGTTTTGTTTTCCAGGGAAAAGTGCCGTTGTTTGTGTTTGGTGGACTGTGGCTGGGAGTGGCCGTCTGGCTCCTTAGAATCCACGATATGCAGGATGGTTCCCAGACCAGAGGTGGCACCAGTTCCAAGTCGGGCTGGTTTGATAGTACCAAGTGGCTCCTGCAATCTGCCATCCAGAAGCGGGGCAGCTTACTTTTGTTTGCCAGGGAAACGGACCGAGGTTTGTGTCTGGGGGCCTATGGCTGGGAGTGACCGGCTCGCTCCTGAAAAGCTACGATAGGCAGGATGGTTACCAGACTCATGGTGGCACCAGTGCCAAGTTGGGCTGATTTGATAGTACCAAGCGGCTCCTGCAATCTGCCATCAAAAAGTTGGCAGGCGAGTTTTGTTTTCCAGGGAAAATTGTCGTTGTTTGTGTTTGGGGGCTTGTGGCTGGGAGTGGCCGGCTGGCTCCTTAGAATCCACGATACGCAGGATGGTTCCCAGACCAGAGGTGGCACCAGTGCCAAGTCAGGCTAGTTTGATGGTGCAAAGTGGCTCCTGCAATCTGCCATCCGGAAGCGGGGTAGCATACTTTTGTTTGCCAGGGAAACCCCCAGTGCTTTGTGTCTGGGGCCTATGGCTGGAAGTGACCGGATGGCTCCTGAAAAGCTACGATAGGCAGGATGATTACCAGACCCATGGTGGAACCAGTGCCAAGTTGGACTGGTTTGATAGTACCAAGTGGTTCCTGCAATCTGCCATCAAAAAGTTGGCAGGCGAGTTTTGTTTTCCAGGGAAAAGCGCCGTTGTTTGTGTTTGGGGGCTTGTGGCTGGGAGTGGCCGGCTGGCTAATTAGAATCCACGATACGCAGGATGGTTCCCAGACCAGAGGTGGCACCAGTGCCAAGTCGGGCTAGTTTGATGGTGCAAAGTGGCTCCTGCAATCTGCCATTAAAAAGTTGGCATGCCAGTTTTGTTTTCCAGGGAAAAGCGCCGTTGTTTGTGTTTGGTGGACTGTGGCTGGGAGTGGCCAGCTGGCTCCTTAGAATCCACGATACGCAGGATGGTTCCCAGACCAGAGGTGGCACCAGTGCCAAGTCGGGCTGGTTTGATGGTGCAAAGTGGCTCCTGCAATCTGCCATCCTGAAGCGGGGTAGCATACTTTTGTTTGCCAGGGAAACCCCCAGTGCTTTGTGTCTGGGGCCTATGGCTGGAAGTGACCGGCTGGCTCCTGAAAAGCTACGATAGGCAGGATGATTACCAGACCCATGGTGGAACCAGTGCCAAGTTGGGCTGGTTTGATAGTACCAAGTGGTTCCTGCAATCTGCCATCAAAAAGTTGGCAGGCGAGTTTTGTTTTCCAGGGAAAAGCGCCGTTGTTTGTGTTTGGGGGCCTGTGGCTGGGAGTGGCCGGCTGGCTCCTTAGAATCCACGATACGCAGGATGGTTCCCAGACCAGAGGTGGCACCAGTGCCAAGTTGGGCTGGTTTGATACCACAAAGTGGCTCCTGCAATCTGCCATCCAGAAGCGGGGCAGCTTACTTTTGTTTGCCAGGGAAACGGGCCGAGGTTTGTGTCTGGGGGCCTGTGGCTGGGAGTGACTGGCTGGCTCCTGAAAAGCTACGATAGGCAGGATGATTACAAGACTCATGGTGGCACCAGTGCCACCATGGGCTGATTTGATAGTACCAAGCGGCTCCTGCAATCTGCCATCAAAAAGTTGGCAGGCGAGTTTTGTTTTCCAGGGGAAAGCGCCGTTGTTTCTGTTTGGGGGCCTATGGCTGGGAGTGGCCGGCTGGCTAATTAGAATCCACGATACGCAGGATGGTTCCCAGACCATGGTGGCACCAGTGCCAAGTCGGGCTAGTTTGATGTTGCAAAGTGGCTCCTGCAATCTGCCATGAAAAAGTTGGCAGGCGAGTTTTGTTTTCCAGTGAAAACTGCCGTTGTTTGTGTTTGGTGGACTGTGGCTGGGAGTGGCCGGCTGGCTCCTTAGAATCCACGATACGCAGGATGGTTCCCAGACCAGAGGTGGCACCAGTGCCAAGTCGGGCTTGTTTGATAGTACCAAGTGGCTCCTGCAATCTGCCATCCAGAAGCGGGGCAACTTACTTCTGTTTGCCAGGGAAACGGGCCGAGGTTTGTGTCTGGGGGCCTATGGCTGGGAGTGACCGGCTGGCTCCTGAAAAGCTACGATACGCAGGATGGTTACGAGACCCATGGTGGCACCAGTGCCAAGTCGGGCTGATTTGATAATATCAAGCGGCTCCTGCAATCTGCCATCAAATAGTTGGCAGGCGAGTTTTGTTTTCCAGGGAAAAGTGCCGTTGATTTTTTTTGGTGGCCTGTGGCTGGGAGTGGCCGGCTGGCTCCTTAGAATCCACGATACGCAGGATGGTTCCCAGACCAGAGGTGGCACCAGTTCCAAGTCGGGCTGGTTTGATAGTACCAAGTGGCTCCTGCAATCTGCCATCCAGAAGCGGGGCAGCTTACTTTTGTTTGCCAGGGAAACGGGCCGAGGTTTGTGTCTGGGGGCCTATGGCTGGGAGTGACTGGCTGGCTCCTGAAAAGCTACGATAGGCAGGATGGTTAACAGACTCATGGTGGCACCAGTGCCACGTTGGGCTGATTTGATAGTACCAAGCGGCTCCTGCAATCTGCCATCAAAATGTTGGCAGGCGAGTTTTGTTTTCCAGGGAAAAGTGCCGTTGTTTGTGTTTGGTGGACTGTGGCTGGGAGTGGCCGGCTGGCTCCTTAGAATCCACGATACGCAGGATGGTTCCCAGACCAGAGGTGGCACCAGTTCCAAGTCGGGCTTGTTTGATAGTACCAAGTGGCTCCTGCAATCTGCCATCCAGAAGCGGGGCAGCTTACTTTTGTTTGCCAGGGAAACGGGCCGAGGTTTGTGTCTGGGGGCCTATGGCTGGGAGTGACCGGCTGGCTCCTGAAAAGCTACGATAGGCAAGATGGTTACCAGACCCATGGTGGCACCAGTGCCAAGTTGGGCTGGTTTGATAGTACCAAGCGGCTCCTGCAATCTGCCATCAAAAAGTTGGCAGGCGAGTTTTGTTTTCCAGGGAAAAATGCCGTTGATTTTTTTTGGTGGCCTGTGGCTGGGAGTGGCCGGCTGGCTCCTTAGAATCCACGATACGCAGGATGGTTCCCAGACCAGAGGTGGCACCAGTTCCAAGTCGGGCTTGTTTGATAGTACCAAGTGGCTCCTGCAATCTGCCATCCAGAAGCGGGGCAGCTTACTTTTGTTTGCAAGGGAAACGGGCCGAGGTTTTTGTCTGGGGGCCTATGGCTGGGAGTGACTGGCTGGCTCCTGAAAAGCTACGATAGGCAGGATGGTTACCAGACTCATGGTGGCACCAGTGCCACGTTGGGCTGATTTGATAGTACCAAGCGGCTCCTGCAATCTGCCATCAAAAAGTTGGCAGGCGAGTTTTGTTTTCCAGGGGAAAGCGCCGTTGTTTGTGTTTGGGGGCCTATGGCTGGGAGTGGCCGGCTGGCTAATTAGAATCCACGATACGCAGGATGGTTCCCAGACCATGGTGGCACCAGTGCCAAGTCGGGCTAGTTTGATGGTGCAAAGTGGCTCCTGCAATCTGCCATGAAAAAGTTGGCAGGCGAGTTTTGTTTTCCAGGGAAAAGTGCCGTTGTTTGTGTTTGGTGGACTGTGCCTGGGAGTGGCCGGCTGGCTCCTTAGAATCCACGATACGCAGGATGGTTCCCAGACCAGAGGTGGCACCAGTTCCAAGTCGGGCTGGTTTGATAGTACCAAGTGGCTCCTGCAATCTGCCATCCAGAAGCGGGGCAGCTTACTTTTGTTTGCCAGGGAAACGGGCCGAGGTTTGTGTCTGGGGGCCTATGGCTGGGAGTGACCGGCTGGCTCCTGAAAAGCTACGATAGGCAGGATGGTTACCAGACTCATTGCGGCACCAGTGCCAAGTTGGGCTGATTTGATAGTACCAAGCGGCTCCTGCAATCTGCCATCAAAAAGTTGGCAGGCGAGTTTTGTTTTCCAGGGAAAAGTGTCGTTGTTTGTGTTTGGGGGCTTGTGGCTGGGAGTGGCCGGCTGGCTCCTTAGAATCCACGATACGCAGGATGGTTCCCAGACCAGAGGTGGCACCAGTGCTAAGTCAGGCTAGTTTGATGGTGCAAAGTGGCTCCTGCAATCTGCCATCCAGAAGCGGGGTAGCTTACTTTTGTTTGCCAGGGAAACGGGCCGAGGTTTTTGTCTGGGGGCCTATGGGTGGGACTGCCCGGCTGGCTCCTGAAAAGCTACGACAGGCAGGATGGTGACCAGACCCATGGTGGCACCAGTGCCAAGTTGGGCTGGTTTGATAGTACCAAGTGGCTCCTGCAATCTGCCATCAAAATGTTGGCAGGCGAGTTTTTTTTTCCAGGGAAAAGCGCCGTTGTTTGTGTTCGGGGGCCTGTGGCTGGGAGTGGCCGGCTGGCTCCTTAGAATCCACAATACGCAGGATGGTTCCCAGACCAGAGGTGGCACCAGTGCCAAGTCGGGCTGGTTTGATGGTGCAACGTGGCTCCTGCAATCTGCCATCATAAAGTTGGCAGGCGAGTTTTGTTTTCCAGGGAAAAGCGCCGTTGTTTGTGTTTGGGGGCCTGTGGCTGGGAGTGGCCGGCTGGCTAATTAGAATCCACGATACGCAGGATGGTTCCCAGACCATGGTGGCACCAGTGCCAAGTCGGGCTAGTTTGATGTTGCAAAGTGGCTCCTGCAATCTGCCATCCAGAAGCGGGGCAGCTTACTTTTGTTTGCAAGGGAAACGGGCCGAGGTTTTTGTCTGGGGGCCTATGGCTGGGAGTGACTGGCTGGCTCCTGAAAAGCTACGATAGGCAGGATGGTTACCAGACTCATGGTGGCACCAGTGCCACGTTGGGCTGATTTGATAGTACCAAGCGGCTCCTGCAATCTGCCATCAAAAAGTTGGCAGGCGAGTTTTGTTTTCCAGGGGAAAGCGCCGTTGTTTGTGTTTGGGGGCCTATGGCTGGGAGTAGCCGGCTGGCTAATTAGAATCCACGATACGCATGATGGTTCCCAGACCATGGTGGCACCAGTGCCAAGTCGGGCTAGTTTGATGTTGCAAAGTGGCTCCTGCAATCTGCCATGAAAAAGTTGGCAGGCGAGTTTTGTTTTCCAGGGAAAAGTGCCGTTGTTTGTGTTTGGTGGACTGTGGCTGGGAGTGGCCGGCTGGCTCCTTAGAATCCACGATACGCAGGATGGTTCCCAGACCAGAGGTGGCACCAGTGCCAAGTCGGGCTTGTTTGATAGTACCAAGTGGCTCCTGCAATCTGCCATCCAGAAGCGGGGCAGCTTACTTCTGTTTGCCCGGGAAACGGGCCGAGGTTTGTGTCTGGGGGCCTATGGCTGGGAGTGACCGGCTGGCTCCTGAAAAGCTACTATACGCAGGATGGTTACGAGACCCATGGTGGCACCAGTGCCAAGTCGGGCTGATTTGATAATATCAAGCGGCTCCTGCAATCTGCCATCAAATAGTTGGCAGGCGAGTTTTGTTTTCCAGGGAAAAGTGCCGTTGATTTATTTGGTGGACTGTGGCTGGGAGTGGCCGGCTGGCTCCTTAGAATCCACGATACGCAGGATGGTTCCCAGACCAGAGGTGGCACCAGTTCCAAGTCGGGCTGGTTTGATAGTACCAAGTGGCTCCTGCAATCTGCCATCCAGAAGCGGGGCAGCTTACTTTTGTTTGCCAGGGAAACGGGCCGAGGTTTGTGTCTGGGGGCCTATGGCTGGGAGTGACCGGCTGGCTCCTGAAAAGCTACGATAGGCAAGATGGTTACCAGACCCATGGTGGCACCAGTGCCAAGTTGGGCTGGTTTGATAGTACCAAGCGGCTCCTGCAATCTGCCATCAAAATGTTGGCAGGCAAGTTTTGTTTTCCAGGGAAAAATGCCGTTGATTTTTTTTGGTGGCCTGTGGCTGGGAGTGGCCGGCTGGCTCCTTAGAATCCACGATACGCAGGATGGTTCCCAGACCAGAGGTGGCACCAGTTCCAAGTCGGGCTTGTTTGATAGTACCAAGTGGCTCCTGCAATCTGCCATCCAGAAGCGGGGCAGCTTACTTTTGTTTGCAAGGGAAACGGGCCGAGGTTTTTCTCTGGGGGCCTATGGCTGGGAGTGACTGGCTGGCTCCTGAAAAGCTACGATAGGCAGGATGGTTACCAGACTCATGGTGGCACCAGTGCCACGTTAGGCTGGTTTGATAGTACCAAGCGGCTCCTGCAATCTGCCATCAAAAAGTTGGCAGGCGAGTTTTGTTTCCCAGGGGAAAGCGCCGTTGTTTGTGTTTGGGGGCCTATGGCTGGGAGTGGCCGGCTGGCTAATTAGAATCCACGATACGCAGGAGGGTTCCCAGACCATGGTGGCACCAGTGCCAAGTCGGGCTAGTTTGATGGTGCAAAGTGGCTCCTGCAATCTGCCATGAAAAAGTTGGCAGGCGAGTTTTGTTTTCCAGGGAAAAGCTCCGTTGTTTGTGTTTGGTGGACTGTGGCTGGGAGTGGCCGGCTGGCTCCTTAGAATCCACGATACGCAGGATGGTTCCCAGACCAGAGGTGGCACCAGTTCCAAGTCGGGCTGGTTAGATAGTACCAAGTGGCTCCTGCAATCTGCCATCCAGAAGCGGGGCAGCTTACTTTTCTTTTCCAGGGAAACGGGCCGAGGTTTGTGTCTGGGGGCCTATGGCTGGGAGTGACTGGCTGGCTCCTGAAAAGCTACGATAGGCAGGATGGTTACCAGACTCATGGTGGCACCAGTGCCACGTTGGGCTGATTTGATAGTACCAAGCGGCTCCTGCAATCTGCCATCAAAATGTTGGCAGGCGAGTTTTGTTTTCCAGGGAAAAGCGCCGTTGTTTGTGTTTGGGGGCCTATGGCTGGGAGTGGCCGGCTGGCTAATTAGAATCCACGATACACAGGATGGTTCCCAGACCAGAGGTGGCACCAGTGCCAAGTCGGGCTAGTTTGATGGTGCAAAGTGGCTCCTGCAATCTGCCATGAAAAAGTTAGCAGGCGAGTTTTGTTTTCCAGGGAAAAGTGCCGTTGTTTGTGTTTGGTGGACTGTGGCTGGGAGTGGCCGGCTGGCTCCTTAGAATCCACGATACGCAGGATGGTTCCCAGACCAGAGGTGGCACCAGTTCCAAGTCGGGCTGGTTTGATAGTACCAAGTGGCTCCTGCAATCTGCCATCCAGAAGCGGGGCAGCTTACTTTTGTTTGCAAGGGAAACGGGCCGAGGTTTGTGTCTGGGGGCCTATGGCTGGGAATGACCGGCTGGCTCCTGAAAAGCTACGATAGGCAAGATGGTTACCAGACCCATGGTGGCACCAGTGCCAAGTTGGGCTGGTTTGATAGTACCAAGCGGCTCCTGCAATCTGCCATCAAAAAGTTGGCAGGCGAGTTTTGTTTTCCAGGGAAAAATGCCGTTGATTTTTTTTGGTGGCCTGTAGCTGGAAGTGGCCGGCTGGCTCCTTAGAATCCACGATACGCAGGATGGTTCCCAGACCAGAGGTGGCACCAGTTCCAAGTCGGGCTTGTTTGATAGTACCAAGTGGCTCCTGCAATCTGCCATCCAGAAGCGGGGCAGCTTACTTTTGTTTGCAAGGGAAACGGGCCGAGGTTTTTGTCTGGGGGCCTATGGGTGGGACTGCCCGGCTGGCTCCTGAAAAGCTACGACAGGCAGGATGGTGACCAGACCCATGGTGGCACCAGTGCCAAGTTGGGCTGGTTTGATAGTACCAAGTGGCTCCTGCAATCTGCCATCAAAAAGTTGGCAGGCGAGTTTTTTTTTCCAGGGAAAAGCGCCGTTGTTTGTGTACGGGGGCCTGTGGCTGGGAGTGGCCGGCTGGCTCCTTAGAATCCACGATACGCAGGATGGTTCCCAGACCAGAGGTGGCACCAGTGCCAAGTCGGGCTGGTTTGATGGTGCAAAGTGGCTCCTGCAATCTGCCATCAAAAAGTTGGCAGGCGAGTTTTGTTTTCCAGGGAAAAGCGCCGTTGTTTGTGTTTGGGGGCCTGTGGCTGGGAGTGGCCGGCTGGCTAATTAGAATCCACGATACGCAGGATGGTTCCCAGACCAGAGGTGGCACCAGTGCCAAGTCGGGCTAGTTTGATGGTGCAAAGTGGCTCCTGCAATCTGCCATTAAATAGTTGGCATGCCAGTTTTGTTTTCCAGGGAAAAGCCCCGTTGTTTGTGTTTTGTGGACTGTGGCTGGGAGTGGCCAGCTGGCTCCTTAGAATCCACTATACGCAGGATGGTTCCCAGACCAGAGGTGGCACCAGTGCCAAGTCGGGCTGGTTTGATGGTGCAAAGTGGCTCCTGCAATCTGCCATCCTGAAGCGGGATAGCATACTTTTGTTTGCCAGGGAAACCCCCAGTGCTTTGTGTCTGGGGCCTATGGCTGGAAGTGACCGGCTGGCTCCTGAAAAGCTACGATAGGCAGGATGATTACCAGACTCATGGTGGCACCTGTGCCAAGTTGGGCTGGTTTGATAGTACCAAGTGGTTCCTGCAATCTGCCATCAAAAAGTTGGCAGGCGAGTTTTGTTTTCCAGGGAAAAGCGCCGTTGTTTGTGTTTGGGGGCCTGTGGCTGGGAGTGGCCGGCTGGCTAATTAGAATCCACGATACGCAGGATGGTTCCCAGACCAGAGGTGGCACCAGTGCCAAGTCGGGCTAGTTTGATGGTGCAAAGTGGCTCCTGCAATCTGCCATTAAAAAGTTGGCATGCCAGTTTTGTTTTCCAGGGAAAAGCGCCGTTGTTTGTGTTTGGTGGACTGTGGCTGGGAGTGGCCAGCTGGCTCCTTAGAATCCACTATACGCAGGATGGTTCCCAGACCAGAGGTGGCACCAGTGCCAAGTCGGGCTGGTTTGATGGTGCAAAGTGGCTCCTGCAATCTGCCATCCTGAAGCAGGGTAGCATACATTTGTTTGCCAGGGAAACCCCCAGTGCTTTGTGTCTGGGGCCTATGGCTGGAAGTGACCGGCTGGCTCCTGAAAAGCTACGATAGGCAGGATGGTGACCAGACCCATGGTGGAACCAGTGCCAAGTTGGGCTGGTTTGATAGTACCAAGTGGTTCCAGCAATCTGCCATCAAAATGTTGGCAGACCTGTTTTGTTTTCCAGGGAAAAGCGCCGTTGTTTGTGTTTGGGGTCCTGTGGCTGGGAGTGGCCGGCTGGCTCCTTAGAATCCACGATACGCAGGATGGTTCCCAGACCAGAGGTGGCACCAGTGCCAAGTTGGGCTGGTTTGATACCACAAAGTGGCTCCTGCAATCTGCCATCCAGAAGCGGGGCAGCTTACTTTTGTTTGCCAGGGAAACGGGCCGAGGTTTGTGTCTGGGGGCCTATGGCTGGGAGTGACTGGCTGGCTCCTGAAAAGCTACGATAGGCAGGATGGTTACCAGACTCATGGTGGCACCAGTGCCAAGTTGGGCTGATTTGATAGTACCAAGCGGCTCCTGCAATCTGCCATCAAAAAGTTGGCAGGCGAGTTTTGTTTTCCAGGGAAAAGCGCCGTTGTTTGTGTTTGGGGGCCTATGGCTGGGAGTGGCCGGCTGGCTAATTAGAATCCACGATACGCAGGATGGTTACCAGACCCATGGTGGCACCAGTGCCATGTCGGGCTAGTTTGATGGTGCAAAGTGGCTCCTGCAATCTGCCATGAAAAAGTTAGCAGGCGAGTTTTGTTTTCCAGGGAAAAGTGCTGTTGTTTGTGTTTGGTGGACTGTGGCTGGGAGTGGCCGGCTGGCTCCTTAGAATCCACGATACGCAGGATGGTTCCCAGACCAGAGGTGGCACCAGTTCCAAGTCGGGCTGGTTTGATAGTACCAAGTGGCTCCTGCAATCTGCCATCCAGAAGCGGGGCAGCTTACTTTTGTTTGCCAGGGAAACGGGCCGAGGTTTGTGTCTGGGGGCCTATGGCTGGGAGTGACTGGCTGGCGCCTGAAAAGCTACGATAGGCAGGATGGTTACCAGATCCATGGTGGCACCAGTGCCAAGTTGGGCTGATTTGATAGTACCAAGCGGCTCCTGCAATCTGCCATCAAAAAGTTGGCAGGCGAGTTTTGTTTTCCAGGGAAAAGTGTCGTTGTTTGTGTTTGGGGGCTTGTGGCTGGGAGTGGCCGGCTGGCTAATTAGAATCCACGATACGCAGGATGGTTCCCACACCAGAGGTGGCACCAGTTCCAAGTCGGGCTGGTTTGATAGTACCAAGTGGCTCCTGCAATCTGCCATCCAGAAGCGGGGCAGCTTACTTTTGTTTCAAGGGAAACGGGCCAAGGTTTGTGTCTGGGGGCCTATGGCTGGGAGTGACCGGCTGGCTCCTGAAAAGCTACGATAGGCAGGATGGTTACCAGACTCATGGTGGCACCAGTGCCACGTTGGGCTGATTTGATAGTACCAAGCGGCTCCTGCAATCTGCCATCAAAAAGTTGGCAGGCGAGTTTTGTTTTCCAGGGGAAAGCGCCGTTGTTTGTGTTTGGGGGCCTATGGCTGGGAGTGGCCGGCTGGCTAATTAGAATCCACGATACGCAGGATGGTTCCCAGACCATGGTGGCACCAGTGCCAAGTCGGGCTAGTTTGATGGTGCAAAGTGGCTCCTGCAATCTGCCATGAAAAAGTTGGCAGGCCAGTTTTGTTTTCCAGGGAAAAGTGCCGTTGGTTGTGTTTGGTGGACTGTGGCTGGGAGTGGCCGGCTGGCTCCTTAGAATCCACGATACGCAGGATGGTTCCCAGACCAGAGGTGGCACCAGTGCCAAGTCGGGCTTGTTTGATAGTACCAAGTGGCTCCTGCAATCTGCCATCCAGAAGCGGGGCAGCTTACTTCTGTTTGCCAGGGAAACGGGCCGAGGTTTGTGTCTGGGGGCCTATGGTTGGGAGTGACCGGCTGGCTCCTGAAAAGCTACGATAGGCAGGATGGTTACCAGACTCATGGTGGCACCAGTGCCACGTTGGGCTGATTTGATAGTACCAAGCGGCTCCTGCAATCTGCCATCAAAAAGTTGGCAGGCGAGTTTTGTTTTCCAGGGGAAAGCGCCGTTGTTTGTGTTTGGGGGCCTATGGCTGGGAGTGGCCGGCTGGCTAATTAGAATCCACGATACGCAGGATGGTTCCCAGACCCAAGGTGGCACCAGTGCCAAGTCGGGCTAGTTTGATGGTGCAAAGTGGCTCCTGCAATCTGCCATGAAACAGTTGGCAGGCCAGTTTTGTTTTCCAGGGAAAAGTGCCGTTGGTTGTGTTTGGTGGACTGTGGCTGGGAGTGGCCGGCTGGCTCCTTAGAATCCACGATACGCAGGATGGTTCCCAGACCAGAGGTGGTACCAGTGCCAAGTCGGGCTTGTTTGATAGTACCAAGTGGCTCCTGCAATCTGCCATCCAGAAGCGGGGCAGCTTACTTCTGTTTGCCAGGGAAACGGGCCGAGGTTTGTGTCTGGGGGCCTATGGCTGGGAGTGACCGGCTGGCTCCTGAAAAGCTACGATAGGCAGGATGGTGACCAGACCCATGGTGGCACCAGTGCCAAGTTGGGCTGATTTGATAGTATCAAGCGGCTCCTGCAATCTGCCATCAAAAAGTTGGCAGGCGAGTTTTGTTTTCCAGGGAAAAGTGCCGTTGATTTTTTTTGGTGGCCTGTGGCTGGGAGTGGCCGGCTGGCTCCTTAGAATCCACGATACGCAGGATGGTTCCCAGACCAGAGGTGGCACCAGTTCCAAGTCGGGCTTGTTTGATAGTACCAAGTGGCTCCTGCAATCTGCCATCCAGAAGCGGGGCAGCTTACTTTTGTTTTCAAGGGAAACGGGCCGAGGTTTGTGTCTGGGGGCCTATGGCTGGGAGTGACTGGCTGGCTCCTGAAAAGCTACGATAGGCAGGATGGTTACCAGACTCATGGTGGCACCAGTGCCACGTTGGGCTGATTTGATAGTACCAAGCGGCTCCTGCAATCTGCCATCAAAAAGTTGGCAGGCGAGTTTTGTTTTCCAGGGGAAAGCGCCGTTGTTTGTGTTTGGGGGCCTATGGCTGGGAGTGGCCGGCTGGCTAATTAGAATCCACGATACGCAGGATGGTTCCCAGACCATGGTGGCACCAGCGCCAAGTCGGGCTAGTTTGATGGTGCAATGTGGCTCCTGCAATCTGCCATGAAAAATTTGGCAGGCGAGTTTTGTTTTCCAGGGAAAAGTGCCGTTGTTTGTGTTTGGGGGCCTGTGGCTGGGAGTGGCCGGCTGGCTAATTAGAATCCACGATACGCAGGATGGTTCCCAGACCAGAGGTGGCACCAGTGCCAAGTCGGGCTGGTTTGATGGTGCAAAGTGGCTCCTGCAATCTGCCATCAAAATGTTGGCAGGCGAGTTTTGTTTTCCAGGGAAAAGCGCCGTTGTTTGTGTTTGGGGGCCTGTGGCTGGGAGTGGCCGGCTGGCTCCTTAGAATCCACGATACGCAGGATGGTTCCCAGACCAGAGGTGGCACCAGTGCCAAGTCGGGCTGGTTTGATAGTACCAAGTGGCTCCTGCAATCTGCCATCCAGAAGCGGGGCAGCTTACTTTTGTTTGCCAGGGAAACGGGCCGAGGTTTGTGTCTGGGGGCCTATGGCTGGGAGTGACCGGCTGGCTCCTGAAAAGCTACGATAGGCAGGATGGTTACCAGACTCATGGTGGCACCAGAGCCACTTTGGGCTGATTTGATAGTACCAAGCGGCTCCTGCAATCTGCCGTCAAAAAGTTGGCAGGCGAGTTTTGTTTTCCAGGGAAAAGTGTCGTTGTTTGTGTTTGGGGGCTTGTGGCTGGGAGTGGCCGGCTGGCTCCTTAGAATCCACGATACGCAGGATGGTTCCCAGACCAGAGGTGGCACCAGTGCCAGGTTGGGCTGGTTTGATACCACAAAGTGGCTCCTGCAATCTGCCATCAAGAAGCGGGGCAGCTTACTTTTGTTTGCCAGGGAAACGGGCCGAGGTTTGTGTCTGGGGGCCTATGGCTGGGAGTGACCGGCTGGCTCCTGAAAAGCTACAATAGGCAGGATGGTTACCAGACCCATGGTGGCACCAGTGCCAAGTTGGGCTGATTTGATAGTACCAAGCGGCTCCTGCAATCTGCCATTAAAAAGTTGGCAGGCGAGTTTTGTTTTCCAGGGAAAAATGCCGTTGATTTTTTTTGGTGGCCTGTGGCTAGGAGTGGCCGGCTGGCTCCTTAGAAACCACGATACGCAGGATGGTTCCCAGACCAGAGGTGGCACCAGTTCCAAGTCGGGCTTCTTTGATAGTACCAAGTGGCTCCTGCAATCTGCCATCCAGAAGCGGGGCAGCTTACTTTGGTTTGCAAGGGAAACGGGCCGAGGTTTTTGTCTGGGGGCCTATGGCTGGGAGTGACTGGCTGGCTCCTGAAAAGCTACGATAGGCAGGATGGTTACCAGACTCATGGTGGCACCAGTGCCACGTTGGGCTGATTTGATAGTACCAAGCGGCTCCTGCAATCTGCCATCAAAAAGTTGGCAGGCGAGTTTTGTTTTCCAGGGGAAAGCCCCGTTGATTTTGTTTGGGGGCCTATGGCTGGGAGTGGCCGGCTGGCTAATTAGAATCCACGATACGCAGGATGGTTCCCAGACCATGGTGGCACCAGTGCCAAGTCGGGCTAGTTTGATGGTGCAAAGTGGCTCCTGCAATCTGCCATGAAAACGTTGGCAGGCGAGTTTTGTTTTCCAGGGAAAAGTGCGGTTGTTTCTGTTTGGTTGACTGTGGCTGGGAGTGCCTGGCTGGCTCCTTAGAATCCACAATACGCAGGATGGTTCCCAGACCAGAGGTGGCACCAGTTCCAAGTCGGGCTGGTTTGATAGTACAAAGTGGCTCCTGCAATCTGCCATCCAGAAGCGGGGCAGCTTACTTTTGTTTGCCAGGGAAACGGGCCGAGGTTTGTGTCTGGGGACCTATGGCTGGGAGTGACCGGCTGGCTCCTGAAAAGCTACGATAGGCAGGATGGTTACCAGACCCATGGTGGCACCAGTGCCAAGTTGGGCTGATTTGATAGTACCAAGCGGCTCCTGAAATCTGCCATCAAAAAGTTGGCAGGCGAGTTTTGTTTTCCAGGGAAAAGTGTCGTTGTTTGTGTTTGGAAGCTTGTGGCTGGGAGTGGCCGGCTGGCTCCTTAGAATCCACGATACGCAGGATGGTTCCCAGACCAGAGGTGGCACCAGTGCCAAGTTGGGCTGGTTTGATACCAAAAAGTGGCTCCTGCAATCTGCCATCCAGAAGCGGGGCAGCTTACTTTTGTTTGCCAGGGAAACGGGCCGAGGTTTGTGTCTGTGGGCCTATGGCTGGGAGTGACTGGCTGGCTCCTGAAAAGCTACGATAGGCAGGATGGTTACCAGACTCATGGTGGCACCAGTGCCAAGTTGGGCTGATTTGATAGTATCAAGCGGCTCCTGCAATCTGCCATCAAAAAGTTGGCAGGTGAGTTTTGTTTTCCAGGGAAAAGCGCCGTTGTTTGTGTTTGGGGGCCTATGGCTGGGAGTGGCCGGCTGGCTAATTAGAATCCACAATACGCAGGATGGTTCCCAGACCATGGTGGCACCAGTGCCAAGTCGGGCTAGTTTGATGGTGCAAAGTGGCTCCTGCAATCTGCCATGAAAAAGTTAGCAGGCGAGTTTGGTTTTTCAGGGAAAAGTGCTGTTGTTTGTGTTTGGGGGCCTGTGGCTGGGAGTGGCCGGCTGGCTCCTTAGAATCCACGATACGCAGGATGGTTCCCAGACCAGAGGTGGCACCAGTTCCAAGTCGGGCTGGTTTGATAGTACCAAGTGGCTCCTGCAATCTGCCATCCAGAAGCGGGGCAGCTGAGTTTTGTTTGCCAGGGAAACGGGTCGAGGTTTGTGTCTGGGGGCCTATGGCTGGGAGTGACCAGCTGGCTCCTGAAAAGCTACGATAGGCAGGATGGTTACCAGACCCATGGTGGCACCAGTGCCAAGTTGGGCTGATTTGATAGTACCAAGCGGCTCCTGCAATCTGCCATCAAAAAGTTGGCAGGCCAGTTTTGTTTTCCAGGGAAAAGTGCCGTTGATTTTTTTTGGTGGCCTGTGGCTGGGAGTGGCCGGCTGGCTCCTTAGAATCCACGATACGCAGGATGGTTCCCAGACCAGAGGTGGCACCAGTTCCAAGTCGGGCTTGTTTGATAGTACCAAGTGGCTCCTGCAATCTGCCATCCAGAAGCGGGGCAGCTTACTTTTGTTTGCAAGGGAAACGGGCCGAGGTTTTTCTCTGGGGGCCTATGGCTGGGAGTGACTGGCTGGCTCCTGAAAAGCTACGATAGGCAGGATGGTTACCAGACTCATGGTGGCACCAGTGCCACGTTGGGCTGATTTGATAGTTCCAAGCGGCTCCTGAAATCTGCCATCAAAAAGTTGGCAGGCGAGGTTTGTTTTCCAGGGAAAAGCGCCATTGTTTGTGTTTGGGGGCCTATGGCTGGGAGTGGCCGGCTGGCTAATTAGAATCCACAATACGCAGGATGGTTCCCAGACCATGGTGGCACCAGTGCCAAGTCGGGCTAGTTTGATGGTGCAAAGTGGCTCCTGCAATCTGCCATGAAAAAGTTGGCAGGCGAGTTTTGTTTTCCAGGGAAAAGTGCCGTTATTTGTGTTTGGTGGACTGTGGCTGGGAGTGGCCGGCTGGCTCGTTAGAATCCACGATACGCAGGATGGTTCCCAGACCAGAGGTGGCACCAGTTCCAAGTCGGGCTGGTTTGATAGTACCAAGTGGCTCCTGCAATCTGCCATCCAGAAGCGGGGCAGCTTACTTTTGTTTGCCAGGGAACCGGGCCGAGGTTTGTGTCTGGGGGCCTATGGCTGGGAGTGACTGGCTGGCTCCTGAAAAGCTACGATAGGCAGGATGGTTACCAGACCCATGGTGGCACCAGTGCCAAGTTGGGCTGATTTGATAGTACCAAGCGGCTCCTGCAATCTGCCATCAAAAAGTTGGCAGGCGAGTTTTGTTTTCCAGGGAAAAGTGCCGTTGATTTTGTTTGGTGGCCTGTGGCTGGGAGTGGCCGGCTGGCTCCTTAGAATCCACGATACGCAGGATGGTTCCCAGACCAGAGGTGGCACCAGTGCCAAGTCGGGCTGGTTTGATAGTACCAAGTGGCTCCTGCAATCTGCCATCCAGAAGCGGGGCAGCTTACTTTTGTTTGCCAGGGAAACGGGCCGAGGTTTGTGTCTGGGGGCCTATGGCTGGGAGTGACCGGCTGGCTCCTGAAAAGCTACGATAGGCAGGATGGTTACCAGACCCATGGTGGCACCAGGGCCAAGTTGGGCTGATTTGATAGTACCAAGCGGCTCCTGCAATCTGCCATCAAAAAGTTGGCAGGCGAGTTTTTTTTTCCAGGGGAAAGCGCCGTTGTTTGTGTTTGGGGGCCTATGGCTGGGAGTGGCCGGCTGGCTAATTAGAATCCACGATACGCAGGATGGTTCCCAGACCATGGTGGCACCAGTGCCAAGTCGGGCTGGTTTGATAGTACCAAGTGGCTCCTGCAATCTGCCATCCAGAAGCGGGGCAGCTTACTTTTGTTTGCCAGGGAACCGGGCCGAGGTTTGTGTCTGGGGGCCTATGGCTGGGAGTGACTGGCTGGCTCCTGAAAAGCTACGATAGGCAGGATGGTTACCAGACCCATGGTGGCACCAGTGCCAAGTTGGGCTGATTTGATAGTACCAAGCGGCTCCTGCAATCTGCCATAAAAAAGTTGGCAGGCGAGTTTTGTTTTCCAGGGAAAAGTGCCGTTGATTTTGTTTGGTGGCCTGTGGCTGGGAGTGGCCGGCTGGCTCCTTAGAATCCACGATACGCAGGATGGTTCCCAGACCAGAGGTGGCACCAGTGCCAAGTCGGGCTGGTTTGATAGTACCAAGTGGCTCCTGCAATCTGCCATCCAGAAGCGGGGCAGCTTACTTTTGTTTGCCAGGGAAACGGGCCGAGGTTTGTGTCTGGGGGCCTATGGCTGGGAGTGACCAGCTGGCTCCTGAAAAGCTACGATAGGCAGGATGGTTACCAGACCCATGGTGGCACCAGGGCCAAGTTGGGCTGATTTGATAGTACCAAGCGGCTCCTGCAATCTGCCATCAAAAAGTTGGCAGGCGAGTTTTTTTTTCCAGGGGAAAGCGCCGTTGTTTGTGTTTGGGGGCCTATGGCTGGGAGTGGCCGGCTGGCTAATTAGAATCCACGATACGCAGGATGGTTCCCAGACCATGGTGGCACCAGTGCCAAGTCGGGCTAGTTTGATGGTGCAAAGTGGCTCCTGCAATCTGCCATGAAAAAGTTGGCAGGCGAGTTTTGTTTTCCAGGGAAAAGTGCCGTTGTTTGTGTTTGGTGGACTGTGGCTGGGAGTGGCCGGCTGGCTCCTTAGAATCCACGATACGCAGGATGGTTCGCAGACCAGAGGTGGCACCAGTGCCAAGTCGGGCTGGTTTGATAGTACCAAGTGGCTCCTGCAATCTGCCATCCAGAAGCGGGGCAGCTTACTTTTGTTTGCCAGGGAAACGGGCCGAGGTTTGTGTCTGGGGGCCTATGGCTGGGAGTGACCGGCTGGCTCCTGAAAAGCTACGATAGGCAGGATGGTGACCAGACCCATGGTGGCACCAGTGCCAAGTTGGGCTGGTTTGATAGTACCAAGTGGCTCCTGCAATCTGCCATCAAAATGTTGGCAGGCGAGTTTTGTTTTCCAGGGAAAAGCGCCGTTGTTTGTGTTTCGGGGCCTGTGGCTGGGAGTGGCCGGCTGGCTCCTTAGAATCCACGATACGCAGGATGGTTCCCAGACCAGAGGTGGCACCAGTGCCAAGTCGGGCTTGTTTGATAGTGCAAAGTGGCTCCTGCAATCTGCCATCAAAATGTTGGCAGGCGAGTTTTGTTTTCCAGGGAAAAGCGCCGTTGTTTGTGTTTGGAGGCCTGTGGCTGGGAGTGGCCGGCTGGCTAATTAGAATCCACGATACGCAGGATGGTTCCCAGACCAGAGGTGGCACCAGTGCCAAGTCGGGCTAGTTTGATGATGCAAAGTGGCTCCTGCAATCTGCCATTAAAAAGTTGGCATGCCAGTTTTGTTTTCCAGGGAAAAGCACCGTTGTTTGTGTTTGGGGGCCTGTGGCTGGGAGTGGCCAGATGGCTCCTTAGAATCCACGATACGCAGGATGGTTACCTGACCCATGGTGGCACCAGTGCCAAGTTGGGCTGATTTGATAGTACCAAGCGGCTCCTGCAATCTGCCATCAAAATTTGGCAGGCGAGTTTTGTTTTCCAGGGAAAAGTTCCATTGATTTTTTTTGGTGGCCTGTGGCTGGGAGTGGCCGGCTGGCTCCTTAGAATCCACGATACGCAGGATGGTTCCCAGACCAGAGGTGGCACCAGTTCCAAGTTGGGCTGGTTTGATAGTACCAAGTGGCTCCTGCAATCTGCCATCAAAAAGTTGGCAGGCGAGTTTTGTTTTCCAGGGAAAAGCGCCGTTGTTTGTGTTTGGGGGCCTGTGGCTGGGAGTGGCCGGCTGGCTCCTTAGAATCCACGATACGCTGGATGGTTCCCAGACCAGAGGTGGCACCAGTGCCAAGTCGGGCTGGTTTGATGGTGCAAAGTGGCTCCTGCAATCTGCCATCAAAATGTTGGCAGGCGAGTTTTGTTTTCCAGGGAAAAGCGCCGTTGTTTGTGTTTGGGGGCCTGTGGCTGGGAGTGGCCGGCTGGCTAATTAGAATCCACGATACGCAGGATGGTTCCCAGACCAGAGGTGTCACCAGTGCCAAGTCGGGCTAGTTTGATGGTGCAAAGTGGCTCCTGCAATCTGCCATTAAAAAGTTGGCATGCCAGTTTTGTTTTCCAGGGAAAAGCGCCGTTGTTTGTGTTTGGGGGCCTGTGGCTGGGAGTGGCCAGCTGGCTCCTTAGAATCCACGATACGCAGGATGGTTCCCAGACCAGAGGTGGCACCAGTGCCAAGTCGGGCTGGTTTGATGGTGCAAAGTGGCTCCTGCAATCTGCCATCCTGAAGCGGGGTAGCATACTTTTGTTTGCCAGGGAAACCCCCAGACATTTTTGTCAGGGGCCTATGGCTGGGAGTGACCGGCTGGCTCCTGAAAAGCTACGATAGGCAGGATGGTTACCAGACCCATGGTGGCACCAGTGCCACGTTGGGCTGATTTGATAGTACCAAGCGGCTCCTGCAATCTGCCATCAAAAAGTTGGCAGGCGAGTTTTGTTTTCCAGGGAAAAGTGCCATTGATTTTTTTTGGTGGCCTGTGGCTGGGAGTGGCCGGCTGGCTCCTTAGAATCCACGATACGCAGGATGGTTCCCAGACCAGAGGTGGCACCAGTGCCAAGTTGGGCTGGTTTGATACCACAAAGTGGCTCCTGCAATCTGCCATCCAGAAGCGGGGCAGCTTACTTTTGTTTGCAAGGGAAACGGGCCGAGGTTTTTGTCTGGGGGCCTATGGCTGGGAGTGACTGGCTGGCTCCTGAAAAGCTACGATAGGCAGGATGGTTACCAGACTCATGGTGGCACCAGAGCCACGTTGGGCTGGTTTGATAGTACCAAGCGGCTCCTGCAATCTGCCATCAAAAAGTTGGCAGGCGAGTTTTGTTTTCCAGGGAAAAGTGTCGTTGTTTGTGTTAGGGGGCTTGTGGCTGGGAGTGGCCGGCTGGCTCCTTAGAATCCACGATACGCAGGATGGTTCCCAGACCAGAGGTGGCACCAGTGCCAAGTCGGGCTGGTTTGATGGTGCAAAGTGGCTCCTGCAATCTGCCATCAAAATGTTGGCAGGCGAGTTTTGTTTTCAAGGGAAAAGCGCCGTTGTTTGTGTTTGGGGGCCTGTGGCTGGGAGTGGCCGGCTGGCTCCTTAGAATCCACGATACGCAGGATGGTTCCCAGACCAGAGGTGGCACCAGTGCCAAGTCGGGCTGGTTTGATGGTGCAAAGTGGCTCCTGCAATCTGCCATTAAAAAGTTGACATGTCAGTTTTGTTTTCCAGGGAAAAGCGCCGTTGTTTGTGTTTGGGGGCCTGTGGCTGGGAGTGGCCGGCTGGCTCCTTAGAATCCACGATACGCAGGATGGTTCCCAGACCAGAGGTGGCACCAGTGCCAAGTCGGGCTGGTTTGATGGTGCAAAGTGGCTCCTACAATCTGCCATCAAAATGTTGGCACGCGAGTTTTGTTTTCCAGGGAAAAGCGCCGTTGATTTTGTTTGGGGGACTGTGGCTGGGAGTGGCCGGCTGGCTAATTAGAATCCACGATACGCAGGATGGTTCCCAGACCAGAGGTGGCACCAGTGCCAAGTCGGGCTAGTTTGATGGTGCAAAGTTGCTCCTGCAATCTGCCATTAAAAAGTTGGCATGCCAGTTTTGTTTTCCAGGGAAAAGCGCCGTTGTTTGTGTTTGGGGGCCTGTGGCTGGGAGTGGCCAGCTGGCTCCTTAGAATCCACGATACGCAGGATGGTTCCCAGACCAGAGGTGGCACCAGTGCCAAGTTGGGCTGGTTTGATACCACAAAGTGGCTCCTGCAATCTGCCATCCAGAAGCGGGGCAGCTTACTTTTGTTTGCCAAGGAAACGGGCCGTGGTTTGTGTCTGGGGGCCTATGGCTGGGAGTGACCGGCTGGCTCCTGAAAAGCTACGATAGGCAGGATGGTGACCAGACCCATGGTGGCACCAGTGCCAAGTTGGGCTGGTTTGATAGTACAAAGCGGCTCCTGCAATCTGCCATCAAAAAGTTGGCAGGCGAGTTCTGTTTTCCAGGGAAAAGCGCCGTTGTTTGTGTTTGGGGGCCTGTGGCTGGGAGTGGCCGGCTGGCTCCTTAGAATCCACGATACGCAGGATGGTTCCCAGACCAGAGGTGGCACCAGTGCCAAGTCGGGCTGGTTTGATGGTGCAAAGTGGCTCCTGCAATCTGCCATCCAGAAGCGGGGCAGCCGAGTTTTTTTTGCCAGAGAAAAGGGCCGTGGTTTGTGTCTGGGGGCCTGTGGCTGGGAGTGGCCGGCTGGCTCCTTAAAATGCTCGTTACGCAGGATGGTGACCAGACCCAAGGTGGCACCAGTGCCAAGTTGTGCTCTTTTTGTAGTACCAAGTGCGTCCTGCAATTTGCCATCCAGAAGAGGGGCAGTTGAGTTTTATTTGCCAGAGAAAAGGGCCGTGGTTTGTGTTTGAGGGCATATGGCTGAGAGTGGCCGGCTGACCCCTGAAAACCCACAATAGGCAGGATGGTTCCCAGAGCCAAGGTGGCACCAGTGCCAAGTCGGGCTGGTTTGATAGTACTAAATAGCTCCTGCAATCTGCCATCCAGAAGCGGGGCAGCTTAATTTTGTTTGCCAGGGAAACGGGCCGAGGTTTGTGTCTGGGGGCCTATGGCTGGGAGTGACCGGCTGGCTCCTGAAAAGCTACGATAGGCAGGATGGTTCCCAGACCAGAGGTGGCACCAGTGCCAAGTCGGGCTAGTTTGATGGTGAAAAGTGGCTCCTGCAATCTGCCATCAAAAAGTTGGCAGGCGAGTTTTGTTTTCCAGGGAAAAGTGCCGTTGATTTTGTTTGGTGGCCTGTGGCTGGGAGTGGCCGGCTGGATCCTTGGAATCCACGATACGCAGGATGGTTCCCAGACCAGAGGTGGCACCAGTTCCAAGTCGGGCTTGTTTGATAGTACCAAGTGGCTCCTGCAATCTGCCATCCAGAAGCGGGACAGCTTACGTTTGTTTGCCAGGGAAACGGGCCGAGGTTTGTGTCTGGGGGCCTATGGCTGGGAGTGACTGGCTGGCTCCTGAAAAGCTACGATAGGCAGGATGGTTACCAGACTCATGGTGGCACCAGTGCCACGTTGGGCTGATTTGATAGTACCAAGCGGCTCCTGCAATCTGCCATCAAAAAGTTGGCAGGCGAGTTTTGTTTTCCAGGGAAGAGCGCCGTTGTTTGTGTTTGGGGACCTATGGCTGGGAGTGGCCGGCTGGGTCCTTAGAATCCACGATACGTAGGATGGTTCCCAGACCAGAGGTGGCACCAGTACCATGTCGGGCTAGTTTGATGGTGCAAAGTGGCTCCTGCAATCTGCCATGAAAAAGTTTGCAGGCGAGTTTTGTTTTCCAGGGAAAAGTGCCGTTGTTTGTGTTTGGTGGACTGTGGCTGGGAGTGGCCGGCTGGCTCCTTAGAATCCACGATACGCAGGATGGTTCCCAGACCAGAGGTGGCACCAGTTCCAAGTCGGGCTTGTTTGAGAGTACCAAGTGGCTCTTGCAATCTGCCATCCAGAAGTGGGGCAGCTTACTTTTGTTTGCCAGGGAAACGGGCCGAGGTTTGTGTATGGTGGCCTATGGCTGGGAGTGACCGGCTGGCTCCTGAAAAGCTACGATAGGCAGGATGGTTCCCAGACCAGAGGTGGCACCAGTGCCAAGTTGGGTTGATTTGATAGTATCAAGCGGCTCCTGCAATCTGCCATCAAAAATTTGGCAGGCGAGTTTTGTTTTCCAGGGAAAAGTGCCGTTGATATTTTTGGTGGCCTGTGGCTGGGAGTGGCCGGCTGGCTCCTTAGAATCCACGATACGCAGGATGGTTCCCAGACCAGAGGTGGCACCAGTTCCAAGTCGGGCTTGTTTGATAGTACCAAGTGGCTCCTGCAATCTGCCATCCAGAAGCGGGGCAGCTTACTTTTGTTTGCCAGGGAAACGGGCCGAGGTTTGTGTCTGGGGGCCTATGGCTGGGAGTGACTGGCTGGCTCCTGAAAAGCTACGATAGGCAGGATGGTTCCCAGACCCATGGTGGCACCAGTGCCAAGTTGGGCTGATTTGATAGTATCAAGCGGCTCCTGCAATCTGCCATCAAGAAGTTGGCAGGCGAGTTTTGTTTTCCAGGGAAAAGTGTCGTTGTTTGTGTTTGGGGGCTTGTGGCTGGGAGTGGCCGGCTGGCTCCTTAGAATCCACGATACGCAGGATGGTTCCCAGACCAGAGGTGGCACCAGTGCCAAGTCGGGCTGGTTTGATAGTACCAAGTGGCTCCTGCAATCTGCCATCCAGAAGCGGGGTAGCTTACTTTTGTTTGCCAGGGAAACGGGCCGAGGTTTTTTCTGAGGGCCTAGGGGTGGGACTGTCCGGCTGGCTCCTGAAAAGCTACGATAGGCAGGATGGTGACCAGACCCATGGTGGCACCAGTGCCAAGTTGGGCTGGTTTGATAGTACCAAGTGGCTCCTGCAATCTGCCATCAAAAAGTTGGCAGGCGAGTTTTGTTTTCCAGGGAAAAGCGCCGTTGTTTGTGTTTGGGGGCCTGTGGCTGGGAGTGGCCGGCTGGCTCCTTAGAATCCACGATACGCAGGATGGTTCCCAGACCAGAGGTGGCACCAGTGCCAAGTCGGGCTGGTTTGATGGTGCAACGTGGCTCCTGCAATCTGCCATCAAAATGTTGGCAGGCGAGTTTTGTTTTCCAGGGAAAAGCGCCGTTGTTTGTGTTTGGGGGCCTGTGGCTGGGAGTGGCCCGCTGGCTAATTAGAATCCACGATACGCAGGATGGTTCCCAGACCAGAGGTGGCACCAGTGCCAAGTCGGGCTAGTTTGATGGTGCAAAGTGGCTCCTGCAATCTGCCATTAAAAAGTTGGCATGCCAGTTTTGTTTTCCAGGGAAAAGCGCCGTTGTGTGTGTTTGGGGGCCGGTGGCTGGGAGTGGCCGGCTGGCTCCTTAGAATCCACGATACGCAGGATGGTTCCCAGGCCAGAGGTGGCACCCGTGCCAAGTCGGGCTGGTTTGATGGTGCAAAGTGGCTCCTCCAATCTGCCATCCTGAAGCGGGGTAGCATACTTTTGTTTGCCAGGGAAACCCCCAGTGCTTTGTGTCTGGGGCCTATAGCTGGAAGTGACCGGCTGGCTCCTGAAAAGCTACGATAGGCAGGATGGTTACCAGACCCATGGTGGAACCAGTGCCAAGTTGGGCTGGTTTGATAGTATCAAGCGGCTCCTGCAATCTGCCATGAAAAAGTTGGCAGGCGAGTTTTGTTTTCCAGGGAAAAGTGCCGTTGTTTGTGTTTGGTGGACTGTGGCTGGGAGTGGCCGGCTGGCTCCTTAGAATCCACGATACGCAGGATGGTTCCCAGACCAGAGGTGGCACCAGTTCCAAGTCGGGCTGTTTTGATAGTACCAAGTGGCTCCTGCAATCTGCCATCCAGAAGCGGGGCAGCTTACTTTTGTTTGCCAGGGAAACGGGCCGAGGTTTGTGTCTGGGGGCCTATGGCTGGGAGTGACCGGCTGGCTCCTAAAAAGCTACGATAGGCAGGATGGTTACCAGACCCATGGTGGCACCAGTGCCAAGTTGGGCTGATTTGATAGTATCAAGCGGCTCCTGCAATCTGCCATCAAAAAGTTGGCAGGCCAGTTTTGTTTTCCAGGGAAAAGTGCCGTTGTTTGTGTTTGGGGGCTTGTGGCTGGGAGTGGCCGGCTGGCTCCTTAGAATCCAGGATACGCAGGATGGTTCCCAGACCAGAGGTGGCACCAGTGCCAAGTCAGTCTAGTTTGATGGTGCAAAGTGGCTCCTGCAATCTGCCATCCAGAAGCGGGGTACCTTACTTTTGTTTCCCAGGGAAACGGGCCGAGGTTTTTGTATGGGGGCCTATTGGTGGGACTGTCCGGCTGGCTCCTGAAAAGCTACGATAGGCAGGATGGTGACCAGACCCATGGTGGCACCAGTGCCAAGTTGGGCTGGTTTGATAGTACCAAGTGGCTCCTGCAATCTGCCATCAAAAAGTTGGCAGGCGAGTTTTGTTTTCCAGGGAAAAGCGCCGTTGTTTGTGTTTGGGGGCCTGTGGCTGGGAGTGGCCGGCTGGCTCCTTAGAATCCACGATACGCTGGATGGTTCCCAGACCAGAGGTGTCAGCAGTGCCAAGTCGGGCTAGTTTGATGGTGCAAAGTGGCTCCTGCAATCTGCCATTAAAAAGTTGGCATGCCAGTTTTGTTTTCCAGGGAAAAGCGCCGTTGTTTGTGTTTGGGGGCCTGTGGCTGGGAGTGGCCAGCTGGCTCCTTAGAATCCACGATACGCAGGATGGTTCCCAGACCAGAGGTGGCACCAGTGCCAAGTCGGGCTGGTTTGATGGTGCAAAGTGGCTCCTGCAATCTGCCATCCTGAAGCGGGGAAGCATACTTTTGTTTGCCAGGGAAACCCCCAGTCCTTTGTGTCAGGGGCCTATGGCTGGAAGTGACCGGCTGGCTCCTGAAAAGCTACGATAGGCAGGATGGTTACCAGACCCATGGTGGAACCAGTGCCAAGTTGGGCTGGTTTGATAGTACCAAGTGGTTCCTGCAATCTGCCATCAAAAAGTTGGCAGGCCAGTATTGTTTTCCAGGGAAAAGCGCCGTTGTTTTTGTTTGGGGTCCTGTTGCTGGGAGTGGCCGGCTGGCTCCCTAGAATCCACGATACGCAGGATGGTTCCCAGACCAGAGGTGGCACCAGTGCCAAGTTGGGCTGGTTTGATACCACAAAGTGGCTCCTGCAATCTGCCATCCAGAAGCGGGGCAGCTTACTTTTGTTTGCCAGGGAAACGGGCCGAGATTTGTGTCTGGGGGCCTATGGCTGGGAGTGACTGGCTGGCTCCTGAAAAGCTACGATAGGCAGGATGCTTACCAGACTCATGGTGGCACCAGTGCCACGTTGGGCTGGTTTGATAGTACCAAGCGGCTCCTGCAATCTGCCATCAAAAAGTTGGCAGGCGAGTTTTGTTTTCCAGGGAAAAGCGCCGTTGTTTGTGTTTGGGGGCCTATGGCTGGGAGTGGCCGGCTGGCTAATTAGAATCCACGATACGCAGGATGGTTCCCAGACCATGGTGGCACCAGTGCCAAGTCGGGCTAGTTTGATGGTGCAAAGTGGCTCCTGCAATCTGCCATGAAAAAGTTGGCAGGCGAGTTTTGTTTTCCAGGGAAAAGTGCCGTTATTTGTGTTTGGTGGACTGTGGCTGGGAGTGGCCGGCTGGCTCCTTAGAATCCACGATACGCAGGATGGTTCCCAGACCAGAGGTGGCAGCAGTGCCAAGTTGGGCTGGTTTGATAGTACCAAGTGGCTCCTGCAATCTGCCATCCAGAAGCGGGGCAGCTTACTTTTGTTTGCCAGGGAAACGGGCCGAGGTTTGTGTCTGGGAGCCTATGGCTGGGAGTGACCGGCTGGCTCCTGAAAAGCTACGATAGGCAGGATGGTTACCAGACCCATGGTGGCACCAGTGCCACGTTGGGCTGATTTGATAGTACCAAGCGGCTCCTGCAATCTGCCATCAAAAAGTTGGCAGGCGAGTTTTGTTTTCCAGGGAAAAGCGCCGTTGTTTCTGTTCGGGGGCCTGTGGCTGGGAGTGGCCGGCTGGCTAATTAGAATCCACGATACGCAGGATGGTTCCCAGACCAGAGGTGGCACCAGTGCCAAGTCAGGCTAGTTTGATGGTGCAAAGTGGCTCCTGCAATCTGCCATTAAAAAGTTGGCAGGCGAGTTTTGTTTTCCAGGGAAAAGCGCCGTTGTTTGTGTTTGGGGGCCTGTGGCTGGGAGTGGCCAGCTGGCTCCTTAGAATCCACAATACGCAGGATATTTCCCAGATCAGAGGTGGCACCAGTGCCAAGTCGGGCTGGTTTGATGGTGCAAAGTGGCTCCTGCAATCTGCCATCCTGAAGCGGGGTAGCATACTTTTGCTTGCCAGGGAAACCCCCAGTGCTTTGTGTCTGGGTCCTATGGCTGGAAGTGACCGGCTGGCTCCTGAAAAGCTACGATAGGCAGGATGGTTACCAGACCCATGGTGGCACCAGTGCCAAGTTGGGCTGGTTTGATAGTACCAAGCGGCTCCTGCAATCTGCCATCAAAAAGTTGGCAGGCGAGTTCTGTTTTCCAGGGAAAAGCGCCGTTGTTTGTGTTTGGGGTCCTGTGGCTGGGAGTGGCCGGCTGGCTCCTTATAATCCACGATACGCAGGATGGTTCCCAGACCAGAGGTGGCACCAGTGCCAAGTCGGGCTGGTTTGATGGTGCAAAGTGGCTCCTGCAATCTGCCATCCAGAAGCGGGGCAGCCGAGTTTTTTTTGCCAGAGAAAAGGGCCGTGGTTTGTGTCTGGGGGCCTATGGCTGGGAGTGGCCGGCTGGCTCCTTAAAATGCTCGTTACGCAGGATGGTGACCAGACCCAAGGTGGCACCAGTGCCAAGTTGTGCTGTTTTTGTAGTACCAAGTGCGTCCTGCAATTTTCCATCCAGAAGAGGGGCAGTTGAGTTTTATTTGCCAGAGAAAAGGGCCGTGGTTTGTGTTTGAGGGCATATGGCTGAGAGTGGCCGGCTGACCCCTGAAAATCCCCAATAGGCAGGATGGTTCCCAGAGCCAAGGTGGCACCAGTGCCAAGTCGGGATGGTTTGATAGTACTAAATAGCTCCTGCAATCTGCCATCCAGAAGCGGGGCAGCTTAATTTTGTTTGCCAGGGAAACGGGCCGAGGTTTGTGTCTGGGGGCCTATGGCTGGGAGTGACCGGCTGGCTCCTGAAAAGCTACGATAGGCAGGATGGTTCCCAGACCAGAGGTGGCACCAGTGCCAAGTCGGGCTAGTTTGATGGTGAAAAGTGGCTCCTGCAATCTGCCATCAAAAAGTTGGCAGGCGAGTTTTGTTTTCCAGGGAAAAGTGCCGTTGATTTTGTTTGGTGGCCTGTGGCTGGGAGTGGCCGGCTGGATCCTTGGAATCCACGATACGCAGGATGGTTCCCAGACCAGAGGTGGCACCAGTTCCAAGTCGGGCTTGTTTGATAGTACCAAGTGGCTCCTGCAATCTGCCATCCAGAAGCGGGACAGCTTATGTTTGTTTGCCAGGGAAACGGGCCGAGGTTTGTGTCTGGGGGCCTATGGCTGGGAGTGACTGGCTGGCTCCTGAAAAGCTACGATAGGCAGGATGGTTACCAGACTCATGGTGGCACGAGTGCCACGTTGGGCTGATTTGATAGTACCAAGCGGCTCCTGCAATCTGCCATCAAAAAGTTGGCAGGCGAGTTTTGTTTTCCAGGGAAGAGCGCCGTTGTTTGTGTTTGGGGACCTATGGCTGGGAGTGGCCGGCTGGCTCCTTAGAATCCACGATACGCAGGATGGTTCCCAGACCAGAGGTGGCACCAGCACCATGTCGGGCTAGTTTGATGGTGCAAAGTGGCTCCTGCAATCTGCCATGAAAAAGTTTGCAGGCGAGTTTTGTTTTCCAGGGAAAAGTGCCGTTGTTTGTGTTTGGTGGACTGTGGCTGGGAGTGGCCGGCTGGCTCCTTAGAATCCACGATACGCAGGATGGTTCCCAGACCAGAGGTGGCACCAGTTCCAAGTCGGGCTTGTTTGATAGTACCAAGTGGCTCTTGCAATCTGCCATCCAGAAGTGGGGCAGCTTACTTTTGTTTGCCAGGGAAACGGGCCGAGGTTTGTGTATGGGGGCCTATGGCTGGGAGTGACCGGCTGGCTCCTGAAAAGCTATGACAGGCAGGATGGTTCCCAGACCAGAGGTGGCACCAGTGCCAAGTTGGGCTGATTTGATAGTATCAAGCGGCTCCTGCAATCTGCCATCAAAAAGTTGGCAGGCGAGTTTTGTTTTCCAGGGAAAAGTGCCGTTGATATTTTTGGTGGCCTGTGGCTGGGAGTGGCCGGCTGGCTCCTTAGAATCCACGATACGCAGGATGGTTCCCAGACCAGAGGTGGCACCAGTTCCAAGTCGGGCTTGTTTGATAGTACCAAGTGGCTCCTGCAATCTGCCATCCAGAAGCGGGGCAGCTTACTTTTGTTTGCCAGGGAAACGGGCCGAGGTTTGTGTCTGGGGGCCTATGGCTGGGAGTGACTGACTGGCTCCAGAAAAGCTACGATAGGCAGGATGGTTCCCAGACTCATGGTGGCACCAGTGCCACGTTGGGCTGATTTGATAGTACCAAGCGGCTACTGCAATCTGCCATCAAATTTGGAAGGCGAGTTTTGTTTTCCAGGGAAAAGCGCCATTGTTTGTCTTTGGGGGCCTATGGCTGGGAGTGGCCGGCTGGCTCCTTAGAATCCACGATACGCAGGATGGTTCCCAGACCAGAGGTGGCACCAGTTCCAAGTCGGGCTGGTTTGATAGTACCAAGTGGCTCCTGCAATCTGCCATCAAGAAGCGGGGCAGCTTACTTTTGTTTGCCAGGGAAACGGGCCGAGGTTTTTTCTGGGGGCCTAGGGGTGGGACTGTCCGGCTGGCTCCTGAAAAGCTACGATAGGCAGGATGGTGACCAGACCCATGGTGGCACCAGTGCCAAGTTGGGCTGGTTTGATGGTGAAAAGTGGCTCCTGCAATCTGCCATCAAAAAGTTGGCAGGCGAGTTTTGTTTTCCAGGGAAAAGCGCCGTTGTTTGTGTTTGGGGGCCTATGGCTGGGAGTGGCCGGCTGGCTAATTAGAATCCACGATACGCAGGATGGTTCCCAGACCAGAGGTGGCACCAGTGCCATGTCAGGCTAGTTTGATGGTGCAAAGTGGCTCCTGCAATCTGCCATGAAAAAGTTGGCAGGCGAGTTTTGTTTTCCAGGGAAAAGTGCCGTTGTTTGTGTTTGGTGGACTGTGGCTGGGAGTGGCCGGCTGGCTCCTTAGAATCCACGATACGCAGGATGGTTCCCAGACCAGAGGTGGCACCAGTGCCAGGTCGGGCTGGTTTGATAGTACCAAGTGGCTCCTGCAATCTGCCATCCAGAAGCGGGGCAGCTTACTTTTGTTTGCCAGGGAAACGGGCCGAGGTTTGTGTCGGGGCGCCTATGGCTGGGAGTGACCGGCTGGCTCCTGAAAAGCTACGATAGGCAGGATGTTTACCAGACCCATGGTGGCACCAGGGCCAAGTTGGGCTGATTTGATAGTACCAAGCGGCTCCTGCAATCTGCCATCAAAAAGTTGGCAGGCCAGTTTTGTTTTCCAGGGAAAAGTGCCGTTGATTTTTTTTGGTGGCCTGTGGCTGGGAGTGGCCGGCTGGCTCCTTAGAATCCACGATACGCAGGATGGTTCCCAGACCAGAGGTGGCACCAGTTCCAAGTCGGGCTTGTTTGATAGTACCAAGTGGCTCCTGCAATCTGCCATCCAGAAGCGGGGCAGCTTACTTTTGTTTGCAAGGGAAACGGGCTGAGGTTTTTGTCTGGGGGCTTATGGCTGGGAGTGACTGGCTGGCTCCTGAAAAGCTACGATAGGCAGGATGGTTACCAGACTCATGGTGGCACCAGTGCCACGTTGGGCTGATTTGATAGTACCAAGCGGCTCCTGCAATCTGCCATCAAAAAGTTGGCAGGCGAGTTTTTTTTTCCAGGGGAAAGCGCCGTTGTTTGTGTTTGGGGGCCTATGGCTGGGAGTGGCCGGCTGGCTAATTAGAATCCACGATACGCAGGATGGTTCCCAGACCATGGTGGCACCAGTGCCAAGTCGGGCTAGTTTGATGGTGCAAAGTGGCTCCTGCAATCTGCCATGAAAAAGTTGGCAGGCGAGTTTTGTTTTCCAGGGAAAAGTGCCGTTGTTTGTGTTTCGTGGACTGTGGCTGGGAGTGGCCGGCTGGCTCCTTAGAATCCACGATACGCAGGATGGTTCCCAGACCAGAGGTGGCACCAGTTCCAAGTCGGGCTGGTTTGATAGTACCAAGTGGCTCCTGCAATCTGCCATCCAGAAGCGGGGCAGGTTACTTTTGTTTGCCAGGGAAACGGGCCGAGGTTTGTGTCTGGGGGCCTATGGCTGGGAGTGACCGGCTGGCTCCTGAAAAGCTACGATAGGCAGGATGGTTACCAGACCAGAGGTGGCACCAGTGCCAAGTTGGGCTGGTTTGATAGTATCAAGCGGCTCCTGCAATCTGCCATCAAAAAGTTGGCAGGCCAGTTTTGTTTTCCAGGGAAAAGTGTCGTTGTTTGTGTTTGGGGGCTTGTGGCTGGGAGTGGCCGGCTGGCTCCTTAGAATCCACGATACGCAGGATGGTTCCCAGACCAGAGGTGGCACCAGTGCCAAGTCAGTCGAGTTTGATGGTGCAAAGTGGCTCCTGCAATCTGCCATCCAGAAGCGGGGTAGCTTACTTTTGTTTCCCAGGGAAACGGGCCGAGGTTTTTGTATGGGGGCCTATGGGTGGGACTGTCCGGCTGGCTCCTGAAAAGCTACGATAGGCAGTATGGTGACCAGACCCATGGTGGCACCTTGCCAAGTTGGGCTGGTTTGATAGTACCAAGTGGCTCCTGCAATCTGCCATCAAAAAGTTGGCAGGCGAGTTTTGTTTTCCAGGGAAAAGCGCCGTTGTTTGTGTTTGGGGGCCTGTGGCTGGGAGTGGCCGGCTGGCTCCTTAGAATCCACGATACGCTGGATGGTTCCCAGACCAGAGGTGGCACCAGTGCCAAGTCGGGCTGGTTTGATGGTGCAAAGTGGCTCCTGCAATCTGCCATCAAAATGTTGGCAGGC
Source organism: Melospiza melodia melodia (assembly GCF_035770615.1). Classification (NCBI taxonomy): domain Eukaryota; kingdom Metazoa; phylum Chordata; class Aves; order Passeriformes; family Passerellidae; genus Melospiza; species Melospiza melodia. The sequence continues at coordinate 459,074 of NC_086216.1, read as the reverse complement.
GAGTTTTGTTTTCCAGGGAAAAGCGCCGTTGTTTGTGTTTGGGGGCCTGTGGCTGGGAGTGGCCGGCTGGCTAATTAGAATCCACGATACGCAGGATGGTTCCCAGACCAGAGGTGTCACCAGTGCCAAGTCGGGCTAGTTTGATGGTGCAAAGTGGCTCCTGCAATCTGCCATCAAAAAGTTGGCATGCCAGTTTTGTTTTCCAGGGAAAAGCGCCGTTGTTTGTGTTTGGGGGCCTGTGGCTGGGAGTGGCCAGCTGGCTCCTTAGAATCCACGATACGCAGGATGGTTCCCAGACCAGAGGTGGCACCAGTGCCAAGTCGGGCTGGTTTGATGGTGCAAAGTGGCTCCTGCAATCTGCCATCCTGAAGCGGGGTAGCATACTTTTGTTTGCCAGGGAAACCCCCAGTCCTTTGTGTCAGGGGCCTATGGCTGGAAGTGACCGGCTGGCTCCTGAAAAGCTACGATAGGCAGGATGGTTACCAGACCCATGGTGGAACCAGTGCCAAGTTGGGCTGGTTTGATAGTACCAAGTGGTTCCTGCAATCTGCCATCAAAAAGTTGGCAGGCCAGTTTTGTTTTCCAGGGAAAAGCGCCGTTGTTTGTGTTTGGGGTCCTGTTGCTGGGAGTGGCCGGCTGGCTCCTTAGAATCCACGATACGCAGGATGGTTCCCAGACCAGAGGTGGCACCAGTGCCAAGTTGGGCTGGTTTGATACCACAAAGTGGCTCCTGCAATCTGCCATCCAGAAGCGGGGCAGCTTACTTTTGTTTGCCAGGGAAACGGGCCGAGATTTGTGTCTGGGGGCCTATGGCTGGGAGTGACTGGCTGGCTCCTGAAAAGCTACGATAGGCAGGATGCTTACCAGACTCATGGTGGCACCAGTGCCACGTTGGGCTGGTTTGATAGTACCAAGCGGCTCCTGCAATCTGCCTTCAAAAAGTTGGCAGGCGAGTTTTGTTTTCCAGGGGAAAGCGCCGTTGTTTGTGTTTGGGGACCTATGGCTGGGAGTGGCCGGCTGGCTAATTAGAATCCACGATACGCAGGATGGTTCCCAGACCATGGTGGCACCAGTGCCATGTCGGGCTAGTTTGATGGTGCAAAGTGGCTCCTGCAATCTGCCATGAAAAAGTTAGCAGGCGAGTTTTGTTTTCCAGGGAAAAGTGCCGTTGATTTTGTTTGGTGGCCTGTGGCTGGGAGTGGCCGGCTGGATCCTTGGAATCCACGATACGCAGGATGGTTCCCAGACCAGAGGTGGCACCAGTTCCAAGTCGGGCTTGTTTGATAGTACCAAGTGGCTCTTGCAATCTGCCATCCAGAAGTGGGGCAGCTTACTTTTGTTTGCCAGGGAAACGGGCCGAGGTTTGTGTATGGGGGCCTATGGCTGGGAGTGACCGGCTTGCTCCTGAAAAGCTATGATAGGCAGGATGGTTCCCAGACCAGAGGTGGCACCAGTGCCAAGTTGGGCTGATTTGATAGTATCAAGCGGCTCCTGCAATCTGCCATCAAAAAGTTGGCAGGCGAGTTTTGTTTTCCAGGGAAAAGTGCCGTTGATATTTTTGGTGGCCTGTGGCTGGGAGTGGCCGGCTGGCTCCTTAGAATCCACGATACGCAGGATGGTTCCCAGACCAGAGGTGGCACCAGTTCCAAGTCGGGCTTGTTTGATAGTACCAAGTGGCTCCTGCAATCTGCCATCCAGAAGCGGGGCAGCTTACTTTTGTTTGCCAGGGAAACGGGCCGAGGTTTGTGTCTGGGGGCCTATGGCTGAGAGTGACTGGCTGGCTCCTGAAAAGCTACGATAGGCAGGATGGTTCCCCGACTCATGGTGGCACCAGTGCCACGTTGGGCTGATTTGATAGTACCAAGCGGCTACTACAACCTGCCATCAAATTTGGAAGGCGAGTTTTGTTTTCCAGGGAAAAGCGCCATTGTTTGTGTTTGGGGGCATATGTCTGGGAGTGGCCGGCTGGCTAATTAGAATCCACGATACGCAGGATGGTTCCCAGACCAGAGGTGGCACCAGTTCCAAGTCGGGCTGGTTTGATAGTACCAAGTGGCTCCTGCAATCTGCCATCCAGAAGCGGGGCAGCTTACTTTTGCTTGCCAGGGAAACGGGCCGAGGTTTGTGTCTGGGGGCCTATGGCTGGGAGTGACTGGCTGGCTCCTGAAAAGCTACGATAGGCAGGATGGTTACCAGACCCATGGTGGCACCAGTGCCAAGTTGGGCTGATTTGATAGTATCAAGCGGCTCCTGCAATCTGCCATCAAAAAGTTGGCAGGCGAGTTTTGTTTTCCAGGGAAAAGTGTCGTTGTTTGTGTTTGGGGGCTTGTGGCTGGGAGTGGCCGGCTGGCACCTTAGAATCCACGATAAGCAGGATGGTTCCCAGACCAGAGGTGGCACCAGTGCCAAGTCGGGCTGGTTTGATAGTACCAAGTGGCTCCTGCAATCTGCCATCCAGAAGCGGGGTAGCTTACTTTTGTTTGCCAGGGAAACGGGCCGAGGTTTTTTCTGGGGGCCTAGGGGTGGGACTGTCAGGCTGGCTCCTGAAAAGCTACGATAGGCAGGATGGTGACCAGACCCATGGTGGCACCAGTGCCAAGTTGGGCTGGTTTGATAGTACCAAGTGGCTCCTGCAATCTGCCATCAAAAAGTTGGCAGACGAGTTTTGTTTTCCAGGGAAAAGCGCCGTTGTTTGTGTTTGGGGGCTTGTGGCTGGGAGTGGCCGGCTGGCTCCTTAGAATCCACGATACGCAGGATGGTTCCCAGACCAGAGGTGGCACCAGTGCCAAGTCGGGCTGGTTTGATGGTGCAACGTGGCTCCTGCAATCTGCCATCAAAATGTTGGCAGGCGAGTTTTGTTTTCCAGGGAAAAGCGCCGTTGTTTGTGTTTGGGGGCCTGTGGCTGGGAGTGGCCGGCTGGCTAATTAGAATCCACGATACGCAGGATGGTTCCCAGACCAGAGGTGGCACCAGTGCCAAGTCGGGCTAGTTTGATGGTGCAAAGTGGCTCCTGCAATCTGCCATTAAAAAGTTGGCATGCCAGTTTTATTTTCCAGGGAAAAGCGCCGTTGTGTGTGTTTGGGGGCCGGTGGCTGGGAGTGGCCGGCTGGCTCCTTAGAATCCACGATACGCAGGATGGTTCCCAGACCAGAGGTGGCACCAGTTCCAAGTCGGGCTGCTTTGATAGTACCAAGTGGCTCCTGCAATCTGCCATCCAGAAGCGGGGCAGCTTACTTTTGTTTGCCAGGGAAACGGGCCGAGGTTTGTGTCTGGGGGCCTATGGCTGGGAGTGACCGGCTGGCTCCTGAAAAGCTACGATAGGCAGGATGTTTACCAGACCCATGGTGGCACCAGGGCCAAGTTGGGCTGATTTGATAGTACCAAGCGGCTCCTGCAATCTGCCATCAAAAAGTTGGCAGGCGAGTTTTGTTTTCCAGGGAAAAGTGCCGTTGATTTTTTTTGGTGGCCTGTGGCTGGGAGTGGCCGGCTGGCTCCTTAGAATCCACGATACGCAGGATGGTTCCCAGACCAGAGGTGGCACCAGTTCCAAGTCGGGCTTGTTTGATAGTACCAAGTGGCTCCTGCAATCTGCCATCCAGAATCGGGGCAGCTTACTTTTGTTTGCAAGGGAAACGGGCTGAGGTTTTTGTCTGGGGGCTTATGGCTGGGAGTGACTGGCTGGCTCCTGATAAGCTACGATAGGCAGGATGGTTACCAGACTCATGGTGGCACCAGTGCCACGTTGGGCTGATTTGATAGTACCAAGCGGCTCCTGCAATCTGCCATCAAAAAGTTGGCAGGCGAGTTTTGTTTTCCAGGGGAAAGCGCCGTTGTATGTGTTTGGGGGCCTATGGCTGGGAGTGGCCGGCTGGCTAATTAGAATCCACGATACGCAGGATGGTTCCCAGACCATGGTGGCACCAGTGCCAAGTCGGACTAGTTTGATGGTGCAAAGTGGCTCCTGCAATCTGCCATGAAAAAGTTTGCAGGCGAGTTTTGTTTTCCAGGGAAAAGTGCCGTTGTTTGTGTTTGGTGGACTGTGGCTGGGAGTGGCCGGCTGGCTCCTTAGAATCCACGATACGCAGGATGGTTCCCAGACCAGAGGTGGCACCAGTTCCAAGTCGGGCTGGTTTGATAGTACCAAGTGGCTCCTGCAATCTGGCATCCAGAAGTGGGGCAGCTTACTTTTGTTTACCAGGGAAACGGGCCGAGGTTTGTGTCTGGGGGCCTATGGCTGGGAGTGACCGGCTGGCTCCTGAAAAGCTACGATAGGCAGGATGGTTACCAGACCCATGGTGGCACCAGTGCCAAGTTGGGCTGATTTGATAGTATCAAGCGGCTCCTGCAATCTGCCATCAAAAAGTTGGCAGGCGAGTTTTGTTTTCCAGGGAAAAGTGCCGTTGATTTTTTATGGTGGCCTGTGGCTGGGAGTGGCCGGCTGGCTCCTTAGAATCCACGATACGCAGGATGGTTCCCAGACCAGAGGTGGCACCAGTTCCAAGTCGGGCTTGTTTGATAGTACCAAGTGGCTCCTGCAATCTGCCATCCAGGAGCGGGGCAGCTTACTTTTGTTTGCAAGGGAAACGGGCTGAGGTTTTTGTCTTGGGGCCTATGGCTGGGAGTGACTGGCTGGCTCCTGAAAAGCTACGATAGGCAGGATGGTTACCAGACTCATGGTGGCACCAGTGCCACGTTGGGCGGATTTGATATTACCAAGCGGCTCCTGCAATCTGCCATCAAAAAGTTGGCAGGCGAGTTTTGTTTTCCAGGGAAAAGGGCCGTTGTTTGTGTTTGGGGGCCTATGGCTGGGAGTGGCCGGCTGGCTAATTAGAATCCACGATACGCAGGATGGTTCCCAGACCATGGTGGCGCCAGTGCCGAGTCGGGCTAGTTTGATGGTGCAAAATGGCTCCTGCAATCTGCCATGAAAAAGTTGGCAGGCGAGTTTTGTTTTCCAGGGAAAAGTGCCGTTGTTTGTGTTTGGTGGACTGTGGCTGGGAGTGGCCGGCTGGCTCCTTAGAATCCACGATACGCAGGATGGTTCCCAGACCAGAGGTGGCACCAGTTCCAAGTCGGGCTGGTTTGATAGTACCAAGTGGCTCCTGCAATCTGCCATCCAGAAGCGGGGCAGCTTACTTTTGTTTGCAAGGGAAACGGGCCGAGGTTTGTGTCTGGGGGCCTATGGCTGGGAGTGACTGGCTGGCTCCTGAAAAGCTACGATAGGCAGGATGGTTACCAGACCCATGGTGGCACCAGGGCCCAGTTGGGCTGATTTGATAGTATCAAGCGGGTCCTGCAATCTGCCATCAAAAAGTTGGCAGGCGAGTTTTGTTTTCCAGGGAAAAGTGTCGTTGTTTGTGTTTGGGGGCTTGTGGCTGGGAGTGGCCGGCTGGCTCCTTAGAATCCACGATACGCAGGATGGTTCCCAGACCAGAGGTGGCACCAGTGCCAAGTCGGGCTGGTTTGATAGTACCAAGTGGCTCCTGCAATCTGCCATCCAGAAGCGGGGTAGCTTACTTTTGTTTGCCAGGGAAACGGGCCGAGGTTTTTTCTGGGGGCCTAGGGGTGGGACTGTCCGGCTGGCTCCTGAAAAGCTACGATAGGCAGGATGGTGACCAGACCCATGGTGGCACCAGTGCCAAGTCGGGCTGGTTTGATAGTACCAAGTGGCTCCTGCAATCTGCCATCAAAAAGTTGGCAGGCGAGTTTTGTTTTCCAGGGAAAAGCGCCGTTGTTTGTGTTTGGGGGCCTGTGGCTGGGAGTGGCCGGCTGGCTCCTTAGAATCCACGATACGCAGGATGGTTCCCAGACCAGAGGTGGCACCAGTGCCAAGTCGGGCTAGTTTGATGGTGCAAAGTGGCTCCTGCAATCTGCCATTAAAAAGTTGGCATGCCAGTTTTGTTTTCCAGGGAAAAGCGCCGTTGTTTGTGTTTGGGGGCCGGTGGCTGGGAGTGGCCGGCTGGCTCCTTAGAATCCACGATACGCAGGATGGTTCCCAGGCCAGAGGTGGCACCAGTGCCAAGTCGGGCTGGTTTGATGGTGCAAAGTGGCTCCTCCAATCTGCCATCCAGAAGCGGGGTAGCATACTTTTGTTTGCCAGGGAAACCCCCAGTGCTTTGTGTCTGGGGCCTATGGCTGGAAGTGACCGGCTGGCTCCTGAAAAGCTACTATAGGCGGGATGGTTACCAGACCCATGGTGGAACCAGTGCCAAGTTGGGCTGGTTTGATAGTATCAAGCGGCTCCTGCAATCTGCCATCAAAAAGTTGGCAGGCCAGTTTTGTTTTCCAGGGAAAAGCGCCGTTGTTTGTGTTTGGGGTCCTGTGGCTGGGAGTGGCCGGCTGGCTCCTTAGAATCCACGATACGCAGGATGGTTCCCAGACCAGAGGTGGCACCAGTGCCAAGTTGGGCTGGTTGGATACCACAAAGTGGCTCCTGCAATCTGCCATCCAGACGCGGGGCAGCTTACTTTTGTTTGCAAGGGAAACGGGCCGAGCTTTGTGTCTGGGGGCCTATGGCTGGGAGTGACTGGCTGGCTCCTGAAAAGCTACGATAGGCAGGATGGTTACCAGACTCATGGTGGCACCTGTGCCACGTTGGGCTGATTTGATAGTACCAAGCGGCTCCTGCAATCTGCCATCAAAAAGTTGGCAGGCGAGTTTTGTTTTCCAGGGAAAAGCGCCGTTGTTTGTGTTTGGGGGCCTATGGCTGGGAGTGGCCGGCTGGCTAATTAGAATCCACGATACGCAGGATGGTTCCCAGACCAGAGGTGGCACCAGTGCCATGTCAGGCTAGTTTGATGGTGCAAAGTGGCTCCTGCAATCTGCCATCAAAAAGTTGGCAGGCCAGTTTTGTTTTCCAGGGAAAAGTGCCGTTGTTTGTGTTTGGTGGACTGTGGCTGGGAGTGGCCGGCTGGCTCCTTAGAATCCACGATACGCAGGATGGTTCCCAGACCAGAGGTGGCACCAGTTCCAAGTCGGGCTGGTTTGATAGTACCAAGTGGCTCCTGCAATTTGCCATCCAGAAGCGGGGCAGCTTACTTTTGTTTGCCAGGGAAACGGGCCGAGGTTTGTGTCTGGGGGCCTATGGCTGGGAGTGACCGGCTGGCTCCTGAAAAGCTACGATAGGCAGGATGGTTACCAGACCCATGGTGGCACCAGTGCCAAGTTGGGCTGATTTGATAGTATCAAGCGGCTCCTGCAATCTGCCATCAAAAAGTTGGCAGGCGAGTTTTGTTTTCCAGGGAAAAGTGCCGTTGATTTTTTTTGGTGGCCTGTGGCTGGGAGTGGCCGGCTGGCTCCTTAGAATCCACGATACGCAGGATGGTTCCCAGACCAGAGGTGGCACCAGTTCCAAGTCGGGCTTGTTTGATAGTACCAAGTGGCTCCTGCAATCTGCCATCCAGAAGCGGGGTAGCTTACATTTGTTTGCAAGGGAAACGGGCCGAGGTTTTTGTCTGGGGGCCTATGGCTGGGAGTGACTGGCTGGCTCCTGAAAAGCTACGATAGGCAGGATGGTTACCAGACTCATGGTGGCACCAGTGCCACGTTGGGCTGATTTGATAGTACCAAGCGGCTCCTGCAATTTGCCGTCAAAAAGTTGGCAGGCGAGTTTTGTTTTCCAGGGAAAAGCGCCGTTGATTGTGTTTGGGGGCCTATGGCTGGGAGTGGCCGGCTGGCTAATTAGAATCCACGATACGCAGGATGGTTCCCAGACCATGGTGGCACCAGTGCCAAGTCGGGCTAGTTTGATGGTGCAAAGTGGCTCCTGCAATCTGCCATGAAAAAGTTGGCAGGCGAGTTTTGTTTTCCAGGGAAAAGTGCCATTGTTTGTGTTTGGTGGACTGTGGCTGGGAGTGGCCGGCTGGCTCCTTAGAATCCACGATACGCAGGATGGTTCCCAGACCAGAGGTGGCACCAGTGCCAAGTCGGGCTGGTTTCATAGTACCAAGTGGCTCCTGCAATCTGCCATCCAGAAGCGGGGCAGCTTACTTTTGTTTGCCAGGGAAACGGGCCGAGGTTTGTGTCTGGGGGCCTATGGCTGGGAGTGACCGGCTGGCTCCTGAAAAGCTACGATAGGCAGGATGGTTACCAGACTCATGGTGGCACCAGTGCCAAGTTGGGCTGATTTGATAGTACCAAGCGGCTCTTGCAATCTGCCATCAAAAAGTTGGCAGGCGAGTTTTGTTTTCCAGGGAAAAGTGCCGTTGTTTGTGTTTGGGGGCCTGTGGCTTGGAGTGGCCGGCTGGCTCCTTAGAATCCACGATAAGCAGGATGGTTCCCAGACCAGAGGTGGCACCAGTGCCAAGTCAGGCTAGTTTGATGGTGCAAAGTGGCTCCTGCAATCTACCATCCAGAAGCGGGGTAGCTTACTTTTGTTTGCCAGGGAAACGGGCCGAGGTTTTTTCTGGGGGCCTATGGGTAGGACTGTCCGGCTGGCTCCTGAAAAGCTACGATAGGCAGGATGGTGACCAGACCCATGGTGGCACCAGTGCCAAGTTGGGCTGGTTTGATAGTACCAAGTGGCTCCTGCAATCTGCCATCAAAAAGTTGGCAGGCGACTTTTGTTTTCCAGGGAAAAGCGCCGTTGTTTGTGTTTTGGGGGCCTGTGGCTGGGAGTGGCCGGCTGGCTCCTTAGAATCCACGATACGCAGGATGGTTCCCAGACCAGAGGTGGCACCAGTGCCAAGTCGAGCTGGTTTGATGGTGCAAAGTGGCTCCTGCAATCTGCCATCAAAATGTTGGCAGGCGAGTTTTGTTTTCCAGGGAAAAGCGCCGTTGTTTGTGTTTGGGGGCCTGTGGCTGGGAGTGGCCGGCTGGCTAATTAGAATCCACGATACGCAGGGTGGTTCCCAGACCAGAGGTGGCACCAGTGCCAAGTCAGGCTAGTTTGATGGTGCAAAGTGGCTCCTGCAATCTGCCATTAAAAAGTTGGCATGCCAGTTTTGTTTTCCAGGGAAAAGTGCCGTTGTTTGTGTTTGGGGGCCTGTGGCTGGGAGTGGCCGGCTGGCTCCTTAGAATCCACGATACGCAGGATGGTTCCAAGACCAGAGGTGGCACCAGTGCCAAGTCGGGCTGGTTTGATGGTGCAAAGTGGCTCCTGCAATCTGCCATCAAAATGTTGGCAGGCGAGTTTTGTTTTCCAGGGAAAAGCGCCGTTGTTTTTGTTTGGGGGCCTGTGGCTGGGAGTGGCCGGCTGGCTAATTAGAATCCACGATACGCAGGATGGTTCCCAGACCAGAGGTGGCACCAGTGCCAAGTCGGGCTAGTTTGATGGTGCAAAGTGGCTCCTGCAATCTGCCATTAAAAAGTTGGCATGCCAGTTTTGTTTTCCAGGGAAAAGCGCCGTTGTTTGTGTTTGGGGGCCTGTGGCTGGGAGTGGCCAGCTGGCTCCTTAGAATCCATGATACGCAGGATGGTTCCCAGACCAGAGGTGGCACCAGTGCCAAGTCGGGCTGGTTTGATGGTGCAAAGTGGCTCCTCCATTCTGCCATCCTGAGGCGGGGTAGCATACTTTTGTTTGCCAGGGAAACCCCCAGTGCTTTGTGTCTGGGGCCTATGGCTGGAAGTGACCGGCTGGCTCCTGAAAAGCTACGATAGGCAGGATGGTTACCAGACCCATGGTGGAACCAGTGCCAAGTTGGGCTGGTTTGATAGTACCAAGTGGTTCCTGCAATCTGCCATCAAAAAGTTGGCAGGCCAGTTTTGTTTTCCAGGGAAAAGCGCCGTTGTTTGTGTTTGGGGTCCTGTGACTGGGAGTGGCGGGCTGGCTCCTTAGAATCCACGATACGCAGGATGGTTCCCAGACCAGAGGTGGCACCAGTGCCAAGTTGGGCTGGTTTGATACCACAAAGTGGCTCCTGCAATCTGCCATCCAGAAGCGGGGCAGCTTACTTTTGTTTGCCAAGGGAACGGGCCGTGGTTTGTGTCTGGGGGCCTATGGCTGGGAGTGACCGGCTGGCTCCTGAAAAGCTACGATAGGCAGGATGGTGACCAGACCCATGGTGGCACCAGTGCCAAGTTGGGCTGGTTTGATAGTACCAAGCGGCTCCTGCAATCTGCCATCAAAAAGTTGGCAGGCGAGTTCTGTTTTCCAGGCAAAAGCGCCGTTGTTTGTGTTTGGGGGCCTATGGCTGGGAGTGGCCGGCTGGCTCCTTAGAATCCACGATACGCAGGATGGTTCCCAGACCAGAGGTGGCACCAGTGCCAAGTCGGGCTGGTTTGATGGTGCAAAGTGGCTCCTGCAATCTGCCATCCAGAAGCGGGGCAGCCGAGTTTTTTTTGCCAGGGAATAGGGCCGTAGTTTGTGTCTGGGGGCCTATGGCTGGGAGTGACCGGCTGGCTCCTGAAAAGCTACGATAGGCAAGATGGTGACCAGACCCATGGTGGCACCAGTGCCAAGTTGGGCTGGTTTGATAGTACCAAGCGGCTCCTGCAATCTGCCATCAAAAAGTTGGCAGGCCAGTTTTGTTTTCCATGGAAAAGCGCCGTTGTTTGTGTTTGGGGGCCTGTGGCTGGGAGTGGCCGGCTGGATCTTTAGAATCCACGATACGCAGGATGGTTCCCAGACCATAGGTGGCACCAGTGCCAAGTCGGGCTGGTTTGATGGTGCAAAGTGGCTCCTGCAATCTGCCATCCAGAAGCGGGGCAGCCGAGTTTTTTTTGCCAGAGAAAAGGGCCGTGGTTTGTGTCTGGGGCCCTATGGCTGGGAGTGGCCGGCTGGCTCCTTAAAATGTTCGATACGCAGGATGGTGACCAGACCCAAGGTGGCACCAGTGCCAAGTTGTGCTGTTTTTGTAGTACCAAGTGCGTCCTGCAATTTGCCATCCAGAAGAGGGGCAGTTGAGTTTTGTTTGCCAGAGAAAAGGGCCGTGGTTTGTGTTTGAGGGCATATGGCTGAGAGTGGCCGGCTGACCCCTGAAAATCCACAATAGGCAGGATGGTTCCCAGAGCCAAGGTGGCACCAGTGCCAAGTCGGGCTGGTTTGATAGTACTAAATAGCTCCTGCAATCTGCCATCCAGAAGCGGGGCAGCTTAATTTTGTTTGCCAGGGAAACGGGCCGAGGTTTGTGTTTGGGGGCCTATAGCTGGGAGTGACCGGCTGGCTCCTGAAAAGCTACGATAGGCAGGATGGTTCCCAGACCAGAGGTGGCACCAGTGCCAAGTCGGGCTAGTTTGATGTTGAAAAGTGGCTCCTGCAATCTGCCATCAAAATGTTTGCAGGCGAGTTTTGTTTTCCAGGGAAAAGCGCCATTGTTTGTGTTTGGGGGCCAATGGCTGGGAGTGGCCGGCTGGCTCCTTAGAATCCACGATACGCAGGATGGTTCCCAGACCAGAGGTGGCACCAGTGCCATGTCGGGCTAGTTTGATGGTGCAAAGTGGCTCCTGCAATCTGCCATCAAAATGTTTGCAGGCGAGTTTTGTTTTCCAGGGAAAAGTGCCGTTGTTTGTGTTTGGTGGACTGTGGCTGGGAGTGGCCGGCTGGCTCCTTAGAATCCACGATACGCAGGATGGTTCCCAGACCAGAGGTGGCACCAGTTCCAAGTCGGGCTTGTTTGATAGTACCAAGTGGCTCCTGCAATCTGCCATCCAGAAGCGGGGCAGCTTACTTTTTTTTGCAAGGGAAACGGGCCGAGGTTTGTGTTTGGGGGCCTATGGCTGGGAGTGACCGGCTGGCTCCTGAAAAGCTACGATAGGCAGGATGGTTACCAGACCCATGGTGGCACCAGTGCCAAGTTGGGCTGATTTGATAGTATCAAGCGGCTCCTGCAATCTGCCATCAAAAAGTTGGCAGGCGAGTTTTGTTTTCCAGGGAAAAGTGCCGTTGATTTTTTTTGGTGGCCTGTGGCTGGGAGTGGCCGGCTGGCTCCTTAGAATCCACGATACGCAGGATGGTTCCCAGACCAGAGGTGGCACCAGTGCCAAGTCGGGCTGGTTTGATGGTGCAAAGTGGCTCCTGCAATCTGCCATCCAGAAGCGGGGCAGCTGAGTTTTGTTTGCCAGAGAAAAGGGCCGTGGTTTTTTTTGGGGGGCATATGGCTGGGAGTGGCCGGCTGGCTCCTTAAAATGCTCGATACGCAGGATGGTGACCAGACCCAAGGTGGCACCAGTGCCAAGTTGTGCTGTTTTTGTAGTACCAAGTGCGTCCTGCAATTTGCCATCCAGAAGAGGGGCAGTTGAGTTTTGTTTGCCAGAGAAAAGGGCCGTGGTTTGTGTTTGAGGGCATATGGCTGAGAGTGGCCGGCTGACCCCTGAAAATCCACAATAGGCAGGATGGTTCCCAGAGCCAAGGTGGCACCAGTGCCAAGTCGGTCTGGTTTGATAGTACTAAATAGCTCCTGCAATCTGCCATCCAGAAGCGGGGCAGCTTAATTTTGTTTGCCAGGGAAACGGGCCGAGGTTTGTGTCTGGGGGCCTATGGCTGGGAGTGACCGGCTGGCTCCTGAAAAGCTACGATAGGCAGGATGATTCCCAGACCAGAGGTGGCACCAGTGCCAAGTCGGGCTAGTTTGATGGTGAAAAGTGGCTCCTGCAATCTGCCATCAAAAAGTTGGCAGGCGAGTTTTGTTTTCCAGGGAAAAGTGCCGTTGATTTTGTTTGGTGGCCTGTGGCTGGGAGTGGCCGGGTGGCTCCTTGGAATCCACGATACGCAGGATGGTTCCCAGACCAGAGGTGGCACCAGTTCCAAGTCGGGCTTGTTTGATAGTACCAAGTGGCTCCTGCAATCTGCCATCCAGAAGCGGGACAGCTTACGTTTGTTTGCCAGGGAAACGGGCCGAGGTTTGTGTCTGGGGGCCTATGGCTGGGAGTGACTGGCTGGCTCCTGAAAAGCTACGATAGGCAGGATGGTTACCAGACTCATGGTGGCACCAGTGCCACGTTGGGCTGATTTGATAGTACCAAGCGGCTCCTGCAATCTGCCATCAAAAAGTTGGCAGGCAAGTTTTGTTTTCCAGGGGAAAGCGCCGTTGTTTGTGTTTGGGGGCCTATGGCTGGGAGTGACCGGCTGGCTCCTTAGAATCCACGATACGCAGGATGGTTCCCAGACCAGAGGTGGCACCAGTGCCATGTCGGGCTAGTTTGATGGTGCAAAGTGGCTCCTGCAATCTGCCATGAAAAAGTTTGCAGGCGAGATTTGTTTTCCAGGGAAAAGTGCCGTTGCTTGTGTTTGGTGGACTGTGGCTGGGAGTGGCCGGCTGGCTCCTTAGAATCCACGATACGCAGGATGGTTCCCAGACCAGAGGTTGCACCAGTTCCAAGTCGGGCTGGTTTGATAGTACCAAGTGGCTCCTGCAATCTGCCATCCAGAAGTGGGGCAGCTTACTTTTGTTTGCCAGGGAAACGGGCCGAGGTTTGTGTCTGGGGGCCTATGGCTGGGAGTGACCGGCTGGCTCCTGAAAAGCTACGATAGGCAGGATGGTTACCAGACCCATGGTGGCACCAGTGCCAAGTTGGGCTGATTTGATAGTATCAAGCGCCTCCTGCAATCTGCCATCAAAAAGTTGGCAGGCGAGTTTTGTTTTCCAGGGAAAAGTGCCGTTGATTTTTTTTGGTGGCCTGTGGCTGGGAGCGGCCGGCTGGCTCCTTAGAATCCACGATACGCAGGATGGTTCCCAGACCAGAGGTGGTACCAGTTCCAAGTCGGGCTTGTTTGATAGTACCAAGTGACTCCTGCAATCTGCCATCCAGAAGCGGGGCAGCTTACTTTTGTTTGCAAGGGAAACGGGCCGAGGTTTTTGTCTGGGGGCCTATGGCTGGGAGTGACTGGCTGGCTCCTGAAAAGCTACGATAGGTAGGATGGTTACCAGACTCATGGTGGCACCAGTGCCAAGTTGGGCTGATTTGATAGTACCAAGCGGCTCCTGCAATCTGCCATCAAAAAGTTGGCAGGCGAGATTTGTTTTCCAGGGGCAAGCGCCATTATTTTTGTTTGGGGGCCTATGGCTGGGAGTGGCCGGCTGGCTAATTAGAATCCACGATACGCAGGATGGTTCCCAGACCGTGGTGGCACCAGTGCCATGTCGGGCTAGTTTGATGGTGCAAAGTGGCTCCTGCAATCTGCCATGAAAAAGTTGGCAGGCGAGTTTTGTTTTCCAGGGAAAAGTGCCGTTGTTTGTGTTTGGTGGACTGTGGCTGGGAGTGGCCGGCTGGCTCGTTAGAATCCACGATACGCAGGATGGTTCCCAGACCAGAGTTGGCACCAGTTCCAAATCGGGCTGGTTTGATAGTACCAAGTGGCTCCCGCACTCTGCCATCCAGAAGCGGGGCAGCTTACTTTTGTTTGCCAGGGAAACGGGCCGAGATTTGTGTCTGGGGGCCTATGGCTGGGAGTGGCCGGCTGGCTCCTTAAAATGCTCGATACGCAGGATGGTGACCAGACCCAAGGTGGCACCAGTGCCAAGTTGTGCTGTTTTTGTAGTACCAAGTGCGTCCTGCAATTTGCCATCCAGAAGAGGGGCAGTTGAGTTTTGTTTGCCAGAGAAAAGGGCCGTGGTTTGTGTTTGAGGGCATATGGCTGAGAGTGGCCGGCTGACCCCTGAAAATCCACAATAGGCAGGATGGTTCCTAGAGCCAAGGTGGCACCAGTGCCAAGTCGGGCTGGTTTGATAGTACTAAATAGCTCCTGTAATCTGCCATCGAGAAGCGGGGCAGCTTAATTTTGTTTGCCAGGGAAACGGGCCGAGGTTTGTGTCTGGGGGCCTATGGCTGGGAGTGACCGGCTGGCTCCTGAAAAGCTACGATAGGCAGGATGGTTACAAGACCAGAGGGGGCACCAGTGCCAAGTCGGGCTAGTTTGATTGTGAAAAGTGGCTCCTGCAATCTGCCATCAAAAAGTTGGCAGGCGAGTTTTGTTTTCCAGGGAAAAGTGCCGTTGATTTTGTTTGGTGGCCTGTGGCTGGGAGTGGCCGGCTGGCTCCTTAGAATCCACGATACGCAGGATGGTTCCCAGACCAGAGGTGGCACCAGTTCCAAGTCGGGCTGGTTTGATAGTACCTAGTGGCTCCTGCAATCTGCCATCCAGAAGCGGGGCAGCTTACTTTTGTTTGCCAGGGAAACGGGCCGAGGTTTGTGTCTGGGGGCCTATGGCTGGGAGTGACTGGCTGGCTCCTGAAAAGCTACGATAGGCAGGATGGTTACCAGACCCATGGTGGCACCAGTGCCACGTTGGGCTGATTTGATAGTACCAAGCGGCTCCTGCAATCTGCCATCAAAAAGTTGGCAGGCGAGTTTTGTTTTCCAGGGAAAAGCGCCGTTGTTTGTGTTTGGGGGCCTATGGCTGGGAGTGGCCGGCTGGCTCCTTAGAATCCATGATACGCAGGATGGTTCCCAGACCAGAGGTGGCACCAGTGCCAAGTCGGGCTAGTTTGATGGTGCAAAGTGGCTCCTGCAATCTGCCATGAAAAAGTTTGCAGGCGAGTTTTGTTTTCCAGGGAAAAGTGCCGTTGTTTGTGTTTGGTGGACTGTGGCTGGGAGTGGCCGGCTGGCTCCTTAGAATCCACGATACGCAGGGTGGTTCCCAGACCAGAGGTGGCACCAGTTCCAAGTCGGGCTGGTTTGATAGTACCAAGTGGCTCCTGCAATCTGCCATCCAGAAGCGGGGCAGCTTACTTTTGTTTGCCAGGGAAACGGGCCGAGGTTTGTGTCTGGGGGCCTATGGCTGGGAGTGACCGGCTGGCTCCTGAAAAGCTACGATAGGCAGGATGGTTACCAGACTCATGGTGGCACCAGTGCCAAGTTGGGCTGATTTGATAGTACCAAGCGGCTCCTGCAATCTGCCATCAAAAAGTTGGCAGGCGAGTTTTTTTTTTCCAGGGGAAAGCGCCGTTGTTTGTGTTTGGGGGCCTATGGCTGGGAGTGGCCGGCTGGCTAATTAGAATCCACGATACGCAGGATGGTTCCCAGTCCATGGTGGCACCAGTGCCGAGTCGGGATAGTTTGATGGTGCAAAGTGGCTCCTGCAATCTGCCATGAAAAAGTTGGCAGGCGAGTTTTGTTTTCCAGGGAAAAGTGCCGTTGTTTGTGTTTGGTGGACTGTGGCTGGGAGTGGCCGGCTGGCTCCTTAGAATCCACGATACGCAGGATGGTTCCCAGACCAGAGGTGGCACCAGTTCCAAGTCGGGCTGTTTTGATAGCACCAAGTGGCTCCTGCAATCTGCCATCCAGAAGCGGGGCAGCTTACTTTTGTTTGCCAGGGAAACGGGCCGAGGTTTGTGTCTGGGGGCCTATGGCTGGGAGTGACTGGCTGGCTCCTGAAAAGCTACGATAGGCAGGATGGTTACCAGACCCATGGTGGCACCAGTGCCAAGTTGGGCTGATTTGATAGTATCAAGCGGCTCCTGCAATCTGCCAACAAAAAGTTGGCAGGCGAGTTTTGTTTTCCAGGGAAAAGTGCCGTTGATTTTTTTTGGTGGCCTGTGGCTGGGAGTGGCCAGCTGTCTCCTTATAATCCACGATACGCAGGATGGTTCCCAGACCAGAGGTGGCACCAGTGCCAAGTCGGGCTGGTTTGATGGTGCAAAGTGGCTCCTGCAATCTGCCATCCAGAAGCAGGGCAGCTGAGTTTTGTTTGCCAGAGAAAAGGGCCGTGGTTTTTTTTTGGGGGCATATGGCTGGGAGTGGCCGGCTGGCTCCTTAAAATGCTCGATACGCAGGATGGTGACCAGACCCAAGGTGGCACCAGTGCCAAGTTGTGCTGTTTTTGTAGTACCAAGTGCGTCCTGCAATTTGCCATCCAGAAGAGGGGCAGTTGAGTTTTGTTTGCCAGAGAAAAGGGCCGTGGTTTGTGTTTGAGGGCATATGGCTGAGAGTGGCCGGCTGACCCCTGAAAATCCACAATAGGCAGGATGGTTCCCAGAGCCAAGGTGGCACCAGTGCCAAGTCGGGCTGGTTTGATAGTACTAAATAGCTCCTGCAATCTGCCATCCAGAAGCGGGGCAGCTTAATTTTGTTTGCCAGGGAAACGGGCCGAGGTTTGTGTCTGGGGGCCTATGGCTGGCTCCTGAAAAGCTACGATAGGCAGGATGGTTCCCAGACCAGAGGTGGCACCAGTGCCAAGTCGGGCTAGTTTGATGGTGCAAAGTGGCTCCTGCAATCTGCCATCAAAAAGTTGGCAGGCGAGTTTTGTTTTCCAGGGAAAAGTGCCTTTGATTTTGTTTGGTGGCCTGTGGCTGGGAGTGGCCGGCTGGCTCCTTGGAATCCACGATACGCAGGATGGTTCCCAGACCAGAGGTGGCACCAGTTCCAAGTCGGGCTTGTTTGATAGTACTAAGTGGCTCCTGCAATCTGCCATCCAGAAGCGGGGCAGCTTACGTTTGTTTGCCAGGGAAACGGGCCGAGGATTGTGTCTGGGGGCCTATGGCTGGGAGTGACCGGCTCGGTCGTGAAAAGCTACGATAGGCAGGATGGTTACCAGACTCATGGTGGCACCAGTGCCACGTTGGGCTGATTTGATAGTACCAAGCGGCTCCTGCAATCTGCCATCACAAAGTTGGCAGGCGAGTTTTGTTTTCCAGGGAAAAGCGCCGTTGATTGTGTTTGGGGGCCTATGGCTGGGAGTGGCCGGCTGGCTCCTTAGAATCCACGATACGCAGGATGGTTCCCAGACCAGAGGTGGCACCAGTGCCATGTCGGGCTAGTTTGATGGTGCAAAGTGGCTCCTGCAATCTGCCATCAAAAAGTTTGCAGGCGAGTTTTGTTTTCAATGGAAAAGTGCCGTTGTTTGTGTTTGGTTGACTGTGGCTGGGAGTGGCCGGCTGGCTCCTTAGAATCCACGATACGCAGGATGGTTCCCAGACCAGAGGTGGCACCAGTTCCAAGTCGGGCTGGTTTGATAGTACCAAGTGGTTCCTGCAATCTGCCCTCCAGAAGTGGGGCAGCTTACTTTTGTTTGCCAGGGAAACGGGCCGAGGTTTGTGTCTGGGGGCCTATGGCTGGGAGTGGCCGGCTGGCTCCTGAAAAGCTACGATAGGCAGGATGGTTCCCAGACCAGAGGTGGCACCAGTGCCAAGTTGGGCTGATTTGATAGTATCAAGCGGCTGCTGCAATCTGCCATCAAAAAGTTGGCAGGCGAGTTTTGTTTTCCACGGGAATGCGCCGTTGTTTGTGTTTGGGGGCCTATGGCTGGGAGTGGCCGGCTGGCTCCTTAGAATCCACGATACGCCGGATGGTTCCCAGACCGTGGTGGCACCAGTGCCAAGTTGTGCTGTTTTTGTAGTACCAAGTGCGTCCTGCAATTTGCCATCCAGAAGAGGGGCAGTTGAGTTTTGTTTGCCAGAGAAAAGGGCCGTGGTTTGTCTTTGAGGGCATATGGCTGAGAGTGGCCGGCTGACCCCTGAAAATCCACAATAGGCAGGATGGTTCCCAGAGCCAAGGTGGCACCAGTGCCAAGTCGGGCTGGTTTGATAGTAATAAATAGCTCCTGCAATCTGCCATCCAGAAGCGGGGCAGCTTAATTTTGTTTGCCAGGGAAACGGGCCGAGGTTTGTGTCTGGGGGCCTATGGCTGGGAGTGACCGGCTGGCTCCTGAAAAGCTACGATAGGCAGGATGGTTCCCAGACCAGAGGGGGCACCAGTGCCAAGTCGGGCTAGTTTGATGGTGAAAAGTGGCTCCTGCAATCTGCCATAAAAAAGTTGGCAGGCGAGTTTTGTTTTCCAGGGAAAAGTGCCGTTGATTTTGTTTCGTGGCCTGTGGCTGGGAGTGGCCGGCTGGCTCCTTAGAATCCACGATACGCAGGATGGTTCCCAGACCAGAGGTGGCACCAGTTCCAAGTCGGGCTTGTTTGATAGTACCAAGTGGCTCCTGCAATCTGCCATCCAGAAGCGGGGCAGCTTACTTTTGTTTGCCAGGGAAACGGGCCGAGGTTTGTGTCTGGGGGCCTATGGCTGGGAGTGACTGGCTGGCTCCTGAAAAGCTACGATAGGCAGGATGGTTACCAGACTCATGGTGGCACCAGTGCCACGTTGGGCTGATTTGATAGTACCAAGCGGCTCCTGCAATCTGCCATCAAAAAGTTGGCAGGCGAGTTTTGTTTTCCAGGGAAAAGCGCCGTTGTTTGTGTTTGGGCGCCTATGGCTGGGAGTGACCGGCTGGCTCCTTAGAATCCACGATACGCAGGATGGTTCCCAGACCAGAGGTGGCACCAGTGCCATGTCAGCCTAGTTTGATGGTGCAAAGTGGCTCCTGCAATCTGCCATGAAAAAGTTTGCAGGCGAGTTTTGTTTTCCAGGGAAAAGTGCCGTTGTTTGTGTTTGGTGGCCTGTGGCTGGGAGTGGCCGGCTGGCTCCTTAGAATCCACGATACGCAGGATGGTTCCCAGACCAGAGGTGGCACCAGTTCCAAGTCCGGCTGGTTTGATAGTACCAAGTGGCTCCTGCAATCTGCCATCGAGAAGTGGGGCAGCTTACTTTTGTTTGCCAGGGAAACGGGCCGAGGTTTGTGTCTGGGGGCCTATGGCTGGGAGTGACCGGCTGGCTCCTGAAAAGCTACGATAGGCAGGATGGTTACCAGACCCATGGTGGCACCACTGCCAAGTTGGGCTGATTTGATAGTATCAAGCGGCTCCTGCAATCTGCCATCAAAAATTTGGCAGGCGAGTTTTGTTTTCCAGGGAAAAGTGCCGTTGATTTTTTTTGGTGGCCTGTGGCTGGGAGTGGCCGGCTGGCTCCTTAGAATCCACGATATGCAGGATGGTTCCCAGACCAGAGGTGGCACCAGTTCCAAGTCGGGCTTGTTTGATAGTACCAAGTGACTCCTGCAATCTGCCATGAAAATGTTGGCAGGCGAGTTTTGTTTTCCAGGGAAAAGTGCCGTTGTTTGTGTTTGGTGGACTGTGGCTGGGAGTGGCCGGCTGGCTCCTTAGAATCCACGATACGCAGGATGGTTCCCAGACCTGAGGTGGCACCAGTTCCAAGTCGGGCTGGTTTGATAGTACCAAGTGGCTCCTGCAATCTGCCATCCAGAAGCGGGACAGCTTACTTTTGTTTGCCAGGGAAACGGGCCGAGGTTTGTGTCTGGGGGCCTATGGCTGGGAGTGGCCGGCTGGCTCCTTAAAATGCTCGATAAGCAGGATGGTGACCAGACCCAAGGTGGCACCAGTGCTAAGTTGTGCTGTTTTTGTAGTACCAAGTGCGTCCTGCAATTTGCCATCCAGAAGAGGGGCCGTTGAGTTTTGTTTGCCAGAGAAATGGGCCGTGGTTTGTGTTTGAGTGCATATGGCTGAGAGTGGCCGGCTGACCCCTGAAAATCCACAATAGGCAGGATGGTTCCCAGAGCCAAGGTGGCACCAGTGCCAAGTCGGGCTGGTTTGATAGTACTAAATAGCTCCTGCAATCTGCCATCCAGAAGCGGGGCAGCTTAATTTTGTTTGCCAGGGAAACGGGCCGAGATTTGTGTCTGGGGGCCTATGGCTGGGAGTGACGGGCTGGCTCCTGAAAAGCTACGATAGGCTGGATGGTTCCCAGACCAGAGGTGGCGCCAGTGCCAAGTCGGGCTAGTTTGATGGTGCAAAGTGGCTCCTGCAATCTGCCATCAAAAAGTTGGCAGGCGAGTTTTGTTTTCCAGGGAAAAGTGCCGTTGATTTTGTTTCGTGGCCTGTGGCTGGGAGTGGCCGGCTGGCTCCTTAGAATCCACGATACGCAGGATGGTTCCCAGACCAGAGGTGGCACCAGTTCCAAGTCGGGCTTGTTTGATAGTACCAAGTGGCTCCTGCAATCTGCCATCCAGAAGCGGGGCAGCTTACTTTTGTTTGCCAGGGAAACGGGCCGAGGTTTGTGTCTGGGGGCCTATGGCTGGGAGTGACTGGCTGGCTCCTGAAAAGCTACGATAGGCAGGATGCTTACCAGACTCATGGTGGCACCAGTGCCACGTTGGGCTGATTTGATAGTATCAAGCGGCTCCTGCAATCTGCCATCAAAAAGTTGGCAGGCGAGATTTGTTTTCCAGGGAAAAGCGCCGTTGTTTGTGTTTGGGGGCCTATGGCTGGGAGTGTCCGGCTGGCTCCTTAGAATCCACGATATGCAGGATGGTTCCCAGACCAGAGGTGGCACCAGTGCCATGTCGGGCTAGTTTGATGGTGCAAAGTGGCTCCTGCAGTCTGACATGATAAAGTTGGCAGGCGAGTTTTGTTTTCCAGGGAAAAGTGCCGTTGTTTGTGTTTGGTGGACTGTGGCTGGGAGTGGCCGGCTGGCTCCTTAGAATCCACGATACGCAGGATGGTTCCCAGACCAGAGGTGGCACCAGTTCCAAGTCCGGCTGGTTTGATAGTACCAAGTGGCTCCTGCAATCTGCCATCCAGAAGCGGGGCAGCTTACTTTCGTTTGCCAGGGAAACGGGCCGAGGTTTGTGTCTGGGGGCCTATGGCTGGGAGTGACCGGCTGGCTCCTGAAAAGCTACGATAGGCAGGATGGTTACCAGACCAGAGGTGGCACCAGTGCCACGTTGGGCTGATTTGATAGTACCAAGCGGCTCCTGCAATCTGCCATCAAAATGTTGGCAGGCGAGTTTTGTTTTCCAGTGGAAAGCGCCGTTGTTTGTGTTTGGGGGCCTATGGCTGGGAGTGGCCGGCTGGCTAATTAGAATCCACGATACGCAGGATGGTTCCCAGACCATGGTGGCACCAGTGCCGAGTCGGGCTAGTTTGATGGTGCAAAGTGGCTCCTGCAATCTGCCATCAAAAAGTTGGCAGGCCAGTTTTGTTTTCCAGGGAAAAGTGCCCTTGATTTTTTTTGGTGGACTGTGGCTGGGAGTGGCCAGCTGGCTCCTTAGAATCCACGATATGCAGGATGGTTCCCAGACCAGAGGTGGCACCAGTTCCAAGTCGGGCTTGTTTGATAGTACCAAGTGGCTCCTGCAATCTGCCATCCAGAAGCGGGGCAGCTTACTTTTGTTTGCAAGGGAAACGGGCCGAGGTTTGTGTCTGGGGGCCTATGGCTGGGAGTGACCGGCTGGCTCCTGAAAAGCTACGATAGGCAGGATGGTTACCAGACCCATGGTGGCACCAGTGCCAAGTTGGGCTGATTTGATAGTATCAAGCGGCTCCTGCAATCTGCCATCAAAAAGTTGGCAGGCGAGTTTTGTTTTCCAGGGAAATGTGCCGTTGAATTATTTGGTGGCCTGTGGCTGGGAGTGGCCCGCTGGCTCCTTAGAATCCACGATACGCAGGATGGTTCCCAGACCAGAGGTGGCACCAGTTCCAAGTCGGGCTGGTTTGATAGTACCAAGTGGCTCCTGCAATCTGCCATCCAGAAGCGGGGCAGCTTACTTTTATTTGCAAGGGAAACGGGCCGAGGTTTTTGTCTGGGGGCCTATGCCTGGGAGTGACTGGCTGGCTCCTGAAAAGCAACGATAGGCAGGATGGTTACCAGACTCATGGTGGCACCAGTGCCACGTTGGGCTGATTTGATGGTAACAAGCGGCTCCTGCAATCTGCCATCAAAATGTTGGCAGGCGAGTTTTGTTTTCCAGGGGAAAGCGCCGTTGTTTGTGTTTGGGGGCCTATGGCTGGGAGTGGCCGGCTGGCTAATTAGAATCCACGATACGCAGGATGGTTCCCAGACCATGGTGGCACCAGTGTCGAGTCGGGCTAGTTTGATGGTGCAAAGTGGCTCCTGCAATCTGCCATGAAAAAGTTGGCAGGCCAGTTTTGTTTTCCAGGGAAAAGTGCCGTTGTTTGTGTTTGGTGGACTGTGGCTGGGAGTGGCCGGCTGGCTCCTTAGAATCCACGATACGCAGGATGGTTCCCAGACCAGAGGTGGCACCAGTTCCAAGTCGGGCTGGTTTGATAGTACCAAGTGGCTCCTGCAATCTGCCATCCAGAAGCGGGGCAGCTTACTTTTGTTTGCAAGGGAAACAGGCCGAGGTTTGTGTCTGGGGGCCTATGGCTGGGAGTGACCGGCTGGCTCCTGAAAAGCTACGATAGGCCGGATGGTTACAAGACTCATGGTGGCACCAGTGCCACGTTGGGCTGATTTGATAGTATCAAGCGGCTCCTGCAATCTGCCATCAAAAAGTTGGCAGGCGAGTTTTGTTTTCCAGGGAAAAGCGCCGTTGTTTGTGTTTGGGGGCCTATGGCTGGGAGTGGCCGGCTGGCTAATTAGAATCCACGATACGCAGGATGGTTCCCAGACCAGAGGTGGCACCAGTGCCATGTCGGGCTAGTTTGATGGTGCAAAGTGGCTCCTGCAATCTGCCATCAAAATGTTTGCAGGCGAGTTTTGTTTTCCCGGGAAATGTGCCGTTGTTTGTGTTTGGTGGACTGTGGCTGGGAGTGGCCGGCTGGCTCCTTAGAATCCACGATACGCAGGATGGTTCCCAGACCAGAGGTGGCACCAGTTCCAAGTCGGGCTTGTTTGATAGTACCAAGTGGCTCCTGCAATCTGCCATCCAGAAGCGGGGCAGCTTACTTTTGTTTGCAAGGGAAACGGGCCGAGGTTTGTGTCTGGGGGCCTATGGCTGGGAGTGACCGGCTGGCTCCTGAAAAGCTACGATAGGCAGGATGGTTACCAGACCCATGGTGGCACCAGTGCCAAGTTGGGCTGATTTGATAGTATCCAGCGGCTCCTGCAATCTGCCATCAAAAAGTTGGCAGGCGAGTTTTGATTTCCAGGGGAAAGCGCCGTTGTTTGTGTTTGGGGGCCTATGGCTGGGAGTGGCCAGCTGGCTAATTAGAATCCACGATACGCAGGATGGTTCCCAGACCAGAGGTGGCACCAGTGCCAAGTCGGGCTAGTTTGATGGTGCAAAGTGGCTCCTGCAATCTGCCATGAAAAAGTTGGCAGGCGAGTTTTGTTTTCCAGGGAAAAGTGCCGTTGTTTGTGTTTGGTGGACTGTGGCTGGGAGTGGCCGGCTGGCTCCTTAGAATCCACGATACGCAGGATGGTTCCCAGACCAGAGGTGGCACCAGTTCCAAGTCGGGCTGGTTTGATAGTACCAAGTGGCTCCTGCAATCTGCCATCCAGAAGCGGGGCAGCTTACTTTTGTTTGCCAGGGAAACGGGCCGAGGTTTGTGTCTGGGGGCCTATGGCTGGGAGTGGCCGGCTGGCTCCTTAAAATGCTCGATACGCAGGATGGTGACCAGACCCAAGGTGGCACCAGTGCCAAGTTGTGCTGTTTTTGTAGTACCAAATGCGTCCTGCAATTTGCCATCCAGAAGAGGGGCAGTTGAGTTTTGTTTGCCAGAGAAAAGGGCCGTGGTTTGTGTTTGAGGGCATATGGCTGAGAGTGGCCGGCTGACCCCTGAAAATCCACAATAGGCAGGATGGTTCCAAGAGCCAAGGTGGCACCAGTGCCAAGTCGGGCTGGTTTGATAGTACTAAATAGCTCCTGCAATCTGCCATCCAGAAGCGGGGCAGCTTAATTTTGTTTGCCAGGGAAACGGGCCGAGGTTTGTGTCTGGGGGCCTATGGCTGGGAGTGACCGGCTGGCTCCTGAAAAGCTACGATAGGCAGGAGGGTTCCCAGACCAGAGGGGGCACCAGTGCCGAGTCGGGCTAGTTTGATAGTACCAAGCGGCTCCTGCAATCTGCCATCAAAAAGTTGGCAGGCGAGTTTTGTTTTCCAGGGAAAAGTGCCATTGATTTTTTGGTGGCCTGTGGCTGGGAGTGGCCGGCTGGCTCCTTAGAATCCACGATACGCAGGATGGTTCCCAGACCAGAGGTGGCACCAGTTCCAAGTCGGGCTGGTTTGATAGTACCAACTGGCTCCTGCAATCTGCCATCCAGAAGCGGGGAAGCTTACTTTTGTTTGCCAGGGAAACGGGCCGAGGTTTGTGTCTGGGGGCCTATGGCTGGGAGTGACTGGCTGGCTCCTGAAAAGCTACGATAGGCAGGATGGTTACCAGACTCATGGTGGCACCAGTGCCACGTTGGGCTGATTTGATAGTACCAAGCGGCTCCTGCAATCTGCCATCAAAAAGTTGGCAGGCGATTTTTGTTTTCCAGGGAAAAGCGCCGTTGTTTGTGTTTGGGGGCCTATGGCTGGGAGTGGGCGGCTGGCTCCTTAGAATCCACCATACGCAGGATGGTTCCCAGACCAGAGGTGGCACCAGTGCCATGTCGGGCTAGTTTGATGGTGCAAAGTGGCTCCTGCAATCTGCCATGAAAAAGTTTGCAGGCGAGTTTTGTTTTCCAGGGAAATGTGCCGTTGTTTGTGTTTGGTGGACTGTGGCTGGGAGTGGCCGGCTGGCTCCTTAGAATCCACGATACGCAGGATGGTTCCCAGACCAGAGGTGGCACCAGTTCCAAGTCGGGCTTGTTTGATAGTACCAAGTGGCTCCTGCAATCTGCCATCCAGAAGCGGGGCAGCTTACTTTTGTTTGCAAGGGAAACGGGCCGAGGTTTGTGTCTGGGGGCCTATGGCTGGGAGTGACCGGCTGGCTCCTGAAAAGCTACGA
The DNA here is from genome assembly GCF_035770615.1 of Melospiza melodia melodia. Lineage (NCBI taxonomy): Eukaryota > Metazoa > Chordata > Aves > Passeriformes > Passerellidae > Melospiza > Melospiza melodia. The sequence goes on along the minus strand of NC_086216.1, from coordinate 433,690 downwards.
TAGGCCGGATGGTTACCAGACCCATGATGGCACCAGTGCCAAGTTGGGCTGATTTGATAGTATCAAGCGGCTCCTGCAATCTGCCATCAAAAAGTTGGCAGGCGAGTTTTGTTTTCCAGGGAAAAGTGCCGTTGATTTTTTTTGGTGGCCTGTGGCTGGGAGTGGCCGGCTGGCTCCTTAGAATCCACGATACGCAGGATGGTTCCCAGACCAGAGGTGGCACCAGTTCCAAGTCGGGCTGGTTTGATAGTACCAAGTGGCTCCTGCAATCTGCCATCCAGAAGCGGGGCAGCTTACTTTTGTTTGCAAGGGAAACGGGCCGAGGTTTGTGTCTGGGGGCCTATGGCTGGGAGTGACTGGCTGGCTCCTGAAAAGCTACGATAGGCAGGATGGTTACCAGACTCATGGTGGCACCAGTGCCACATTGGGCTGATTTGATATTACCAAGCGTCTCCTGCAATCTGCCATCAAAAAGTTGGCAGGCGAGTTTGATTTCCTGGGGAAAGCGCCGTTGTTTGTGTTTGGGGGCCTATGGCTGGGAGTGGCCGGCTGGCTAATTAGAATCCACGATACGCAGGATGGTTCCCAGACCAGAGGTGGCACCAGTGCCAAGTCGGGCTAGTTTGATGGTGCAAAGTGGCTCCTGCAATCTGCCATGAAAAAGTTGGCAGGCGAGTTTTGTTTTCCAGGGAAAAGTGCCGTTGTTTGTGTTTGGTGGACTGTGGCTGGGAGTGGCCGGCTGGCTCCTTAGAATCCACGATACGCAGGATGGTTCCCAGACCAGAGGTGGCACCAGTTCCAAGTCGGGCTGGTTTGATAGTACCAAGTGGCTCCTGCAATCTGCCATCCAGAAGCGGGGCAGCTTACTTTTGTTGGCCAGGGAAACGGGCCGAGGTTTGTGTCTGGGGGCCTATGGCTGGGAGTGACCGGCTGGCTCCTGAAAAGCTACGATAGGCAGGATGGTTACCAGACCCATGGTGGCACCAGTGCCAAGTTGGGCTGATTTGATAGTATCAAGCGGCTCCTGCAATCTGCCATCAAAAGTTGGCAGGCGAGTTTTGTTTTCCAGGGAAAAGTGCCGTTGATTTTTTTTGGTGGCCTGTGGCTTGGAGTGGCCAGCTGTCTCCTTATAATCCACGATACGCAGGATGGTGACCAAACCCAAGGTGGCACCAGTGAGAAGTTGTGCTGTTTTTGTAGTACCAAGTGCGTCCTGCAATTTGCCATCCAGAAGAGGGGCAGCTGAGTTTTGTTTGCCAGAGAAAAGGGCCGTGGTTTGTGTTTGAGGGCATATGGCTGAGAGTGTCCGGCTGAACCCTGAAAATCCACAATAGGCAGGATGGTTCCCAGAGCCAAGGTGGCACCAGTGCCAAGTCGGGCTGGTTTGATAGTACTAAATAGCTCCTGCAATCTGCCATCCAGAAGCGGGGCAGCTTAATTTTGTTTGCCAGGGAAACGGGCCGAGGTTTGCGTCTGGGGGCCTATGGCTGGGAGTGACCGGCTGGCTCCTGAAAAGCTACGATAGGCAGGATGGTTCCCAGACCAGAGGTGGCACCAGTGCCAAGTCGGGCTAGTTTGATGGTGAAAAGTGGCTCCTGCAATCTGCCATCAAAAAGTTGGCAGGCGAGTTTTGTTTTCCAGGGAATAGTGCCTTTGATTTTGTTTGGTGACCTGTGGCTGGGAGTGGCCGGCTGGCTCCTTAGAATCCACGATACGCAGGATGGTTCCCAGACCAGAGGTGGCACCAGTTCCAAGTCGGGCTTGTTTGATAGTACCAAGTGGCTCCTGCAATCTGCCATCCAGAAGCGGGACAGCTTACGTTTGTTTGCCAGGGAAACGGGCCGAGGTTTGTGTCTGGGGGCCTATGGCTGGGAGTGACTGGCTGGCTCCTGAAAAGATACGATAGGCAGGATGGTTACCAGACTCATGGTGGCAACAGTGCCACGTTGGGCTGATTTGATAGTACCAAGCGGCTCCTGCAATCTGCCATCAAAATGTTGGCAGGCGAGTTTTGTTTTCCAGGGAAAAGCGCCGTTGTTTGTGTTTGGGGGCCTATGGCTGGGAGTGGCCGACTGGCTAATTAGAATCCACGATACGCAGGATGGTTCCCAGACCGTGGTGGCACCAGTGCCATGTCGGGCTAGTTTGATGGTGCAAAGTGGCTCCTGCAATCTGCCATCAAAAAGTTGGCAGGCGAGTTTTGTTTTCCAGGGAAAAGTGCCGTTGTTTTTGTTTGGTGGACTGTGGCTGGGAGTGGCCGGCTGGCTCCTTAGAATCCACGATACGCAGGATGGTTCCCAGACCAGAGGTGGCACCAGTTCCAAGTCGGGCTGGTTTGATAGTACCAAGTGGCTCCTGCAATCTGCCATCCAGAAGCGGGGCAGCTTACTTTTGTTTGCCAGGGAAACGGGCCGAGGTTTGTGTCTGGGGGCCTATGGCTGGGAGTGGCCGGCTGGCTCCTTAAAATGCTCGATAAGCAGGATGGTGACCAGACCCAAGGTGGCACCAGTGCCAAGTTGTGCTGTTTTTGTAGTACCAAGTGCGTCCTGCAATTTGCCATCCAGAAGAGGGGCCGTTGAGTTTTGTTTGCCAGAGAAAAGGGCCGTGGTTTGTGTTTGAGTGCATATGGCTGAGAGTGGCCGGCTGACCCCTGAAAATCCACAATAGGCAGGATGGTTCCCAGAGCCAAGGTGGCACCAGTGCCAAGTCGGGCTGGTTTGATAGTACTAAATAGCTCCTGCAATCTGCCATCCAGAAGCGGGGCAGCTTAATTTTGTTTGCCAGGGAAACGGGCCGAGGTTTGTGTCTGGGGGCCTATGGCTGGGAGTGACGGGCTGGCTCCTGAAAAGCTACGATAGGCCGGATGGTTCCCAGACCAGAGGTGGCACCAGTGCCAAGTCGGGCTAGTTTGATGGTGCAAAGTGGCTCCTGCAATCTGCCATCAAAAAGTTGGCAGGCGAGTTTTGTTTTCCAGGGAAAAGTGCCGTTGATTTTTTTTGGTGGCCTGTGGCTGGGAGTGGCCGGCTGGCTCCTTAGAATCCACGATACGCAGGATGGTTCCCAGACCAGAGGTGGCACCAGTTCCAAGTCGGGCTTGTTTGATAGTACCAAGTGGCTCCTGCAATCTGCCATCCAGAAGCGGGGCAGCTTACTTTTGTTTGCCAGGTAAACGGGCCAATATTGTGTCTGGGGGCCTATGGCTGGGAGTGACTGGCTGGCTCCTGAAAAGCTACGACAGGCAGGATGGTTACCAGACTCATGGTGGCACCAGTGCCACGTTGGGCTGATTTGATAGTACCAAGCGGCTCCTGCAATCTGCCATCAAAAAGTTGGCAGGCGAGTTTTGTTTTCCAGGGAAAAGCGCCGTTGTTTGTGTTTGGGGGCCTATGGCTGGAAGTGGCCGGCTCGCTCCTTAGAATCCACGATACGCAGGATGGTTCCCAGACCAGAGGTGGCACCAGTGCCATGTCGGGCTAGTTTGATGGTGCAAAGTGGCTCCTGCAATCTGACATGATAAAGTTGGCAGGCGAGTTTTGTTTTCCAGGGAAAAGTGCCGTTGTTTGTGTTTGGTGGACTGTGGCTGGGAGTGGCCGGCTGGCTCCTTAGAATCCACGATATGCAGGATGGTTCCCAGACCAGAGGTGGCACCAGTTCCAATTCTGGCTGGTTTGATGGTGCAAAGTGGCTCCTGCAATCTGCCATCCAGAAGCGGGGCAGCTTACTTTTTTTTGCCAAGGAAACGGGCCGTGGTTTGTGTCTGGGGGCCTATGGCTGGAAGTGACCGGCTCGGTCGTGAAAAGCTACGATAGGCAGGATGTTTACCAGACTCATGGTGGCACCAGTGCTACGTTGGGCTGATTTGATAGTACCAAGCGGCTCCTGCAATCTGCCATCAAAAAGTTGGCAGGCGAGTTTTGTTTTCCAGGGAAAAGCGCCGTTGTTTGTGTTTGGGGGCCTATGGCTGGGAGTGGCCGGCTGGCTAATTAGAATCCACGATACGCAGGATGGTTACCAGACTCATGGTGGCACCAGTGCCACGTTGGGCTGGTTTGATAGTACCAAGTGGCTCCTGCAATCTGCCATCAAAAAGTTGGCAGGCGAGTTTTGTTTTCCAGGGAAAAGTGCCGTTGATTTGGTTTGGTGGCCTGTGGCTGGGAGTGGCCGGCTGGCTCCTTAGGATCCACGATACGCAGGATGGTTCCCAGACCAGAGGTGGCACCAGTTCCAAGTCGGGCTGGTTTGATAGTACCAAGTGGCTCCTGCAATCTGCCATCCAGAAGCGGGGCAGCTTACTTTTGTTTGCAAGGGAAACAGGCCGAGGTTTGTGTCTGGGGGCCTATGGCTGGGAGTGACCGGCTGGCTCCTGAAAAGCTACGATAGGCCGGATGGTTACAAGACTCATGGTGGCACCAGTGCCACGTTGGGCTGATTTGATAGTATCAAGCGGCTCCTGCAATCTGCCATCAAAAAGTTGGCAGGCGAGTTTTGTTTTCCAGGGAAAAGCGCCGTTGTTTGTGTTTGGGGGCCTATGGCTGGGAGTGGCCGGCTGGCTAATTAGAATCCACGATACGCAGGATGGTTCCCAGACCAGAGGTGGCACCAGTGCCATGTCGGGCTAGTTTGATGGTGCAAAGTGGCTCCTGCAATCTGCCATGAAAAAGTTTGCAGGCGAGTTTTGTTTTCCAGGGAAATGTGCCGTTGTTTGTGTTTGGTGGACTGTGGCTGGGAGTGGCCGGCTGGCTCCTTAGAATCCACGATACGCAGGATGGTTCCCAGACCAGAGGTGGCACCAGTTCCAAGTCGGGCTTGTTTGATAGTACCAAGTGGCTCCTGCAATCTGCCATCCAGAAGCGGGGCAGCTTACTTTTGTTTGCAAGGGAAACGGGCCGAGGTTTGTGTCTGGGGGCCTATGGCTGGGAGTGACCGGCTGGCTCCTGAAAAGCTACGATAGGCCGGATGGTTACCAGACCCATGATGGAACCAGTGCCAAGTTGGGCTGGTTTGATAGTATCAAGCGGCTCCTGCAATCTGCCATCAAAAAGTTGGCAGGCGAGTTTTGTTTTCCAGGGAAAAGTGCCGTTGATTTTTTTTGGTGGCCTGTGGCTGGGAGTGGCCGGCTGGCTCCTTAGAATCCACGATACGCAGGATGGTTCCCAGACCAGAGGTGGCACCAGTTCCAAGTCGGGCTGGTTTGATAGTACCAAGTGGCTCCTGCAATCTGCCATCCAGAAGCGGGGCAGCTTACTTTTGTTTGCAAGGGAAACGGGCCGAGGTTTGTGTCTGGGGGCCTATGGCTGGGAGTGACTGGCTGGCTCCTGAAAAGCTACGATAGGCAGGATGGTTACCAGACTCATGGTGGCACCAGTGCCACATTGGGCTGATTTGATATTACCAAGCGTCTCCTGCAATCTGCCATCAAAAAGTTGGCAGGCGAGTTTGATTTCCTGGGGAAAGCGCCGTTGTTTGTGTTTGGGGGCCTATGGCTGGGAGTGGCCGGCTGGCTAATTAGAATCCACGATACGCAGGATGGTTCCCAGACCAGAGGTGGCACCAGTGCCAAGTCGGGCTAGTTTGATGGTGCAAAGTGGCTCCTGCAATCTGCCATGAAAAAGTTGGCAGGCGAGTTTTGTTTTCCAGGGAAAAGTGCCGTTGTTTGTGTTTGGTGGACTGTGGCTGGGAGTGGCCGGCTGGCTCCTTAGAATCCACGATACGCAGGATGGTTCCCAGACCAGAGGTGGCACCAGTTCCAAGTCGGGCTGGTTTGATAGTACCAAGTGGCTCCTGCAATCTGCCATCCAGAAGCGGGGCAGCTTACTTTTGTTGGCCAGGGAAACGGGCCGAGGTTTGTGTCTGGGGGCCTATGGCTGGGAGTGACTGGCTGGCTCCTGAAAAGCTACGATAGGCAGGATGGTTACCAGACCCATGGTGGCACCAGTGCCAAGTTGGGCTGATTTGATAGTATCATGCGGCTCCTGCAATCTGCCATCAAAAGTTGGCAGGCGAGTTTTGTTTTCCAGGGAAAAGTGCCGTTGATTTTTTTTGGTGGCCTGTGGCTTGGAGTGGCCAGCTGTCTCCTTATAATCCACGATACGCAGGTTGGTGACCAAACCCAAGGTGGCACCAGTGAGAAGTTGTGCTGTTTTTGTAGTACCAAGTGCGTCCTGCAATTTGCCATCCAGAAGAGGGGCAGTTGAGTTTTGTTTGCCAGAGAAAAGGGCCGTGGTTTGTGTTTGAGGGCATATGGCTGAGAGTGTCCGGCTGACCCCTGAAAATCCACAATAGGCAGGATGGTTCCCAGAGCCAAGGTGGCACCAGTGCCAAGTCGGGCTGGTTTGATAGTACTAAATAGCTCCTGCAATCTGCCATCCAGAAGCGGGGCAGCTTAATTTTGTTTGCCAGGGAAACGGGCCGAGGTTTGCGTCTGGGGGCCTATGGCTGGGAGTGACCGGCTGGCTCCTGAAAAGCTACGATAGGCAGGATGGTTCCCAGACCAGAGGTGGCACCAGTGCCAAGTCGGGCTAGTTTGATGGTGAAAAGTGGCTCCTGCAATCTGCCATCAAAAAGTTGGCAGGCGAGTTTTGTTTTCCAGGGAATACTGCCTTTGATTTTGTTTGGTGACCTGTGGCTGGGAGTGGCCGGCTGGCTCCTTGGAATCCACGATACGCAGGATGGTTCCCAGACCAGAGGTGGCACCAGTTCCAAGTCGGGCTTGTTTGATAGTACCAAGTGGCTCCTGCAATCTGCCATCCAGAAGCGGGACAGCTTACGTTTGTTTGCCAGGGAAACGGGCCGAGGTTTGTGTCTGGGGGCCTATGGCTGGGAGTGACTGGCTGGCTCCTGAAAAGCTACGATAGGCAGGATGGTTACCAGACTCATGGTGGCAACAGTGCCACGTTGGGCTGATTTGATAGTACCAAGCGGCTCCTGCAATCTGCCATCAAAATGTTGGCAGGCGAGTTTTGTTTTCCAGGGAAAAGCGCCGTTGTTTGTGTTTGGGGGCCTATGGCTGGGAGTGGCCGACTGGCTAATTAGAATCCACGATACGCAGGATGGTTCCCAGACCGTGGTGGCACCAGTGCCATGTCGGGCTAGTTTGATGGTGCAAAGTGGCTCCTGCAATCTGCATCAAAAAGTTGGCAGGCGAGTTTTGTTTTCCAGGGAAAAGTGCCGTTGTTTTTGTTTGGTGGACTGTGGCTGGGAGTGGCCGGCTGGCTCCTTAGAATCCACGATACGCAGGATGGTTCCCAGACCAGAGGTGGCACCAGTTCCAAGTCGGGCTGGTTTGATAGTACCAAGTGGCTCCTGCAATCTGCCATCCAGAAGCGGGGCAGCTTACTTTTGTTTGCCAGGGTAAGGGGCCGAGGTTTGTGTCTGGGTGCCTATGGCTGGGAGTGGCCGTCTGGCTCCTTAAAATGCTCGATAAGACGGATGGTGACCAGACCCAAGGTGGCACCAGTGCCAAGTTGTGCTGTTTTTGTAGTACCAAGTGCGTCCTGCAATTTGCCATCCAGAAGAGGGGCCGTTGAGTTTTGTTTGCCAGAGAAAAGGGCCGTGGTTTGTGTTTGAGTGCATATGGCTGAGAGTGGCCGGCTGACCCCTGAAAATCCACAATAGGCAGGATGGTTCCCAGAGCCAAGGTGGCACCAGTGCCAAGTCGGGCTGGTTTGATAGTACTAAATAGCTCCTGCAATCTGCCATCCAGAAGCGGGGCAGCTTAATTTTGTTTGCCAGGGAAACGGGCCGAGGTTTGTGTCTGGGGGCCTATGGCTGGGAGTGACGGGCTGGCTCCTGAAAAGCTACGATAGGCCGGATGGTTCCCAGACCAGAGGTGGCACCAGTGCCAAGTCGGGCTAGTTTGATGGTGCAAAGTGGCTCCTGCAATCTGCCATCAAAAAGTTGGCAGGCGAGTTTTGTTTTCCAGGGAAAAGTGCCGTTGATTTTTTTTGGTGGCCTGTGGCTGGGAGTGGCCGGCTGGCTCCTTAGAATCCACGATACGCAGGATGGTTCCCAGACCAGAGGTGGCACCAGTTCCAAGTCGGGCTTGTTTGATAGTACCAAGTGGCTCCTGCAATCTGCCATCCAGAAGCGGGGCAGCTTACTTTTGTTTGCCAGGTAAACGGGCCAATATTGTGTCTGGGGGCCTATGGCTGGGAGTGACTGGCTGGCTCCTGAAAAGCTACGACAGGCAGGATGGTTACCAGACTCATGGTGGCACCAGTGCCACGTTGGGCTGATTTGATAGTACCAAGCGGCTCCTGCAATCTGCCATCAAAAAGTTGGCAGGCGAGTTTTGTTTTCCAGGGAAAAGCGCCGTTGTTTGTGTTTGGGGGCCTATGGCTGGAAGTGGCCGGCTCGCTCCTTAGAATCCACGATACGCAGGATGGTTCCCAGACCAGAGGTGGCACCAGTGCCATGTCGGGCTAGTTTGATGGTGCAAAGTGGCTCCTGCAATCTGACATGATAAAGTTGGCAGGCGAGTTTTGTTTTCCAGGGAAAAGTGCCGTTGTTTGTGTTTGGTGGACTGTGGCTGGGAGTGGCCGGCTGGCTCCTTAGAATCCACGATACGCAGGATGGTTCCCAGACCAGAGGTGGCACCAGTTCCAATTCTGGCTGGTTTGATAGTACCAAGTGGCTCCTGCAATCTGCCATCCAGAAGCGGGGCAGCTTACTTTTTTTTGCCAAGGAAACGGGCCGTGGTTTGTGTCTGGGGGCCTATGGCTGGAAGTGACGGGCTCGGTCGTGAAAAGCTACGATAGGCAGGATGTTTACCAGACTCATGGTGGCACCAGTGCTACGTTGGGCTGATTTGATAGTACCAAGCGGCTCCTGCAATCTGCCATCAAAAAGTTGGCAGGCGAGTTTTGTTTTCCAGGGAAAAGCGCCGTTGTTTGTGTTTGGGGGCCTATGGCTGGGAGTGGCCGGCTGGCTAATTAGAATCCACGATACGCAGGATGGTTACCAGACTCATGGTGGCACCAGTGCCACGTTGGGCTGGTTTGATAGTACCAAGTGGCTCCTGCAATCTGCCATCAAAAAGTTGGCAGGCGAGTTTTGTTTTCCAGGGAAAAGTGCCGTTGATTTGGTTTGGTGGCCTGTGGCTGGGAGTGGCCGGCTGGCTCCTTAGGATCCACGATACGCAGGATGGTTCCCAGACCAGAGGTGGCACCAGTGCCAAGTCGGGCTGGTTTGATAGTACCAAGTGCCTCCTGCAATCTGCCATCCAGAAGCGGGGCGGCTTACTTTGGTTTGCAAGGGAAACGGGCCGAGGTTTGTGTCTGGGGGCCTATGGCTGGGAGTGACTGGCTGGCTCCTGAAAAGCTACGATAGGCAGGATGGTTACCAGACTCATGGTGGCACCAGTGCCACGTTGGGCTGATTTGATAGTACCAAGCCGCTCCTGCAATCTGCCATCAAAAAGTTGGCAGGCGAGTTTTGTTTTCCAGGGAAAAGCGCCGTTGTTTGTGTTTGGGGGCCTATGGCTGGGAGTGGCCGGCTGGCTAATTAGAATCCACGATACGCAGGATGGTTCCCAGACCAGAGGTGGCACCAGTGCCAAGTCGGGCTAGTTTGATGGTGCAAAGTGGCTCCTGCAATCTGCCATTCAAAAGTTGGCATGCCAGCTTTGTTTTCCAGGGAAAAGCGCCGTTGTTTTTGTTTGGGGGCCTGTGGCTGGGAGTGGCCAGCTGGCTCCTTAGAATCCACGATACGCAGGATGGTTCCCAGATCAGAGGTGGCGCCAGTGCCAAGTCGGGCTGGTTTGATGGTGCAAAGTGGCTCCTGCAATCTGCCATCCTGAAGCGGGGTAGCATACTTTTGTTTGCCAAGGAAACGCGCCGTGGTTTGTGTCTGGGGGCCTATGGCTGGGAGTGACCGGCTCGGTCGTGAAAAGCTACGATAGGCAGGATGGTGACCAGACCCATGGTGGCACCAGTGCCAAGTTGGGCTGGTTTGATAGTACCAAGTGGCTCCTGCAATCTGCCATCTAAAAGCGGGACAGCTGAGTTTTGCTTGCCAGTGAAAAGGGCTGTGGTATATGTTTGGGTCCTGTGGCTGGCAGTGGCCGGCTGGCTCCTGAAATTCCATGATACGCAGCATGGTTCCCAGACCCAAGGTGGCACCAGTGCCAAGTAGGGCTGGTTTGAGAGAGTCAAGCGCCTCCTGCAATCTCCCATCCAGAACTGGGGCAGCTGAGTTTTTTTGCCTGTGAATCGGGCCGTTGTTTTTGATTGGGGTCTCTGGCCGAGAGTGGTCGGCTGGCTCCTGACAATCCACAATACGCAGGATGGTTCACAGACCCAAGGTGGCACCAGTGCCAAGTCGGGCTGGTTTGATAGTACCAAGTGGCTCCTGCAATCTGCCATCCAGAAGCGGGGCAGCGGATTTTTGTTTGCCAGAGAAAAGGGCCGTGGTTTGTTTTTGGGGGCATATGGCTGGGAGTGGCCGGCTGGCTCCTTAAAATCCTCTATACGCAGGATGGTGACCAGACCCAAGGTGGCACCAATGCCAAGTGGGGCTGTTTTTGTAGTACAAAGTGCGTCCTGCAATTTGCCATCCAGAAGAGGGGCAGTTGAGTTTTGTTTGCCAGAGAAAAGGGCCGTGGTTTGTGTTTGAGGGCATATGGCTGAGAGTGGCCGGTTGACCCCTGAAAATCCACAATAGGCAGGATGGTTACCAGACCCATGGTGGCACCAGTGCCAAGTTGGGCTGGTTTGATAGTACCAAGTGGCTCCTGCAATCTGCCATCAAAAAGTTGGCAGGCGAGTTTTGTTTTCCAGGGAAAAGTGCCGTTGATTTTTTTTGGTGGCCTGTGGCTGGGAGTGGCCGGCTGGCTCCTTAGAATCCACGATACGCAGGATGGTTCCCAGACCAGAGGTGGCACCAGTTCCAAGTCGGGCTTGTTTGATAGTACCAAGTGGCTCCTGCAATCTGCCATCCAGAAGCGGGGCAGCTTACTTTTGTTTGCAAGGGAAACGGGCTGAGGTTTTTGTCTGGGGGCCTATGGCTGGGAGTGACTGGCTGGCTCCTGAAAAGCTACGATAGGCAGGATGGTTACCAGACTCATGGTGGCACCAGTGCCACGTTGGGCTGATTTGATAGTACCAAGCGGCTCCTGCAATCTGCCATCAAAAAGTTAGCAGGCGAGTTTTGTTTTCCAAGGGGAAAGCGCCGTTGTTTGTGTTTGGGGGCCTATGGCTGGGAGTAGCCGGCTGGCTAATTAGAATCCACGATACGCAGGATGGTTCCCAGACCATGGTGGCACCAGTGCCAAGTCGGGCTAGATTGATGGTGCAAAGTGGCTCCTGCAATCTGCCAGGAAAATGTTGGCAGGCGAGTTTTGTTTTCCAGGGAAAAGTGCCGTTGTTTGTGTTTGGTGGACTGCGGCTGGGAGTGGCCGGCTGGCTCCTTAGAATCCACGATACGCAGGATGGTTCCCAGACCAGAGGTGGCACCAGTTCCAAGTCGGGCTGGTTTGATAGTACCAAGTGGCTCCTGCAATCTGCCATCCAGAAGCGGGGCAGCTTACTTTTGTTTGCCAGGGAAACGGGCCGAGGTTTGTGTCAAGGGGCCTATGGCTGGGAGTGACCGGCTGGCTCCTGAAAAGCTACGATAGGCAGGATGGTGACCAGACCCATGGTGGCACCAGTGCCAAGTTGGGCTGATTTGATAGTACCAAGCGGCTCCTGCAATCTGCCATCAAAATGTTGGCAGGCGAGTTTTGTTTTCCAGGGAAAAGCGCCGTTGTTTGTGTTTGGGGGCTTGTGGCTGGGAGTGGCCGGCTGGCTCCTTAGAATCCACGATACGCAGGATGGTTCCCAGACCAGAGGTGGCACCAGTTCCAAGTCGGGCTAGTTTGATGGTGCAAAGTGTCTCCTGCAATCTGCCATCCAGAAGCGGGGTAGCTTACTTTTGTTTGCCAGGGAAACGGGCCGTGGTTTGTGTCTGGGGGCCTAAGGCTGGGAGTGACCGGCTGGCTCCTGAAAAGCTACGATAGGCAGGATGGTGACCAGACCCATGGTGGCACCAGTGCCAAGTTGGGCTGGTTTGATAGTACCAAGTGGCTCGTGCAATCTGCCATCAAAAAGTTGGCAGGCGAGTTTTGTTTTCCAGGGAAAAGCGCCGTTGTTTGTGTTTGGGGGCCTGTGGCTGGGAGTGGCCGGATGGCTCCTTAGAATCAACGATACACAGGATGGTTCCCAGACCAGAGGTGGCACCAGTGCCAAGTCGGGTTGGTTTGATGGTGCAAAGTGGCTCCTGCAATCTGCCATCAAAATGTTGGCAGGCGAGTTTTGTTTTCCAGGGAAAAGCGCCGTTGTTTGTGTTTGGGGGCCTGTGGCTGGGAGTGGCCAGCTGGCTCCTTATAATCCACGATACGCAGGATGGTTCCCAGACCAGAGGTGGCACCAGTGCCAAGTCGGGCTGGTTTGATGGTGCAAACTGGTTCCTGCAATCTGCCATCCAGAAGCGGGGCAGCTGAGTTTGTTTGCCAGAGAAAAGGGCCGTGGTTTTTTTTGGGGGGCCTATGGCTGGGAGTGGCCGGCTGGCTCCTTAAAATGCTCGATACGCAGGATGGTGGCCAGACCCATGGTGGCACCAGTACCAAGTTGTGCTGTTTTTGTAGTACCATGTGCGTCCTGCAATTTGCCATCCAGAAGAGGGGCAGTTGAGTTTTGTTTGCCAGAGAAAAGGGCCGTGGTTTGTGTTTGAGGGCATATGGCTGAGAGTGGCCGGCTGACCCCTGAAAATCCACAATAGGCAGGATGGTACCCAGAGCCAAGGTGGCACCAGTGCCAAGTCGGGCTGGTTTGATAGTACTAAATACCTCCTGCAATCTGCCATCCAGAAGCGAGGCAGCTTAATTTTGTTTGCCAGGGAAACGGGCCGAGGTTTGTGTCTGGGGGACTATGGCTGGGAGTGACCGGCTGGCTCCTGAAAAGCTACGATAGGCAGGATGGTTCCCAGACCAGAGGTGGCACCAGTGCCAAGTCGGGCTAGTTTGATGGTGAAAAGTGGCTCCTGCAATCTGCCATCAAAAAGTTGGCAGGCGAGTTTTGTTTTCCAGGGAAAAGTGCCGTTGAGTTTTTTTGGTGGCCTGTGGCTGGGAGTGGCCGGCTGGCTCCTTAGAATCCACGATACGCAGGATGGTTCCCAGACCAGAGGTGGCACCAGTTCCAAGTCGGGCTTGTTTGATAGTACCAAGTGGCTCCTGCAATCTGCCATCCAGAAGCGGGGCAGCTTACTTTTGTTTGCCAGGGAAACGGGCCGAGGTTTGTGTCTGGGGGCCTATGGCTGGGAGTGACCGGCTGGCTCCTGAAAAGCTACGATAGGCAGGATGGTTACCAGACTCATGGTGGCACGAGTGCCACGTTGGGCTGATTTGATAGTACCAAGCGGCTTATGCAATCTGCCATCAAAAAGTTGGCAGGCGAGTTTTGTTTTCCAGGGAAAAGTGCCGTTGTTTGTGTTTGGTGGACTGTGGCTGGGAGTGGCCGGCTGGCTCCTTAGAATCCACGATACGCAGGATGGTTCCCAGACCAGAGGTGGCACCAGTGCCAAGTCGGGCTGGTTTGATAGTACCAAGTGGCTCCTGCAATCTGCCATCCAGAAGCGGGGCAGCTTACTGTTGTTTGCAAGGGAAACGGGCCGAGGTTTGTGTCTGGGGGCCTATGGCTGGGAGTGACCGGCTGGCTCCTGAAAAGCTACGATAGGCAGGATGGTTACCAGACCCATGGTGGCACCAGTGCCAAGTTGGGCTGGTTTGATAGTACCAAGCGGCTCCTGCAATCTGCCATCAAAATTTGGCAGGCGAGTTTTGTTTTCCAGGGAAAAGTGCCGTTGATTTTTTTTGGTGGCCTGTGTCTGGGAGTGGCCGGCTAGCTCCTTAGAATCCACGATACGCAGCATGTTTCCCAGACCAGAGGGGGCACCAGTTTCAAGTCAGGCTTGTTTGATAGTACCAAGTGGCTCCTGCAATCTGCCATCCAGAAGCGGGGCAGCTTACTTTTGTTAGCAAGGGAAACGGGCCGAGATTTTTGTCTGGGGGCCTATGGCTGGGAGTGACTGGCTGGCTCCTGAAAAGCTACGATAGGCAGGATGGTTACCAGACTCATGGTGGCACCAGTGCTACGTTGGGCTGATTTGATAGTACCAAGCGGCTCCTGCAATCTGCCATCAAAAAGTTGGCAGGCGAGTTTTGTTTTCCAGGGGAAAGCGCCGTTGTTTGTGTTTGGGGGCCTATGGCTGGGAGTGGCCGGCTGGCTAATTAGAATCCACGATACGCAGGATGGTTCCCAGAGCAGTGGTGGCACCAGTGCCGAGTCGGGCTAGTTTGATGGTGCAAAGTGGCTCCTGCAATCTGCCATCAAAAAGATGGCAGGCGAGTTTTGTTTTCCAGGGAAATGTGCCGTTGTTTGTGTTTGGTGGACTGTGGCTGGGAGTGGCCGGCTGGCTCCTTAGAATCCACTATACGCAGGATGGTTCCCAGACCAGAGGTGGCACCAGTTCCAAGTCGGGCTGGTTTGATAGTACCAAGTGGCTCCTGCAATCTGCCATCCAGAAGCGGGGCAGCTTACTTTTGTTTGCAAGGGAAACGGGCCGAGGTTTTTGTCTGGGGGCCTATGGCTGGGAATGACCGGCCGGCTCCTGAAAAGCTACGATAGGCAGGATGGTTACCAGACCCATGGTGGCACCAGTGCCAAGTTGGGCTGATTTGATAGTACCAAGTGGCTCCTGCAATCTGCCATCAAAAAGTTGGCAGGCGAGTTTTGTTTTCCAGGGAAAAGCGCCGTTGTTTGTGTTTGGGGGCTTGTGGCTGGGAGTGGCCGGCTGGCTCCTTAGAATCCACGATACGCAGGATGGTTCCCAGACCAGAGGTGGCACCAGTTCCAAGTCGGGCTTGTTTGATAGTACCAAGTGGCTCCTGCAATCTGCCATCCAGAAGCAGGGCAGCTTACTTTCGTTTGCAAGGGAAACGGGCCGAGGTTTTTGTCTGGGGGCCTACGGCTGGGAGTGACTGGCTGGCTCCTGAAAAGCTACGATAGGCAGGATGGTTACCAGACTCATGGTGGCACCAGTGCCACGTTGGGCTGATTTGATAGTACCAAGCGGCTCTTGCAATCTGCCATCAAAAAGTTGGCAGGCGAGTTTAGTTTTCCAGGGAAATGTGCCGTTGTTTGTCTTTGGTGGACTGTGGCTGGGAGTGGCCGGCTGGCTCCTTAGAATCCACGATACGCAGGATGGTTCCCAGACCAGAGGTGGCACCAGTTCCAAGTCGGGCTGGTTTGATAGTACCAAGTGGCTCCTGCAATCTGCCATCCAGAAGCGGGGCTGCTTACTTTTGTTTGCAAGGGAAACGGGCCGAGGTTTGTGTCTGGGGGCCTATGGCTGGGAGTGACCGGCCGGCTCCTGAAAAGCTACGATAGGCAGGATGGTTACCAGACCCATGGTGGCACCAGTGCCAAGTTGGGCTGATTTGATAGTACCAAGTGGCTCCTGCAATCTGCCATCAAAAAGTTGGCAGGCGAGTTTTGTTTTCCAGGGAAAAGTGCCGTTGTTTGTGTTTGGGGGCTTGTGGCTGGGAGTGGCCGGCTGGCTCCTTAGAATCCACGATACGCAGGATGGTTCCCAGACCAGAGGTGGCACCAGTGCCAAGTTGGGCTAGTTTGATGGTGCAAAGTGGCTCCTGCAATCTGCCATCCAGGAGCGGGGTAGCTTACTTTTGTTTGCCAGGGAAACGGGCCGTGGTTTGTGTCTGGGGGCCTATGGGTGGGACTGACCGGCCTGCTCCTGAAAAGCTACGAGAGGCAGGATGGTGACCAGACCCATGGTGGCACCAGTGCCAAGTTGGGCTGGTTTGATAGTACCAAGTGGCTCCTGCAATCTGCCATCAAAAAGTTGGCAGGCGAGTTTTGTTTTCCAGGGAAAAGCGCCGTTGTTTGTGTTTGGGGGCCTGTGGTTGGGAGTGGCCGGATGGCTCCTTAGAATCCACGATACGCAGGATGGTTCCCACACCAGAGGTGGCACCAGTGGCAAGTCGGGTTGGTTTGATGGTGCAAAGTGTCTCCTGCAATCTGCCATCAAAAAGTTGGCAGGCGAGTTTTGTTTTCCAGGGAAAAGTGCCGTTGATTTTTTTTGGTGGCCTGTGGCTGGGAGTGGCCGGCTGGGTCCTTAGAATCCACGATACGCAGGATGGTTCCCAGACCAGAGGTGGCACCAGTTCCAAGTCGGGCTTGTTTGATAGTACCAAGTGGCTCCTGCAATCTGCCATCCAGAAGCGGGGCAGCTTACTTTTGTTTGCAAGGGAAAGGGGCCGAGGTTTTGTCTGGGGGCCTATGGCTGGGAGTGACTGGCTGGCTCCTGAAAAGCTACGATAGGCAGCATGGTTACCAGACTCATGGTGGCACCAGTGCCACGTTGGGCTGATTTGATAGTACCAAGCGGCTCCTGCAATCTGCCATCAAAAAGTTGGCAGGCGAGTTTTGTTTTCCAGGGGAAAGCGCCGTTGTTTGTGTTTGGGGGCCTATGGCTGGGAGTGGCCGGCTGGCTAATTAGAATCCACGATACGCAGGATGGTTCCCAGACCATGGTGGCACCAGTGCCAAGTCGGGCTAGTTTGATGGTGCAAAGTGGCTCCTGCAATCTGCCATGAAAAAGTTGCCAGTCGAGTTTTGTTTTCCAGGGAAAAGCGCCGTTGTTTGTGTTTGGGGGCCTGTGGCTGGGAGTGGCCAGCTGGCTCCTTATAATCCACGATACGCAGGATGGTTCCCAGACCAGAGGTGGCACCAGTGCCAAGTCGGGCTGGTTTGATGGTGCAAAGTGGCTCCTGCAATCTGCCATCCAGAAGCAGGGCAGCTGAGTTTGTTTGCCAGAGAAAAGGGCCGTGGTTTTTTTTGGGGGGCCTATGGCTGGGAGTGGCCGGCTGGCTCCTTAAAATGCTCGATACGCAGGATGGTGGCCAGACCCATGGTGGCACCAGTGCCAAGTTGTGCTGTTTTTGTAGTACCATGTGCGTCCTGCAATTTGCCATCCAGAAGAGGGGCAGTTGAGTTTTGTTTGCCAGAGAAAAGGGCCGTGGTTTGTGTTTGAGGGCATATGGCTGAGAGTGGCCGGCTGACCCCTGAAAATCCACAATAGGCAGGATGGTACCCAGAGCCAAGGTGGCACCAGTGCCAAGTCGGGCTGGTTTGATAGTACTAAATACCTCCTGCAATCTGCCATCCAGAAGCGAGGCAGCTTAATTTTGTTTGCCAGGGAAACGGGCCGAGGTTTGTGTCTGGCGGCCTATGGCTGGGAGTGACCGGCTGGCTCCTGAAAAGCTACGATAGGCAGGATGGTTCCCAGACCAGAGGTGGCACCAGTGCCAAGTCGGGCTAATTTGATGGTGAAAAGTGGCTCCTGCAATCTGCCATCAAAAAGTTGGCAGGCGAGTTTTGTTTTCCAGGGAAAAGTGCCGTTGATTTTTCTTGGTGGCCTGTGGCTGGGAGTGGCCGGCTGGCTCCTTAGAATCCACGATACGCAGGATGGTTCCCAGACCAGAGGTGGCACCAGTTCCAAGTTGGGCTTGTTTGATAGTACCAAGTGGCTCCTGCAATCTGCCATCCAGAAGCGGGGCAGCTTACTTTTGTTTGCCAGGGAAACGGGCCGAGGATTGTGTCTGGGGGCCTATGGCTGGGAGTGACCGGCTGGCTCCTGAAAAGCTACGATAGGCAGGATGGTTACCAGACTCATGGTGGCACGAGTGCCACGTTGGGCTGATTTGATAGTACCAAGCGGCTTATGCAATCTGCCATCAAAAAGTTGGCAGGCGGGTTTTGTTTTCCAGGGAAAAGTGCCGTTGTTTGTGTTTGGTGGACTGTGGCTGGGAGTGGCCGGCTGGCTCCTTAGAATCCACGATACGCAGGATGGTTCCCAGACCAGAGGTGGCACCAGTGCCAAGTCGGGCTGGTTTGATAGTACCAAGTGGCTCCTGCAATCTGCCATCCAGAAGCGGGGCAGCTTACTTTTGTTTGCAAGGGAAACGGGCCGAGGTTTGTGTCTGGGGGCCTATGGCTGGGAGTGACCGGCTGGCTCCTGAA
This sequence comes from Melospiza melodia melodia, assembly GCF_035770615.1. NCBI lineage: Eukaryota > Metazoa > Chordata > Aves > Passeriformes > Passerellidae > Melospiza > Melospiza melodia. The sequence goes on along the minus strand of NC_086216.1, from coordinate 415,619 downwards.
AAGCTACGATAGGCAGGATGGTTACCAGACCCATGGTGGCACCAGTGCCAAGTTGGGCTGGTTTGATAGTACCAAGCGGCTCCTGCAATCTGCCATCAAAAAGTTGGCAGGCGAGTTTTGTTTTCCAGGGAAAAGTGCCGTTGATTTTTTTTGGTGGCCTGTGTCTGGGAGTGGCCGGCTGGCTACTTAGAATCCACGATACGCAGCATGGTTCCCAGACCAGAGGGGGCACCAGTTTCAAGCCGGGCTTGTTTGATAGTACCAAGTGGCTCCTGCAATCTGCCATCCAGAAGCGGGGCAGCTTACTTTTGTTTGCAAGGGAAACGGGCCGAGATTTTTGTCTGGGGGCCTATGGCTGGGAGTGACTGGCTGGCTCCTGAAAAGCTACGATAGGCAGGATGGTTACCAGACTCATGGTGGCACCAGTGCTACGTTGGGCTGATTTGATAGTACCAAGCGGCTCCTGCAATCTGCCATCAAAAAGTTGGCAGGCGAGTTTTGTTTTCCAGGGGAAAGCGCCGTTGTTTGTGTTTGGGGGCCTATGGCTGGGAGTGGCCGGCTGGCTAATTAGAATCCACGATACGCAGGATGGTTCCCAGACCATGGTGGCACCAGTGCCAAGTCAGGCTGGTTTGATAGTACCAAGTGACTCCTGCAATCTGCCATGAAAAAGTTGGCAGTCGAGTTTTGTTTTCCAGGGAAAAGTGCCGTTGTTTTTGTTTGGTGGACTGTGGCTGGGAGTGGCCGGCTGGCTCCTTAGAATCCACGATACGCAGGATGGTTCCCAGACCAGAGGTGGCACCAGTGCCAAGTCGGGCTGGTTTGATAGTACCACGTGGCTCCTGCAATCTGCCATCCAGAAGCAGGGCAGCTTACTTTTGTTTGCCAGGGAAACGGGCCGAGGTTTGTGTCTGGGGGCCTATGGCTGGGAGTGACCGGCTGGCTCCTGAAAAGCTACGATAGGCAGGATGGTGACCAGACCCATGGTGGCACCAGTGCCAAGTTGGGCTGGTTTGATAGTACCAAGTGGCTCCTGCAATCTGCCATCAAAAAGTTGGCAGGCGAGTTTTGTTTTCCAGGGAAAAGCGCCGTTGTTTGTGTTTGGGGGCCTGTGGCTGGGAGTGGCCGGATGGCTCCTTAGAATCCACGATACGCAGGATGGTTCCCAGACCAGAGGTGGCACCAATGCCAAGTCGGGTAAGTTTGATGGTGCAAAGTGGCTCCTGCAATCTGCCATCAAAATGTTGGCAGGCGAGTTTTGTTTTCCAGGGAAAAGCGCCGTTGTTTGTGTTTGGGGGCCTGTGGCTGGGAGTGGCCGGCTGGCTCCTTAGAATCCACGATACGCAGGATGGTTCCCAGACCAGAGGTGGCACCAGTTCCAAGTCGGGCTTGTTTGATAGTACCAAGTGGCTCCTGCAATCTGCCATCCAGAAGCAGGGCAGCTTACTTTCGTTTGCAAGGGAAACGGGCCGAGGTTTTTGTCTGGGGGCCTACGGCTGGGAGTGACTGGCTGGCTCCTGAAAATCTACGATAGGCAGGATGGTTACCAGACTCATGGTGGCACCAGTGCCACGTTGGGCTGATTTGATAGTACCAAGCGGCTCTTGCAATCTGCCATCAAAAAGTTGGCAGGCGAGTTTTGTTTTCCAGGGGAAAGCGCGGTTGTTTGTGTTTGGGGGCCTATGGCTGGGAGTGGCCGGCTGGCTAATTAGAATCCACGATACGCAGGATGGTTCCCAGAGCAGTGGTGGCACCAGTGCCGAGTCGGGCTAGTTTGATGGTGAAAAGTGGCTCCTGCAATCTGCCATCAAAAAGTTGGCAGGCGAGTTTTGTTTTCCAGGGAAATGTGCCGTTGTTTGTGTTTGGTGGACTGTGGCTGGGAGTGGCCGGCTGGCTCCTTAGAATCCACTATACGCAGGATGGTTCCCAGACCAGAGGTGGCACCAGTTCCAAGTCGGGCTGGTTTGATAGTACCAAGTGGCTCCTGCAATCTGCCATCCAGAAGCGGGGCAGCTTACTTTTGTTTGCAAGGGAAACGGGCCGAGGTTTGTTTCTGGGGGCCTATGGCTGGGAATGACCGGCCGGCTCCTGAAAAGCTACGATAGGCAGGATGGTTACCAGACCCATGGTGGCACCAGTGCCAAGTTGGGCTGATTTGATAGTACCAAGTGGCTCCTGCAATCTGCCATCAAAAAGTTGGCAGGCGAGTTTTGTTTTCCAGGGAAAAGCGCCGTTGTTTGTGTTTGGGGGCTTGTGGCTGGGAGTGGCCGGCTGGCTCCTTAGAATCCACGATACGCAGGATGGTTCCCAGACCAGAGGTGGCACCAGTTCCAAGTCGGGCTTGTTTGATAGTACCAAGTGGCTCCTGCAATCTGCCATCCAGAAGCAGGGCAGCTTACTTTCGTTTGCAAGGGAAACGGGCCGAGGTTTTTGTCTGGGGGCCTATGGCTGGGAGTGACCGGCTGGCTCCTGAAAAGCTACGATAGGCAGGATGGTTACCAGACTCATGGTGGCACCAGTGCCACGTTGGGCTGATTTGATAGTACCAAGCGGCTCTTGCAATCTGCCATCAAAAAGTTGGCAGGCGAGTTTTGTTTTCCAGGGGAAAGCGCGGTTGTTTGTGTTTGGGGGCCTATGGCTGGGAGTGGCCGGCTGGCTAATTAGAATCCACGATACGCAGGATGGTTCCCAGAGCAGTGGTGGCACCAGTGCCGAGTCGGGCTAGTTTGATGGTGCAAAGTGGATCCTGCAATCTGCCATCAAAAAGTTGGCAGGCGAGTTTTGTTTTCCAGGGAAATGTGCCGTTGTTTGTGTTTGGTGGACTGTGGCTGGGAGTGGCCGGCTGGCTCCTTAGAATCCACGATACGCAGGATGGTTCCCAGACCAGAGGTGGCACCAGTGCCAAGTCGGGCTGGTTTGATAGTACCAAGTGGCTCGTGCAATCTGCCATCCAGAAGCGGGGCAGCTTACTTTTGTTTGCAAGGGAAACGGGCCGAGGTTTGTGTCTGGGGGCCTATGGCTGGGAGTGACCGGCCGGCTCCTGAAAAGCTACGATAGGCAGGATGGTTACCAGACCCATGGTGGCACCAGTGCCAAGTTGGGCTGATTTGATAGTACCAAGTGGCTCCTGCAATCTGCCATCAAAAAGTTGGCAGGCGAGTTTTGTTTTCCAGGGAAAAGCGCCGTTGTTTGTGTTTGGGGGCCTGTGGTTGGGAGTGGCCGGATGGCTCCTTAGAATCCACGATACGCAGGATGGTTCCCAGACCAGAGGTGGCACCAGTGCCAAGTCGGGTTGGTTTGATGGTGCAAAGTGGCTCCTGCAATCTGCCATCAAAATGTTGGCAGGCGAGTTTTGTTTTCCAGGGAAAAGCGCCGTTGTTTGTGTTTGGGGGCCTGTGGCTGGGAGTGGCCAGCTGGCTCCTTATAATCCACGATACGCAGGATGGTTCCCAGACCAGAGGTGGCACCAGTGCCAAGTCGGGCTGGTTTGATGGTGCAAAGTGGCTCCTGCAATCTGCCATCCAGAAGCGGGGCAGCTGAGTTTTGTTTGCCAGAGAAAAGGGCCGTGGTTTTTTTTGGGGGGCCTATGGCTGGGAGTGGCCGGCTGGCTCCTTAAAACGCTCGATACGCAGGATGGTGACCAGACCCATGGTGGCACCAGTGCCAAGTTGTGCTGTTTTTGTAGTACCAAGTGCGTCCTGCAATTTGCCATCCAGAAGAGGGGCAGTTGAGTTTTGTTTGCCAGAGAAAAGGGCCGTGGTTTGTGATTGAGGGCATATGGCTGAGAGTGGCCGGCTGACCCCTGAAAATCCACAATAGGCAGGATGGTTCCCAGAGCCAAGGTGGCACCAGTGCCAAGTCGGGCTGGTTTGATAGTACTAAATAGCTCCTGCAATCTGCCATCCAGAAGCGGGGCAGCTTAATTTTGTTTGCCAGGGAAACGGGCCGAGGTTTGTGTCTGGGGGCCTATGGCTGGGAGTGACCGGCTGGCTCCTGAAAAGCTACGATAGGCAGGATGGTTCCCAGACCAGAGGTGGCACCAGTGCCAAGTCGGGCTAGTTTGATGTTGAAAAGTGTCTCCTGCAATCTGCCATCAAAAAGTTGGCAGGCCAGTTTTGTTTTCCAGGGAAAAGTGCCGTTGATTTTTTTTGGTGGCCTGTGGCTGGGAGTGGCCGGCTGGCTCCTTAGAATCCACGATACGCAGGATGGTTCCCAGACCAGAGGTGGCACCAGTTCCAAGTCGGGCTGGTTTGATAGTATCAAGTGGCTCCTGCAATCTGCCATCCAGAAGCGGGGCAGCTTACTTTTGTTTGCAAGGGAAACGGGCCGAGGTTTTTGTCTGGGGGCCTATGGCTGGGAGTGACTGGCTGGCTCCTGAAAAGCTACGATAGGCAGGATGGTTACCAGACTCATGGTGGCACGAGTGCCACGTTGGGCTGATTTGATAGTACCAAGCGGCTCCTGCAATCTGCCATCAAAAAGTTGGCAGGCGAGTTTTGTTTTCCAGGGGAAAGCGCCGTTGTTTGTCTTTGGGGGCCTATGGCTGGGAGTGGCCGGCTGGCTAATTAGAATCCACGATACGCAGGATGGTTCCCAGACCATGGTGGCACCAGTGCCAAGTCGGGCTAGTTTGATGGTGCAAAGTGGCTCCTGCAATCTGCCATGAAAAAGTTGGCAGTCGAGTTTTGTTTTCCAGGGAAAAGTGCCGTTGTTTGTGTTTGGTGGACTGTGGCTGGGAGTGGCCGGCTGGCTCCTTAGAATCCACGATACGCAGGATGGTTCCCAGACCCAAGGTTGCACCATTGCCAATGTAGGCTGGTTTGATAGTACCAAGTGGCTCCTGCAATCTGCCATCCAGAAGCGGGGCAGCTTACATTTTTTTGCCAGGGAAACGGGCCGAGGTTTGTGTCTGGGGGCCTATGGCTGGGAGTGACTGGCTGACTCCTGAAAAGCTACGATAGGCAGGATGGTTACCAGACCCATGGTGGCACCAGTCCCAAGTTGGGCTGATTTGATAGTACCAAGCGGCTCCTGCAATCTGCCATCAAAATGTTGGCAGGCGAGTTTTGTTTTCCAGGGAAAAGCGCTGTTGTTTGTGTTTGGGGGCTTGTGGCTGGGAGTGGCTGGCTGGCTCCTTAGAATCCACGATACGCAGGATGGTTCCCAGACCAGAGGTGGCACCAGTGCCAAGTTGGGCTAGTTTGATGGTGCAAAGTGGCTCCTGCAATCTGCCATCCAGAAGCGGGGTAGCTTACTTTTGTTTGCCAGGGAAACAGGCCGAGGTTTGTGTCTGGGGGCCTATGGGTGGGACTGACCGGCTGGCTCCTGAAAAGCTACGATAGGTAGGATGTTGACCAGACCCATGGTGGCACCAGTGCCAAGTTGGGCTGGTTTGATAGTACCAAGTGGCTCCTGCAATCTGCCATCAAAAAGTTGGCAGGCGAGTTTTGTTTTCCAGGGAAAAGCGCCGTTGTTTGTGTTTGGGGGCCTGTGGCTGGGAGTGGCCTGACGGCTCCTTAGAATCCACGATACGCAGGATGATTCCCAGACCAGAGGTGGCACCAGTGCCAAGTCGGGTTGGTTGGATGGTGCAAAGTGGCTCCTGCAATCTGCCATCAAAATGTTGGCAGGCGAGTTTTGTTTTCCAGGGAAAAGCGCCGTTGTTTGTGTTTGGGGGCCTGTGGCTGGGAGTGTCCGGCTGGCTCCTTAGAATCCACGATACGCAGGATGGTTCCCAGACCAGAGGTGGCACCAGTGCCAAGTCGGGTTGGTTTGATGGTGCAAAGTGGCTCCTGCAATCTGCCATCCTGAAGCGGGGCAGCTTAATTTTGTTTGCCAGGGAAACCGGCAGTGCTTTGTGTCTGGGACCTATGGCTGGGAGTGACCGGCTGGCTCCTGAAAAGCTACGATAGGCAGGATGGTTACCAGAACCATGGTGGAACCAGTGCCAAGTTGGGCTGGTTTGATAGTACCAAGTGGTTCCTGCAATCTGCCATCAAAAAGTTGGCAGGCCAGTTTTGTTTTCCAGGGAAAAGCGCCGTTGTTTGTGTTTGGGGTCCTGTGGCTGGGAGTGGCCGGCTGGCTCCTTAGAATCCACGATACGCAGGATGTTTCCCAGAGCAGTGGTGGCACCCGTGCCAAGTTGGGCTGGTTTGATACCACAAAGTGGCTCCTTCAATCTGCCATCCAGAAGCGGGGCAGCTTACTTTTGTTTGCCAAGGAAACGGGCCGTGGTTTGTGTCTGGGGGCCTATGGCTGGGAGTGACCGGCTGGCTCCTGAAAAGCTACGATAGGCAGGATGGTGACCAGACCCATGGCGGCACCAGTGCCAAGTTGGGCTGGTTTGATAGTACCAAGCGGCTCCTGCAATCTGCCATCAAAAGTTGGCAGGCGAGTTCTGTTTTCCAGGAAAAGCGCCGTTGTTTTTGTTTGGGGGCCTGTGGCTGGGAGTGGCCGGCTGGCTCCTGAAAAGCTACGATAGGCAGGATGGCTACCAGACCCATGGTGGCAGCAGTGCCAAGTTGGGCTGGTTTGATAGTACCAAGTGGCTCCTGCAATCTGCCATCCAGAAGCGGGGCAGCTTACTTTTTTTTGCCAAGGAAACGGGCCATGGTTTGTGTCTGGGGGCCTATGGCTGGGAGTGACCGGCTCGGTCGTGAAAAGCTACGATAGGCAGGATGGTTGCCAGACCCATGGTGGCACCAGTGCCAAGTTGGGCTGGTTTGATAGTACCAAGTGGCTCCTGCAATCTGCCATCTAAAAGCGGGGAAGCTGAGTTTTGCTTGCCAGAGAAAAGGGCTGTGGTCTATTTTTGGGTCCTGTGGCTGGCAGTGGCCGGCTGGCTCATGAAATTCCATGATACGCAGCATGATTCCCTGACCCAAGGTGGCACCAGTGCCAAGTAGGGCTGGTTTGAGAGAGTCAAGCGCCTCCTGCAATCTCCCATCCAGAACTGGGGCAGCTGAGTTTTTTTTGCCTGTGAATCGGGCCGTTCTTTTTGATTTGGGTCTGTGGCCGAGAGTGGTCGGCTGGCTCCTGACAATCCACAATACGCAGGATGGTTCACAGACCCAAGGTGGCACCAATGCCAAGTTGGGCTGTTTTTGTAGTACCAAGTGCGTCCTGCAATTTGCCATCCAGAAGAGGGGCAGTTGAGTTTTGTTTGCGAGAGAAAAGAGCCGTGGTTTGTGTTTGAGGGCATATGGCTGAGAGTGGCCGGCTGACCCCTGAAAATCCACAATAGGCAGGATGGTTCCCAGAACAGAGGTGGCACCAGTGCCAAGTTGGGCTGGTTTGATAGTACTAAATAGCTCCTGCAATCTGCCATCCAGAAGCGGGGCAGCTTACTTTTGTTTGCCAGGGAAACGGGCGGAGGTTTGTGTCTGGGGGACTATGGCTGGGAGTGACCGGCTGGCTCCTGAAAAGCTACTATAGGCAGGATGGTGACCAGACCCATGGTGGCACCAGTGCCAAGTTGGGCTGGTTTGATAGTACCAAGTGGCTCCTGCAATCTGCCATCAAAAATTTAGCAGGCCAGTTTTGTTTTCCTGGGAAAAGCGCCGTTGTTTGTGTTTAGGGCCCTATGGCTGGGAGTGGCCGGCTGGCTCCTTAGAATCCACGATACGCAGGATGGTTCCCAGACCAGAGGTGGCACAAGTGACAAGTTGGGCTGGTTTGATAGTAGCAAGTGGCTCCTGCAATCTGCCATCAAAAAGTTGGCAGGCGAGTTTTGTTTTCCAGGGAAAAGCGCCGTTGTTTGTGTTTGGGGGCCTGTGGCTGGGAGTGGCCGGCTGGCTAATTAGAATCCACGATACGCAGGATGGTTCCCAGACCAGAGGTGGCACCAGTGAGAATTCGGGCCAGTTTGATGGTGCAAAGTGGCTCCTGCAATCTGCCATCCAGAAGCGGGGTAGCTTACTTTTGTTTGCCAGGGAAACGGGCCGTGGTTTGTGTCTGGGGGCCTATGGGTGGGACTGACCGGCTGGCTCCTGAAAAGCTACGATAGGCAGGATGGTGACCAGACCCATGGTGGCACCAGTGCCAAGTTGGGCTGGTTTGATAGTACCAAGTGGCTCCTGCAATCTGCCATCAAAAAGTTGGCAGGCGAGTTTTGTTTTCCAGGGAAAAGCGAAGTTGTTTGTGTTTGGGGGCCTGTGGCTGGGAGTGACCGGCTGGCTCCTTAGAATCCACGATACGCAGGATGGTTCCCAGACCAGAGGTGGCACCAGTGCCAAGTCGGGCTGGTTTGATGGTGCAAAGTGGCTCCTGCAATCTGCCATCCAGAAGCGGGGCAGCTGAGTTTTGTTTGCCAGAGAAAAGGGCCGTGGTTTTTTTTGGGGGGCATATGGCTGGGAGTGGCCGGCTGGCTCCTTAGAATCCACGATACGCAGGATGGTTCCCAGACCAGAGGTGGCACCAGTTCCAAGTCGGGCTTGTTTGATAGTACCAAGTGTCTCCTGCAATCTGCCATCCAGAAGCGGGGCAGCTTACTTTTGTTTGCAAGGGAAACGTGCCGAGGTTTTTGTCTGGGGGCCTATGGCTGGGAGTGACTGGCTGGCTCCTGAAAAGCTACGATAGGCAGGATGGTGACCAGACCCATGGTGGCACCAGTGCCACGTTGGGCTGATTTGATAGTACCAAGCGGCTCCTGCAATCTGCCATCAAAAAGTTGGCAGGCGAGTTTTGTTTTCCAGGGAAAAGCGCCGTTGTTTGTGTTTGGGGGCCTATGGCTGGGAGTGGCCGGCTGGCTAATTAGAATCCACGATACGCAGGATGGTTCCCAGACCATGGTGGCACCAGTGCCAAGTCGGGCTAGTTTGATGGTGCAAATTGGCTCCTGCAATCTGCCATGAAAAAGTTGGCAGGCGAGTTTTGTTTTCCAGGGAAAAGTGCCGTTGTTTGTGTTTGGTGGACTGTGGATGGGAGTGGCCGGCTGGCTCCTTAGAATTCACGATACGCAGGTTTTTTCCAGACCAGAGGTGGCACCAGTTCCAAGTCGGGCTGGTTTGATAGTACCAAGTGGCTCCTGCAATCAGCCATCCAGAAGCGGGTCAGCTTACTTTTGTTTGCCATGGAAACCGGCCGAGGTTTGTGTCTGGGGGCCTATGGCGGGGAGTGACCGGCTGGCTCTTGAAAAGCTGCGATAGGCAGGATGGTGACAAGACCCATGGTGGCACCAGTCCCAAGTTGGGCTGATTTGATAGTACCAAGCGGCTCCTGCAATCTGCCATCAAAATGTTGGAAGGCGATTTTTGTTTTCCAGGGAAAAGCGCCGTTGTTTGTGTTTGGGGGCCTGTGGCTGGGAGTGGCCACCTGGCTCCTTAGAATCCACGATACGCAGGATGGTTCCCAGACCAGAGGTGGCACCAGTGCCAAGTCGGGCTGGTTTGATGGTGCAAAGTGGCTCCTGCAATCTGCCATCCTGAAGCGGGGCAGCTTAATTTTGTTTGCCAGGGAAACCGGCAGTGCTTTGTGTCTGGGGCCTATGGCTGGGAGTGACCGGCTGGCTCCTGAAAAGCTACGATAGGCAGGATGGTTACCAGACCCATGGTGGAACCAGTGCCAAGGTAGGCTGGTTTGATAGTACCAAGTGGTTCCTGCAATCTGCCATCAAAAAGTTGGCAGGCCAGTTTTGTTTTCCAGGGAAAAGCGCCGTTGTTTGTGTTTGGGGGCCTGTGGCTGGGAGTGGCCGGCTGGCTCCTTAGAATCCACGATACGCAGGATGGTTCCCAGAGCAGTGGTGGCACCAGTGCCAAGTTGGGCTGGTTTGATACCACAAAGTGTCTCCTGCAATCTGCCATCCAGAAGCGGGGCAGCTTACTTTTGTTTGCCAAGGAAACGGGCCGTGGTTTGTGTCTGGGGGCCTATGGCTGGGAGTGACCGGCTGGCTCCTGAAAAGCTACGATAGGCAGGATGGTGACCAGACCCATGGCGGCACCAGTGCCAAGTTGGGCTGGTTTGATAGTACCAAGCGGCTCCTGCAATCTGCCATCAAAAAGTTGGCAGGCGAGTTCTGTTTTCCAGGGAAAAGCGCCGTTGTTTTTGTTTGGGGGCCTGTGGCTGGGAGTGGCCGGCTGGCTCCTGAAAAGCTACGATAGGCAGGATGGCTACCAGACCCATGGTGGCAGCAGTGCCAAGTTGGGCTGGTTTGATAGTACCAAGTGGCTCCTGCAATCTGCCATCCAGAAGCGGGGCAGCTTACTTTTTTTTGCCAAGGAAACGGGCCGTTGTTTGTGTCTGGGGGCCTATGGCTGGGAGTGACCGGCTCGGTCGTGAAAAGCTACGATAGGCAGGATGGTTACCAGACCCATGGTGGCACCAGTTCCAAGTTGGGCTGTTTTGATAGTACCAAGCGGCTCCTGCAATCTGCCATCAAAAAGTTGGCAGGCGAGTTCTGTTTTCCAGGGAAAAGCGCCGTTGTTTTTGTTTGGGGGCCTGTGGCTGGGAGTGGCCGGCTGGCTAATTAGAATCCACGATACGCAGGATGGTTCCCAGACCAGAGGTGGCACCAGTGACAAGTCGGGCTGGTTTGATAGTACCAAGTTGCTCCTGCAATCTGCTATCCAGAAGCGGGAGAGCGGATTTTTGTTTGCCAGAGAAAAGGGCCGTGGTTTGTTTTTGGGGGCATATGGCTGGGAGTGGCCGGCTGACTCCTTAAAATGCTCGATACGCAGGATGGTGACCAGACCCAAGGTGGCACCAGTGCCAAGTTGTGCTGTTTTTGCAGTACCAAGTGCGTCCTGCAATTTGCCATCCAGAAGAGGGGCAGTTGAGTTTTGTTTGCCAGAGAAAAGGGCCGTGGTTTGTGTTTGAGGGCATATGGCTGAGAGTGGCCGGCTGACCCCTGAAAATCCACAATAGGCAGGATGGTTCCCAGAGCCAAGGTGGCACCAGTGCCAAGTCGGGCTGGTTTGATAGTACTAAATAGCTCCTGCAATCTGCCATCCAGAAGCGGGGCAGCTTAATTTTGTTTGCCAGGGAAACGGGCCGAGGTTTTTGTCTGGGGGCCTATGGCTGGGAGTGACCGGCTGGCTCCTGAAAAGCTACGATAGGCAGGATGGTTCCCAGAACAGAGGTGGCACCAGTGCCAAGTCGGGCTAGTTTGATGGTGAAAAGTGGCTCCTGCAATCTGCCATCAAAAAGTTGGCAGGCGAGTTTTGTTTTCCAGGGAAAAGTGCCGTTGATTTTGTTTGGTGGCCTGTGGCTGGGAGTGGCCGGCTGGCTAATTAGAATACACGATACGCAGGATGGTTCCCAGACCAGAGGTGGCACCAGTTTCAAGTCGGGCTTGTTTGATAGTACCAAGTGGCTCCTGCAATCTGCCATCCAGAAGCGGGGCAGCTTACTTTTGTTTGCCAGGGAAACGGTCCGAGGTTTGTGTCTGGGGGCCTAAGGCTGGGAGTGACTGGCTGGCTCCTGAAAAGCTACGATAGGCAGGATGGTTACCAGACTCATGGTGGCACCAGTGCCACGTTGGGCTGATTTGATAGTACCAAGCGGCTTATGCAATCTGCCATCAAAAAGTTGGCAGGCGAGTTTTGTTTTCCAGGGAAAAGTGCCGTTGTTTGTGTTTGGGGGACTATGGCTGGGAGTGGCCAGCTGGCTAATTAGAATCCACGATACGCAGGATGGTTCCCAGACCAGAGGTGGCACCAGTGCCAAGTCAGGCTAGTTTGATGGTGCAAAGTGGCTCCTACAATCTGCCATGAAAAAGTTGGCAGGCGAGTTTTGTTTTCCAGGGAAAAGCGCCGTTGTTTGTGTTTGGTGGACTGTGGCTGGGAGTGGCCGGCTGGCTCCTTAGAATCCACGATACGCAGGATGGTTCCCAGACCAGAGGTGGCACCAGTGCCAAGTCGGGCTGGTTTGATAGTACCAAGTGGCTCCTGCAATCTGCCATCCAGAAGCGGGGCAGCTTACTTTTGTTTGCAAGGGAAACGGGCCGAGGTTTTTGTCTGGGGGCCTATGGCTGGGAGTGACCGGCTGGCTCCTGAAAAGCTACGATAGGCAGGATGGTTACCAGACCCATGGTGGCACCAGTGCCAAGTTGGGCTGGTTTGATAGTACCAAGCGGCTCCTGCAATCTGCCATCAAAAAGTTGGCAGGCGAGTTTTGTTTTCCAGGCAAAAGTGCCGTTGATTTTTTTTGGTGGCCTGTGTCTGGGAGTGGCCGGCTGGCTCCTTAGAATCCACGATACGCAGGATGGTTCCCAGACCAGAGGTGGCACCAGTTCCAAGTCAGGCTTGTTTGATAGTACCAAGTGGCTCCTGCAATCTGCCATCCAGAAGCGGGGCAGCTTACTTTTGTTTGCAAGGGAAACGGGCCGAGGTTTTTGTCTGGGGGCCTATGGCTGGGAGTGACCGGCTGGCTCCTGAAAAGATACGATAGGCAGGATGGTTACCAGACTCATGGTGGCACCAGTGCCACGTTGGGCTGATTTGATAGTACCAAGCGGCTCCTGCAATCTGCCATCAAAAAGTTGGCAGGGGAGTTTTGTTTTCCAGGGGAACGCGCCGTTGTTTTTGTTTGGGGGCCTATGGCTGGGAGTGGCCGGCTGGCTAATTAGAATCCACGATACGCAGGATGGTTCCCAGACCAAGGTGGCACCAGTGCCAAGTCGGGCTAGTTTGATGGTGCAAAGTGGCTCCTGCAATCTGCCATGAAAAAGTTGGCAGGCGAGTTTTGTTTTCCAGGGAAAAGTGCCGTTGTTTGTGTTTGGTGGACTGTGGCTGGGAGTGGCCGGCTGGCTCCTTAGAATCCACGATACGCAAAATGGTTCCCAGACCAGAGGTGGCACCAGTTCCAAGTCGGGCTGGTTTGATAGTACCAAGCGGCTCCTGCAATCTGCCATCCAGACGCGGGGCCGCTTACTTTTGTTTGCCAGGGAAACGGGCCGTGGTTTGTGTCTGGTGGCCTATGGGTGGGACTGACCGGCTGGCTCCTGAAAAGCTACGCTAGGCAGGATGGTGACCAGACCCATGGTGGCATCATTGCCAAGTTGTGCTGTTTTTGTAGTACCATGTGCGTCCTGCAATTTGCCATCCAGGAGAGGGGCAGTTGAGTTTTGTTTGACAAAGAAAAAGGCCGTGGTGTGTGTTTGAGGGCATATGGCTGAGAGTGGCCGGCTGACCCCTGAAAATCCACAGTAGGCAGGATGGTTCCCAGAGCCAAGGTGGCACCAATGCCAAGTCGGGCTGGTTTGATAGTACTAAATAGCTCCTGCAATCTGCCATCCAGAAGCGGGGCAGCTTAATTTTGTTTGCCAGGGAAACGGGCCGAGGTTTGTGTCTGGGGGCCTATGGCTGGGAGTGACCGGCTGGCTCCTGAAAAGCTACGATAGGCAGGATGGTTCCCAGAACAGAGGTGGCACCAGTGCCAAGTCGGGCTAGTTTGATGGTGAAAAGTGGCTCCTGCAATCTGCCATCAAAAAGTTGGCAGGCGAGTTTTGTTTTCCAGGGAAAAGTGCCGTTGATTTTGTTTGGTGGCCTGTGGCTGGGAGTGGCCGGCTGGCTCCTTAGAATCCACGATACGCAGGATGGTTCCCAGACCAGAGGTGGCACCAGTTCCAAGTCGGGCTTGTTTGATAGTACCAAGTGGCTCCTGCAATCTGCCATCCAGAAGCGGGGCAGCTTACTTTCGTTTGCCAGGGAAACGGGCCGAGGTTTGTGTCTGGGGGCCTAAGGCTGGGAGTGACTGGCAGGCTCCTGAAAAGCTACGATAGGCAGGATGGTTACCAGACTCATGGTGGCACCAGTGCCACGTTGGGCTGGTTTGATAGTACCAAGCGCCTTATGCAATCAGCCATCAAAAAGTTGGCAGGCGAGTTTTGTTTTCCAGGGAAAAGTGCCGTTGTTTTTGTTTGGGGGCCTGTGGCTGGGAGTGGCCGGCTGGCTCCTTAGAATCCACGATACGCAGGATGGTTCCCAGACCAGAGGTGGCACCAGTTCCAAGTCGGGCTGGTTTGATAGTACCAAGTGGCTCCTGCAATCTGCCATCCAGACGCGGGGCAGCTTACTTTTGTTTGCCAGGGAAACGGGCCGAGGATTCTGTCTGGGGGCCTATGGCTGGGAGTGACTGGCTGGCTCCTGAAAAGCTACGATAGGCAGGATGGTGACCAGACCCATGGTGGCACCAGTGCCAAGTTGGGCTGGTTTGATAGTACCAAGTGGCTCCTGCAATCTGCCATCAAAAAGTTGGCAGGCGAGTTTTGTTTTCCAGGGAAAAGCGCCGTTGTTTGTGTTTGGGGGCCTGTGGCTGGGAGTGGCCGGATGGCTCCTTAGAATCCACGATACGCAGGATGGTTCCCAGACCAGAGGTGGCACCAGTGCCAAGTCGGGTTAGCTTGATGGTGCAAAGTGGCTCCTGCAATCTGCCATCAAAATGTTGGCAGGCGAGTTTTGTTTTCCAGGGAAAAGCGCCGTTGTTTGTGTTTGGGGGCCTGTGGCTGGGAGTGGCCGGCTGGCTCCTTAGAATCCACGATACGCAGGATGGTTCCCAGACCAGAGGTGGCACCAGTTCCAAGTCGGGCTTGTTTGAGAGTACCAAGTGGCTCCTGCAATCTGCCATCCAGAAGCGGGGCAGCTTACTTTTGTTTGCAAGGGAAACAGGACGAGGTTTGTGTCTGGGGGCCTATGGCTGGGAATGACCGGCCGGCTCCTGAAAAGCTACGATAGGCAGGATGGTTACCAGACCCATGGTGGCACCAGTGCCAAGTTGGGCTGATTTGATAGTACCAAGTGGCTCCTGCAATCTGCCATCAAAAAGTTGGCAGGCCAGTTTTGTTTTCCAGGGAAAAGCGCCGTTGTTTGTGTTTGGGGGCTTGTGGCTGGGAGTGGCCGGCTGGCTCCTTAGAATCCACGATACGCAGGATGGTTCCCAGACCAGAGGTGGCACCAGTGCCATGTTGGGCTAGTTTGATGGTGCAAAGTGTCTCCTGCAATCTGCCATCCAGAAGCGGGGTAGCTTACTTTTGTTTGCCAGGGAAACGGGCCGTGGTTTGTGTCTGGGGGCCTATGGGTGGGAGTGACCGGCTGGCTCCTGAAAAGCTACGATAGGCAGGATGGTGACCAGACCCATGGTGGCACCAGTGTCAAGTTGGGCTGGTTTGATAGTACCAAGTGGCTCCTGCAATCTGCCATCAAAAAGTTGGCAGGCGAGTTTTTTTTTCCAGGGAAAAGCGCCGTTGTTTGTGTTTGGGGGCCTGTGGTTGGGAGCGGCCGGATGGCTCCTTAGAATCCTCGATACGCAGGATGGTTCCCAGACCAGAGGTGGCACCAGTGCCAAGTCGGGTTGGTTTGATGGTGCAAAGTGGCTCCTGCAATCTGCCATCAAAATGTTGGCAGGCGAGTTTTGTTTTCCAGGGAAAAGCGCCGTTGTTTATGTTTGGGGGCCTGTGGCTGGGAGTGGCCAGCTGGCTCCTTATAATCCACGATACGCAGGATGGTTCCCAGACCAGAGGTGGCACCAGTGCCAAGTCGGGCTGGTTTGATGGTGCAAAGTGTCTCCTGCAATCTGCCATTCAGAAGCGGGGCAGCTGAGTTTTGTTTCCCAGAGAAAAGGGCCGTGGTTTTTTTTGGGGGACTATGGCTGGGAGTGGCCGGCTGGCTCCTTAAAATGCTCGATACGCAGGATGGTGACCAGACCCATGGTGGCACCAGTGCCAAGTTGTTCTGTTTTTGTAGTACCAAGTGCGTCCTGCAATTTGCCATCCAGAAGAGGGGCAGTTGAGTTTTGTTTGCCAGAGAAAAGGGCCGTGGTTTGTGTTTGAGGGCATATGGCTGAGAGTGGCCGGCTGACCCCTGAAAATCCACAATAGGCAGGATGGTTCCCAGAGCCACGGTGGCACAAGAGATAAGTCGGGCTGGTTTGATAGTATTAAATAGCTCCTGCAATCTGCCATCCAGAAGCGGGGCAGCTTAATTTTGTTTGCCAGGGAAACGGGCCGAGGTTTGTGTCTGGGGGCCTATGGCTGGGAGTGACCGGCTGGCTCCTGAAAAGCTACGATAGGCAGGATGGTTCCCAGAACAGAGGTGGCACCAGTGCCAAGTCTGGCTAGTTTGATGGTGAAAAGTGGCTCCTGCAATCTGCCATCAAAAATTTGGCAGGCGAGTTTTGTTTTCCAGGGAAAAGTGCCGTTGATTTTGTTTGGTGGCCTGTGGCTGGGAGTGGCCGGCTGGCTCCTTAGAATCCACGATACGCAGGATGGTTCCCAGACCAGAGGTGGCACCAGTTCCAAGTCGGGCTTGTTTGATAGTACCAAGTGGCTCCTGCAATCTGCCATCCAGAAGCGGGGAAGCTTACTTTTGTTTGCCAGGGAAACGGGCCGAGGTTTGGGTCTGGGGGCCTAAGGCTGGGAGTGACTGGCTGGCTCCTGAAAAGCTACGATAGGCAGGATGGTTACCAGACTCATGGTGGCACCAGTGCCACGTTGGGCTGATTTGATAGTACCAAGCGGCTTATGCAATCTGCCATCAAAAAGTTGGCAGGCGAGTTTTGTTTTCCAGGGAAAAGCGCCGTTGTTTGTGTCTGGGGGCCTATGGCTGGAAGTGGCCGGCTGGCTAATTAGAATCCACGATACGCAGGATGGTTCCCAGACCAGAGGTGGCACCAGTGCCAAGTCGGGCTAGTTTGATGGTGCAAAGTGGCTCCTGCAATCTGCCATGAAAAAGTTGGCAGGCGAGTTTGGTTTTCCAGGGAAAAGTGCCGTGGTTTGTGTTTGGTGGACTGTGGCTGGGAGTGGCCGGCTGGCTCCTTAGAATCCACGATACGCAGGATGGTTCCCAGACCAAAGGTGGCACCAGTTCCAAGTCGGGCTGGTTTGATAGTACCAAGTGGCTCCTGCAATCTGCCATCCAGAAGCGGGGCAGCTTACTTTTGTTTGCAAGGTAAACGGGCCGAGGTTTGTGTCTGGGGGCCTATGGCTGGGAGTGACCGGCTGGCTCCTGAAAAGCTACGATAGGCAGGATGGTGACCAGACCCATGGTGGCACCAGTGCCAAGTTGGGCTGGTTTGATAGTATCAAGCGGCTCCTGCAATCTGCCATCAAAAAGTTGGCAGGCGAGTTTTGTTTTCCAGGGAAAAGTGCCGTTGATTTATTTTGGTGGCCTGTGGCTGGGAGTGGCCGGCTGGCTCCTTAGAATCCACGATACGCAGGATGGTTCCCAGACCAGAGGTGGCACCAGTGCCACGTCGGGCTAGTTTGATGGTGCATAGTGGCTCCTGCAATCTGCCATCCAGAAGCGGGGCAGCTGAGTTTTGTTTGCCAGAGAAAAGGGCCGTGGTTTTTTTTGGGGGGCATATGGCTGGGAGTGGCCGGCTGGCTCCTTAGAATCCACGATACGCAGGATGGTTCCCAGAGCAGTGGTGGCACCAGTGCCAAGTTGGGCTGGTTTGATACCACAAAGTGGCTCCTGCAATCTGCCATCCAGAAGCGGGGCAGCTTACTTTTGTTTGCCAAGGAAACGGGCCGAGGTTTGTGTCTGGGGGCCTAAGGCTGGGAGTGACTGGCTGGCTCCTGAAAAGCTACGATAGGCACGATGGTTCCCAGACCCATGGTGGCACCAGTGTCAAGTTGGGCTGGTTTGATAGTACCAAGTGGTTCCTGCAATCTGCCATCAAAAAGTTGGCAGGCGAGTTTTGTTTTCCAGGGAAAAGCGCCGTTGTTTGTGTTTGGGGGCCTGTGGTTGGGAGTGGCCGGATGGCTCCTTAGAATCCACGATACGAGGGATGGTTCCCAGACCAGAGGTGGCACCAGCGCCAAGTCGGGTTGGTTTGATAGTGCAAAGTGGCTCCTGCAATCTGCCATCAAAATGTTGGCAGGCGAGTTTTGTTTTCCAGGGAAAAGCGCCGTTGTTTATGTTTGGGGGCCTGTGGCTGGGAGTGGCCAGCTGGCTCCTTATAATCCACGATACGCAGGATGGTTCCCAGACCAGAGGTGGCACCAGTGCCAAGTTGGGCTAGTTTGATGGTGCAAAGTGGCTCCTGCAATCTGCCATGAAAAAGTTGGCAGGCGAGTTTGGTTTTTCAGGGAAAAGTGCCGTTGTTTGTGTTTGGGGTCTTGTGGCTGGGAGTGGCCGGCTGGCTCCTTAGAATCCACGATACGCAGGATGGTTCCCAGACCAGAGGTGGCACCAGGTCCAACTCGGGCTTGTTTGATAGTACCAAGTGGCTCCTGCAATCTGCCATCCAGAAGCGGGGCAGCTTACTTTTGTTTGCAAGGGAAACAGGCGGAGGTTTGTGTCTGGGGGCATATGGCTGGGAGTGACCGGCTGGCTCCTGAAAAGCTACGATAGGCAGGATGCTGACCAGACCCATGGTGGCACCAGTCCCAAGTTGGGCTGATTTGATAGTATCAAGCGGCTCCTGCAATCTGCCATCAAAAAGTTGGCAGGCGAGTTTTGTTTTCCAGGGAAAAGTGCCGTTGATTTTTTTTGGTGGCCTGTGGCTGGGAGTGGCCGGCTGGCTCCTTAGAATCCACGATACGCAGGATGGTTCCCAGACCAGAGGTGGCACCAGTGCCACGTCGGGCTGGTTTGATGGTGCATAGTGGCTCCTGCAATCTGCCATCCAGAAGCGGGGCACCTGAGTTTTGTTTGCCAGAGAAAAGGGCCGTGGTTTTTTTTGGGGGGCATATGGCTGGGAGTGGCCGGCTGGCTCCTTAGAATCCACGATACGCAGGATGGTTCCCAGAACAGAGGTGGCACCAGTTCCAAGTCGGGCTTGTTTGATAGTACCAAGTGGCTCCTGAAATCTGCCATCCAGAAGCGGGGCTGCTTACTTTTGTTTGCAAGGGAAACCGGCCGAGGTTTTTGTCTGGGGGCCTATGGCTGGGAGTGACTGGCTGGCTCCTGAAAAGCTACGATAGGCAGGATAGTTACCAGACTCATGGTGGCACCAGTGCCACGTTGGGCTGATTTGATAGTACCAAGCGGCTCCTGCAATCTGCCATCAAAAAGATGGCAGGCGAGTTTTGTTTTCCAGGGAAAAGCGCCGTTGTTTGTGTTTGGGGGCCTATGGCTGGGAGTGGCCGGCAGGCTAATTAGAATCCACGATACGCAGGATGGTTCCCAGACCATGGTGGCACCAGTGCCAAGTCGGGCTGGTTTGATGGTGCAAAGTGGCTCCTGCAATCTGCCATGAAAAAGTTTGCAGGCGAGTTTTGTTTTCCAGGGAAAAGTGCCGTTGTTTGTGTTTGGTGGACTGTGGCTGGGAGTGGCCGGCTGGCTAATTAGAATCCACGATACGCAGGATGGTTCCCAGACCATGGTGGCACCAGTGCCAAGTCGGGCTGGTTTGATGGTGCAAAGTGGCTCCTGCAATCTGCCATCCAGAAGCGGGGCAGCTTAATTTTGTTTGCCAGGGAAACCGGCAGTGCTTTGTGTCTGGGGCCTATGGCTGGGAGTGACCGGCTGGCTCCTGAAAAGCTACGATAGGCACGATGGTTCCCAGACCCATGGTGGAACAAGTGCCAAGTTGGGCTGGTTTGATAGTACCAAGTGGTTCCTGCAATCTGCCATCAAAAAGTTGGCAGGCCAGTTTTGTTTTCCAGGGAAAACCGCCGTTGTTTTTGTTTGGGGCCCTGTGGCTGGGAGTGGCCGGCTGGCTCCTTAGAATCCACAATACGCAGGATGGTTCCCAGAGCAGTGGTGGCACCAGTGCCAAGTAGGGCTGGTTTGATACCACAAAGTGGCTCCTGCAATCTGCCATCCAGAAGCGGGGCAGCTTACTTTTGTTTGCCAAGGAAACGGGCCGTGGTTTGTGTCTGGGGGCCTATGGCTGGGAGTGACCGGCTGGCTCCTGAAAAGATACGATAGGCAGGATGGTGACCAGACCCATGGCGGCACCAGTGCCAAGTTGGGCTGGTTTGATAGTACCAAGCGGCTCCTGCAATCTGCCATCAAATATGGGCAGGCGAGTTCTGTTTTCCAGGGAAAAGCGCCGTTGTTTTTGTTTGGGGGCCTGTGGCTGGGAGTGGCCGGCTGGCTCCTGAAAAGCTACGATAGGCAGGATGGCTACCAGACCCATGGTGGCAGCAGTGCCAAGTTGGGCTGGTTTGATAGTACCAAGTGGCTCCTGCAATCTGCCATCCAGAAGCGGGGCAGCTTACTTTTTTTTGCCAAGGAAACGGGCCGTGGTTTGTGTCTGGGGGCCTATGGCTGGGAGTGACCGGCTCGGTCGTGAAAAGCTACGATAGGCAGGATGGTTACCAGACCCATGGTGGCACCAGTGCCAAGTTGGGCTGGTTTGATAGTACCAAGTGGCTCCTGCAATCTGCCATCTAAAAGCGGGGCAGCTGAGTTTTGCTTGCCAGAGAAAAGGGCTGTGGTATATTTTTGTGTCCTGTGGCTGGCAGTGGCCGGCTGGCTCCAGAAATTCCATGATACGCAGCATGATTCCCAGACCCACGGTGGCACCAGTGCCAAGTAGGTCTGGTTTGACAGAGTCAAGCGCCTCCTGCAATCTCCCATCCAGAAGTGGGGCAGCTGAGTTTTTTTTGCCTGTGAATCGGCCTGTTCTTTTTGATAGGGGTCTGTGGCCGAGAGTGGTCGGCTGGCTCCTGACAATCCACAATACGCAGGATGGTTCACAGACCCAAGGTGGCACCAGCGCCAAGTCGGGCTGGTTTGATAGTACCAAGTGGCTCCTGCAATCTGCCATCCAGAAGCGGGGCAGCGGATTTTTGTTTGCCAGAGAAAAGGGCCGTGGTTTGTTTTTGGGGGCATATGGCTGGTAGTGGCCGGCTGGCTCCTTAAAAACCTCGATACGCAGGATGGTGACCAGAGCCAAGGTGGCACCAATGCCAAGTTGGGCTGTTTTTGTAGTACCAAGTGCGTCCTGCAATTTGCCATCCAGAAGAGGGGCAGTTGAGTTTTGTTTGCGAGAGAAAAGCGCCGTGGTTTGTGTTTGAGGGCATATGGCTGAGAGTGGCCGGCTGACCCCTGAAAATCCACAATAGGCAGGATGGTTCCCAGAGCCAAGGTGGAACCAGTGCCAAGTTGGGCTGGTTTGATAGTACTAAATAGCTCCTGCAATCTGCCATCCAGAAGCGGGGCAGCTTACTTTTGTTTGCCAGGGAAACGGGCCGAGGTTTTTGTCTGGGGGACTATGGTTGGGAGTGACCGGCTGGCTCCTGAAAAGCTACGATAGGCACGATGGTGACCAGACCCATGGTGGCACCTGTGCCAAGTTGGGCTGGTTTGATAGTACCAAGTGGCTCCTGCAATCTGCCATCAAAAAGTTGGCAGGCGAGTTCTGTTTTCCAGGGAAGAGTGCCGTTGTTTGTGTTTGGGGGCCTGTGGCCGGGAATGGCCGGCTGGCTAATTAGAATCCACGATACGCAGGATGGTTCCCAGACCAGAGGTGGCACCAGTTCCAAGTCGGGCTGGTTTGATAGTACCAAGTGGCTCCTGCAATCTGCCATCCAGAAGTGGGGCAGCTTACTTTTGTTTGCCAGGGAAACGGGCCGAGGTTTGTGTCTGGGGTCCTATGGCTGGAAGTGACCGGCTGGCTCCTGAAAAGCTACGATAGGCAGGATGGTGACCAGACCCATGGTGGCACCAGTGCCAAGTTGGGCTGATTTGATAGTACCAAGTGGCTCCTGCAATCTGCCATCAAAAATTTGGCAGGCGAGTTTTGTTTTCCAGGGAAGAGTGCCGTTGTTTTTGTTTGGGGGCCTGTGGCCGGGAATGGCCGGCTGGCTAATTAGAATCCACGATACGCAGGATGGTTCCCAGACCCAAGGTTGCACCATTGCCAAGGTAGGCTGGTTTGATAGTACCAAGTGGCTCCTGCAATCTGCCATCCAGAAGTGGGGCAGCTTACTTTTGTTTGCCAGGGAAACAGGCCGAGGTTTGTGTCTGGGGGCCTATGGCTGGGAGAGACCGGCTGGCTCCTGAAAAGCTACGATAGGCAGGATGGTGACCAGACCCATGGTGGCACCAGTGCCAAGTTGGGCTGGTTTGATAGTACCAAGTGGCTCCTGCAATCTGCCATCAAAAAGTTGGCAGGCGAGTTTTGTTTGCCAGGGAAGAGGGCCGTTGTTTTTGTTTGGGGGCCGGTGGCTGGGAGTGGCCGGCTGGCTTCTTTGAATCCACGATAGGCAGGATGGTTCCCGGACCCAAGGTTGCACCATTGCCAATGTAGGCTGGTTTGATAGTACCAAGTGCGTCCTGCAATCTGCCATCCAGAAGAGGGGCAGTTGAGTTTTGTTTGCCAGAGAAAAGGGCCGTGGTTTGTGTTTGAGGGCATATGGCTGAGAGTGGCCGGCTGACCCCTGAAAATCCACAATAGGCAGGATGGTTCCCAGAGCCAAGGTGGCACCAGTGCCAAGTCGGGCTGGTTTGATAATACTAAATAGCTCCTGCAATCTGCCATCCAGAAGCGGGGCAGCTTACTTTTGTTTGCCAGGGAAACGGGCCCAGGTTTGTGTCTGGGGGCCTATGGCTGGGAGTGACCGGCTGGCTCCTGAAAAGCTACGATAGGCACGATGGTGACCAGACCCATGGTGGCACCTGTGCCAAGTTGGGCTGGTTTGATAGTACCATGTGGCTCCTGCAATCTGCCATCAAAATGTTGGCAGGCCAGTTTTGTTTTCCAGGGAAAAGCGCCGTTGTTTGTGTTTGGGGCCCTATGGCTGGGAGTGGCCGTCTGGCTAATTAGAATCCACGATACGCAGGATGGTTCCCAGACCAGAGGTGGCACCAGTGACAAGTTGGGCTGGTTTGATAGTAGCAAGTGGCTCCTGCAATCTGCCATCAAAAAGTTGGCAGGCGAGTTTTGTTTTCCAGGGAAAAGCGCCGTTGTTTGTGTTTGGGGGCCTGTGGCTGGGAGTGGCCGGCTGGCTAATTAGAATCCACGATACGCAGGATGGTTCCCAGACCAGAGGTGGCACCAGTGACAAGTCGGGCCAGTTGGATGGTGCAAAGTGGCTCCTGCAATCTGCCATCCAGAAGCGGGGTAGCTTACTTTTGTTTGCCAGGGAAACGGGCCGAGGTTTGTGTCTGAGGTCCTATGGCTGGAAGTGACCGGCTGGCTCCTGAAAAGCTACGATAGGCAGGATGGTGACCAGACCCATGGTGGCACCAGTGCCAAGTTGGGCTGGTTTCATAGTACCAAGTGGCTCCTGCAATCTGCCATCAAAAAGTTGGCAGGCGAGTTCTGTTTTCCAGGGAAGAGTGCCGTTGTTTGTGTTTGGGGGCCTGTGGCCGGGAATGGCCGGCTGGCTCCTTAGAATCCACGATACGCAGGATGGTTCCCAGATCCAAGGTTGCACCATTGCCAAGGTAGGCTGGTTTGATAGTACCAAGTGGCTCCTGCAATCTGCCATCCAGAAGTGGGGCAGCTTACTTTTGTTTGCCAGGGAAACGGGCCGAGGTTTGTGTCTGGGCGCCTATGGCTAGAAGTGACCGGCTGGCTCCTGAAAAGCTACGATAGGCAGGATGGTGACCAGACCCATGGTGGCACCAGTACCAAGTTGGGCTGATTTGATAGTACCAAGTGGCTCCTGCAATCTGCCATCAAAAATTTGGCAGGCGAGTTTTGTTTTCCAGGGAAGAGTGCCGTTGTTTGTGTTTGGGGGCCTGTGGCCGGGAATGGCCGGCTGGCTAATTAGAATCCACGATACGCAGGATGGTTCCCAGACCCAAGGTTGCACCATTGCCAAGGTAGGCTGGTTTGATAGTACCAAGTGGCTCCTGCAATCTGCCATCCAGAAGTGGGGCAGCTTACTTTTGTTTGCCAGGGAAACGGGCCGAGGTTTGTGTCTGGGGGCCTATGGCAGGGAGAGACCGGCTGGCTCCTGAAAAGCTACGATAGGCAGGATGGTGACCAGACCCATGGTGGCACCAGTGCCAAGTTGGGCTGGTTTGATAGTACCAAGTGGCTCCTGCAATCTGCCATCAAAAAGTTGGCAGGCGAGTTTTGTTTGCCAGGGAAGAGTGCCGTTGTTTTTGTTTGGGGGCCGGTGGCTGGGAGTGGCCGGCTGGCTTCTTTGAATCCACGATAGGCAGGATGGTTCCCAGACCCAAGGTTGCACCATTGCCAATGTAGGCTGGTTTGATAGTACAAAGTGCGTCCTGCAATCTGCCATCCAGAAGAGGGGCAGTTGAGTTTTGTTTGCCAGAGAAAAGGGCCGTGGTTTGTGTTTGAGGGCATATGGCTGAGAGTGGCCGGCTGACCCCTGAAAATCCACAATAGGCAGGATGGTTCCCAGAGCCAAGGTGGCACCAGTGCCAAGTCGGGCTGGTTTGATAGTACTAAATAACTCCTGCAATCTGCCATCCAGAAGCGGGGCAGCTTACTTTTGTTTGGCAGGGAAACGGGCCGAGGTTTGTGTCTGGGGGCCTATGGCTGGGAGTGACCGGCTGGCTCCTGAAAAGCTACGATAGGCAGGATGGTGACCAGACCCATGCTGGCACCAGTGCCAAGTCGGGCTAGTTTGATGGTGAAAAGTGACTCCTGCACTCTGCCATCAAAAAGTTGGCAGGCGAGTTTTGTTTTCCAGGGAAAAGTGCCGTTGATTTTGTTTGGTGGCCTGTGGCTGGGAGTGGCCGGCTGGCTCCTTAGAATCCACGATACGCAGGATGGTTCCCAGACCAGAGGTGGCACCAGTTCCAAGTCGGGCTTGTTTGATAGTACCAAGTGGCTCCTGCAATCTGCCATCCAGAAGCGGGGCAGCTTACTTTTGTTTGCCAGGGAAACGGGCCGAGGTTTGTGTCTGGGGGCCTATGGCTGGGAGTGACTGGCTGGCTCCTGAAAAGCTACGATAGGCAGGATGGTTACCAGACTCATGGTGGCACCAGTGCCACGTTGGGCTGATTTGATAGTACCAAGCGGCTTATCCAATCTGCCATCAAAATGTTGGCAGGCGAGTTTTGTTTTCCAGGGAAAAGTGCCGTTGATTGTGTTTGGGGGCCTATGGCTGGGAGTGGCCGGCTGGCTAATTAGAATCCACGATACGCAGGATGGTTCCCAGACCAGAGGTGGCACCAGTTCCAAGTCGGGCTTGTTTGATAGTACCAAGTGGCTCCTGCAATCTGCCATCCAGAAGCGGGGCAGCTTACTTTTGTTTGCAAGGGAAACGGGCCGAGGTTTTTGTCTGGGGGCCTATGGCTGGGAGTGACCGGCTGGCTCCTGAAAAGCTACGATAGGCAGGATGGTTACCAGACTCATGGTGTTACCAGTGCCTAGTTGGGCTGATTTGATAGTACCAAGCGGCTCCTGCAATCTGCCATCAAAAAGTTGGCAGGCGAGTTTTGTTTTCCAGGGGAAAGCGCCGTTGTTTCTGTTTGGGGGCCTATGGCTGGGAGTGGCCGGCTGGCTAATTAGAATCCACGATACGCAGGATGGTTCCCAGACCATGGTGGCACCACTGCCAAGTCGGGCTAGTTTGATGGTGCAAAGTGGCTCCTGCAATCTGCCATGAAAGAGTTGGCAGGTGAGTTTTGTTTTCCAGGGAAAAGTGCCGTTGTTTGTGTTTGGTGGATTGTGGCTGGGAGTGGCCGGCTGGCTCCTTAGAATCCACGATACGCAGCATGGTTCCCAGACCAGAGGTGGCACCAGTGCCAAGTCGGGCTTGTTTGATAGTACCAAGTGGCTCCTGCAATCTGCCATCCAGAAGCGGGGCAGCGTACTTTTGTTTGCAAGGGAAACGGGCCGAGGTTTTTATCTGGGGGCCTATGGCTGGGAGTGACTGGCTGGCTCCTGAAAAGCTACGATAGGCAGGATGGTTACCAGACTCATGGTGGCACCAGTGCCAAGGTGGGCTGATTTGATAGTACCAAGCGGCTCCTGCAATCTGCCATCAAAAAGTTGGCAGGCGAGTTTTGTTTTCCAGGGGAAAGCGCCGTTGTTTGTGTTTGGGGGCCTGTGGCTGGGAGTGGCCGGCTGGCTAATTAGAATCCACGATACGCAGGATGGTTCCCAGACCATGGTGGCACCAGTGCCAAGTCGGGCTAGTTTGATGGTGCAAAGTGGCTCCTGCAATCTGCCATGAAAAAGTTGGCAGTCGAGTTTTGTTTTCCAGGGAAAAGTGCCGTTGTTTGTGTTTGGTGGACTGTGGCTGGGAGTGGCCGGCTGGCTCCTTAGAATCCACGATACGCAGGATGGTTCCCAGACCAGAGGTGGCACCAGTTCCAAGTCGGGCTGGTTTGATAGTACCAAGTGGCTCCTGCAATCTGCCATCCAGAAACGGGGCAGCTTACTTTTGTTTGCCAGGGAAACGGGCCGAGGTTTGTGTCTGGGGGCCTATGGCTGGGAGTGACTGGCTGGCTCCTGAAAAGCTACGATAGGCAGGATGGTGACCAGACCCATGGGGACGCCAGTCCCAAGTTGGGCTGATTTGATAGTACCAAGCGGCTCCTGCAATCTGCCATCAAAATTTGGCAGGCGAGTTTTATTTTCCAGGGAAAAGCGCCGTTGTTTGTGTTTGGGGGCTTGTGGCTGGGAGTGGCTGGCTGGCTCCTTAGAATCCACGATACGCAGGATGGTTCCCAGACCAGAGGTGGCACCAGTGCCAAGTTGGGCTAGTTTGATGGTGCAAAGTGGCTCCTGCAATCTGCCATCCAGAAGCGGGGTAGCTTACTTTTGTTTGCCAGGGAAACGGGCCATGGTTTGTGTCTGGGGGCCTATGGGTGGGACTGACCGGCTGGCTCCTGAAAAGCTACGATAGGCAGGATGGTGACAAGACCCATGGTGGCACCAGTGCCAAGTTGGGCTGGTTTGATAGTACCAAGTGGCTCCTGCAATCTGCCATGAAAAAGTTGGCAGGCGAGTTTTGTTTTCCAGGGAAAAGCGCCGTTGTTTGTGTTTGGGGGTCTGTGGCTGGGAGTGGCCGGATGGCTCCTTAGAATCCACGATACGCAGGATGGTTCCAAGACCAGAGGTGGCACCAGTGCCAAGTCGGGTTGGTTTGATGGTGCAAAGTGGCTCCTGCAATCTGCCATCAAAATGTTGGCAGGCGAGTTTTGTTTTCCAGGGAAAAGCGCCGTTGTTTGTGTTTGGGGGCCTGTGGCTGGGAGTGGCCGGCTGGCTCCTTAGAATCCACGATACGCAGGATGGTTCCCAGACAAGAGGTGGCACCAGTGCCACGTCGGGCTGGTTTGATGGTGCATAGTGGCTCCTGCAATCTGCCATCCAGAAGCAAGGCAGTTGAATTTTGTTTGCCAGAGAAAAGGGCCGTTTTTTTTTTGGGGGGGCATATGGCTGGGATTGGCCGGCTGGCTCCTTAGAATCCACGATACGCAGGATGGTTCCCAGAACAGAGGTGGCACCAGTTCCAAGTCGGGCTTGTTTGATAGTACCAAGTGGCTCCTGAAATCTGCCATCCAGAAGCGGGGCTGCTTACTTTTGTTTGCAAGGGAAACCGGCCGAGGTTTTTGTCTGGGGGCCTATGGCTGGGAGTGACTGGCTGGCTCCTGAAAAGCTACGATAGGCAGGATGGTTACCAGACCCATGGTGGCACCAGTGCCACGCTGGGCTGATTTGATAGTACCAAGCGGCTCCTGCAATCTGCCATCAAAAAGTTGGCAGGCGAGTTTTGTTTTCCAGGGAAAAGCGCCGTTGTTTGTGTTTGGGGGCCTATGGCTGGGAGTGGCCGGCTGGCTAATTAGAATCCACGATACGCAGGATGGTTCCCAGACCATGGTGGCACCAGTGCCAAGTCGGGCTAGTTTGATGGTGCAAAGTGGCTCCTGCAATCTGCCATGAAAAAGTTTCCAGGCGAGTTTTGTTTTCCAGGGAAAAGTGCCGTTGTTTGTGTTTGGTGGACTGTGGCTGGGAGTGGCCGGCTGGCTCCTTAGAATCCACGATACGCAGGATGTTTCCCAGACCAGAGGTGGCACCAGTTCCAAGTCGGGCTGGTTTGATAGTACCAAGTGGCTCCTGCAATCAGCCATCCAGAAGCGGGGCAGCTTACTTTTGTTTGCCAGGGAAACGGGCCGAGGTTTGTGTCTGGGGGCCTATGGCGGGGAGTGACCGGCTGGCTCCTGAAAAGCTGCGATAGGCAGGATGGTGACAAGACCCATGGTGGCACCAGTGCCAAGTTGGGCTGGTTTGATAGTACCAAGTGGCTCCTGCAATCTGCCATCAAATAGTTGGCAGGCGATTTTTGTTTTCCAGGGAAAAGCGCCGTTGTTTTTGTTTGGGGGCCTGTGGCTGGGAGTGGCCGGCTGGCTCCTGAAAAGCTACGATAGGCAGGATGGCTACCAGACCCATGGTGGCAGCAGTGCCAAGTTGGCCTGGTTTGATAGTACCAAGTGGCTCCTGCAATCTCCCATCCAGAAGCGGGGCAGCTTACTTTTTTTTGCCAAGGAAACGGGCCGTGGTTTGTGTCTGGGGGCGTATGGCTAGGAGTGACCGGCTCGGTCGTGAAAAGCTACGATAGGCAGGATGGTTACCAGACCCATGGTGGCACCAGTGCCAAGTTGGGCTGGTTTGATAGTACCCAGTGCGTCCTGCAATCTGCCATCTAAAAGCGGGGCAGCTGAGTTTTGCTTGCCAGAGAAAAGGGCTGTGGTATATTTTTTTGTCCTGTGGCTGGCAGTGGCCGGCTGGCTCCTGAAATTCCATGATACGCAGCATGATTCCCAGACCCAAGGTGGCACCAGTGCCAAGTAGGGCTGGTTTGACAGAGTCAAGCGCCTCCTGCAATCTCCCATACAGAAGTGGGGCAGCTGAGTTTTTTTTGCCTGTGAATCGGGCCGTTCTTTTTGATTGGGGTCTGTGGCCGAGAGTGGTCGGCTGGCTCCTGACAATCCACAATACGCAGGATGGTGACCAGACCCATGGTGGCACCAGTGCCAAGTCGGGCTGGTTTGATAGTACCAAGTGGCTCCTGCAATCTGCCATCCAGAAGCGGGGCAGCGGATTTTTGTTTGCCAGAGAAAAGGGCCGTGGTTTGTTTTTGGGGGCATATGGCTGGTAGTGGCCGGCTGACCCCTGTAAATCCACAATAGGCAGGATGGTTGCCAGAGCCATGGTGGCACCAGTGCCAAGTCGGGCTGGTTTGATAGTACTAAATAGCTCCTGCAATCTGCCATCCAGAAGCGGGGCAGCTTACTTTTGTTTGCCAGGGAAACGGGCGGA
This sequence comes from Melospiza melodia melodia, assembly GCF_035770615.1. Classification (NCBI taxonomy): domain Eukaryota; kingdom Metazoa; phylum Chordata; class Aves; order Passeriformes; family Passerellidae; genus Melospiza; species Melospiza melodia. Next base: position 386,543 of record NC_086216.1, on the reverse strand, counting down.
GGTTTTTGTCTGGGGGACTATGGCTGGGAGTGACCGGCTGGCTCCTGAAAAGCTACGATAGGCACGATGGTGACCAGACCCATGGTGGCACCTGTGCCAAGTTGGGCTGGTTTGATAGTACCAAGTGGCTCCTGCAATCTGCCATCAAAAATTTGGCAGGCCAGTTTCGTTTTCCAGGGAAAAGCGCCGTTGTTTTTGTTTGGGGCCCTATGGCTGGGAGTGGCCGGATGGCTAATTAGAATCCACGATACGCAGGATGGTTCCCAGACCAGAGGTGGCACCAGTGACAAGTTGGGCTGTTTTGATAATAGCAAATGGCTCCTGCAATCTGCCATCAAAAAGTTGGCAGGCGAGTTTTGTTTTCCAGGGAAAAGCGCCGTTGTTTGTGTTTGGGGGCCTGTGGCTGGGAGTGGCCGGCTGGCTAATTAGAATCCACGATACGCAGGATGGTTCCCAGACCAGAGGTGGCACCAGTGACAAGTCGGGCCAGTTGGATGGTGCAAAGTGGCTCCTGCAATCTGCCATCCAGAAGCGGCGTAGCTTACTTTTGTTTGCCAGGGAAACGGGCCGAGGTTTGTGTCTGAGGTCCTATGGCTGGAAGTGACCGCCTGGCTCCTGAAAAGCTACGATAGGCAGGATGGTGACCAGACCCATGGTGGCACCAGTGCCAAGTTGGGCTGATTTGATAGTACCAAGTGGCTCCTGCAATCTGCCATCAAAAGTTGGCAGGCGAGTTCTGTTTTCCAGGGAAGAGTGCCGTTGTTTGTGTTTGGGGGCCTGTGGCCGGGAATGGCCGGCTGGCTCCTTAGAATCCACGATACGCAGGATGGTTCCCAGATCCAAGGTTGCACCATTGCCAAGGTAGGCTGGTTTGATAGTACCAAGTGGCTCCTGCAATCTGCCATCCAGAAGTGGGGCAGCTTACTTTTGTTTGCCAGGGAAACGGGCCGAGGTTTGTGTCTGGGGTCCTATGGCTGGAAGTGACCGGCTGGCTCCTGAAAAGCTACGATAGGCAGGACGGTTACCAGACCCATGGTGGCACCAGTGCCAAGTTGGGCTGATTTGATAGTACCAAGTGGCTCCTGCAATCTGCCATCAAAAAGTTGGCAGGCGAGTTTTGTTTTCCAGGGAAGAGTGCCGTTGTTTGTGTTTGGGGGCCTGTGGCCGGGAATGGCCGGCTGGCTAATTAGAATCCACGATACGCAGGATGGTTCCCAGACCCAAGGTTGCACCATTGCCAAGGTAGGCTGGTTTGATAGTACCAAGTGCGTCCTGCAATCTGCCATCCAGAAGTGGGGCAGCTTACTTTTGTTTGCCAGGGAAACGGGACGAGGTTTGTGTCTGGGGGCCTATGGGTGGGAGAGACCGGCTGGCTCCTGAAAAACTACGATAGGCAGGATGGTGACCAGACCCATGGTGGCACCAGTGCCAAGTTGGGCTGGTTTGATAGTACCAAGTGGCTCCTGCAATCTGCCATCAAAAAGTTGGCAGGCGAGTTTTGTTTGCCAGGGAAGAGTGCCGTTGTTTGTGTTTCGGGGCCGGTGGCTGGGAGTGGCCGGCTGGCTTCTTTGAATCCACGATACGCAGGATGGTTCCCAGACCCAAGGTTGCACCATTGCCAATGTAGGCTGGTTTGATAGTACCAAGTGCGTCCTGCAATCTGCCATCCACAATTGGGGCAGCTTACTTTTGTTTGCCAGGGAAACGGGCAGAGTTTGTGTCTGGGGCCTATGGCTGGGAGTGACCGGCTGGCTCCTGAAAAGCTACGATAGGCAGGATGTTTACCAGACCCATGGTGGCACCAGTGCCAAGTTGGGCTGGTTTGATAGTACCAAGTGGCTCCTGCAATCTGCCATCCAGAAGCAGGGCAGCTGAGTTTTGTTTGCCAGAGAAAAGGGCCGTGGTTTGTGTTTGGGGGCATATGGCTGGGTGTGGCCAGCTGGCTCCTTAAAATGTACGATATGCAAGATGGCTCCCAGACCCAAGGTGGCACCAGTGCCAAGTCGGGCTGGTTTGATAGTACCAAGTGCGTCCTGCAATCTTCCATGATCACGTGGAGAAATACTTTCTGGTTTCAGCCATATGCTCTTTCTTCTCTCCCTCAACTTCTCTATCACCTCTCATCTGTTTCACATGCGCTGTCTTCAAGGTCCACAGGCTACTTTTCACAGAATCTTCTGGCCTGATGAAGTAAGAATGATGAATAGAACAGAGCTGGGATCTATTTTCCAGTTTGGATAAAAGGCATTCTGCACACAAATCCAAGGAGAACGTGCTGCCCCGATGCCCAGAAAATCTTTCACTCCTGCTAGTGTTCTACGTCAACCGCAACTTAGTCTGAAAGAAAAGCTTTTTCTCTGAGAGCATCTGAGAGGTTTGCATGAAGCACTGATATCTGACATATGCAATTTTGAATAGGAGAGGAAAAAGAAAATGGCAAGGAGTTTTTAATTTTAGTGGTTTCAATTTTAATTTCCGTGCACTTTTTCAAAACTTGTCAGCTCAAATGCCCATCAACATCTTTTAGTCATCTGGAAGTCAGTATTCATATAAAATGTGCTTCAAATCCAAAGAATTTCAAATTTGCACTCCAAGCTTCTATGCCTAGATTTATGATTTCCTACACATATTAGATGAAAGGAAGGCCTTTTTTACTGTGGGAGTGCTGGAACACTGGAACAGGTTGCCCAGAGAAGTTGTGGGTGTCCCATCCCTGAAAGTATTCAAGGTCACCTTGGACGGGGCTTGGAGCAGCAACAAAGGAGAAGCTTGATGGTAGAGAAACAAAGTTGGACTATAGAAGAAACTCGGATTGAAGTATAGGATCAAGTTTTCTCTCAGCTCTTGGGGTAAATTCAAAGTTGTACAAAATGACATTTATCTGTGCTATTCACTACTGTAACAGAAAGTTTCATGAAAACTGTACAGAAGATAGTAAATTTTAAAAGAGATAAGAATTACAGCATAAAATCCATGGGATAGGTTACAACATGAGACACTCTCTAAGAGAAAATCTCTGTGTTTCAGCACTTCATCGGGGTAAGATTTCATGAAGTGCCAAAGAAGGCGGCAAAATATCATTCGGGACATTATTTACTGGAATTCAGCCTGGCCATTAGTAGGAACTGCCTTTGAACATATCATGTAGATATACCACACACACTTTCCCTTCACTGAAAAATTACTGTTTACAACAAATAAGCAATTGACGATCAAAATTGATTGAAAGCATCTTAAACATGTCAAGTATTTCATTGTAGATGATCTGTGATCCAAATGCTTCTTCCACCTTCGAGAGGGACAGAAGAATTCTTCCATATCATGATGGTTTAAAATTGTATCAACCAATGTTTTCTGCTGAAAAGATATCATCTATTTTTTTCTATTTTTGGAAGAAAATATTCCTAGACATACAACAGGTGAGAACTAAGTAATTTTAAAGAAACAAATGAAATGAAAATATTCTGTAAATAGAATGAAATGAAAAGCTGTGTTTTAAATAGGAGCTAAATATGAAACAGAATTTTTGTACCAGGCATTTGAATTACTGCACCAGCTCTTTTGCCCATCAAGAGAGGCATTTAGCATTTCAGTCTTTTCCAAGGAGTTCATGATCTGCTATGCTGATCTCTGTGTGTGCCTAGGTGTGTGAGGAGGGGGGGGGCATCTGAAGGGGAGTGTGTATGTTTGCTTTACAATTGTTGTGGCAGATTCATGCCTCAGCTCCACATTTTGTTTTAAAAAGGTCACACCGAGTGGATATGAAGTTTACTATCAACAAGAAATCGATTCCCAAATCATCCATTTGACTCTCCCTTATAAATCATGTGCTTTGTTGCATATTTTATCAAATATACTTTCAAGCCAGATGGAGGAAGGAGGATGTGGGAATCCCTCCACCATCTTGCAACTTTTATGTAAGTGGGTTTTCAAGAAAATCATCATTTCTCTTTTAAATATGTCTGGAACAGGCATGATGGTAGTGTCAACCTGTTGGAGTTTTTGTTGCTGGAAGAAGTTGTACAAAAGGATTGGTTTTTACATTGACCAGTTACTGAATCAAGCGCAGGCATACATTGGAAATTTAGCTGGGGGTTCCTTTTCCCAGCAGACTACTTCTAGGACGAGCTTGTACACTGAAGCTGACTCTTTTGCTCTCTTTTTGTTTCTTTCCTATTTTCTTGGCTTCTTTGCCACTATCTAGACAATTTTGGAACTTTGTTCCCAACTAAAATGGTTTCAATAGTCTGATTGTGATCATACATTTTTACAAGGAATTTTTAAAATCTTTCCTCGAGTCCAGAAAGTCAAGGACTTAGATTTTTTTCTTCCCTTATCAATATTGCCATGAAATTGATAAATAAAGACCAACTCTTTATTTTTGTTTTTAACCCACGTAGATAATTCCCATCCATTAATCCATTATGTGGACCAATAGTTGCCATTCTGATGGAAGCTGTCACTTCTTAACAATAGGCATTCTGTGACTATGTTGACTGCACTTTGGGTGAAGATCCTAACTGGTCTTAGATATACATAGGGAGAAATTTGCTCAGCCAGTGCCGGTCTTAAGCATGCGTATCAGAAGATCTTTCTAGAGCTGGGAATTTTCCCATGAAAGGGATTCAGTTCGGGAAGAGACACTTGTGCCAGAGTTTTACATTCTTCTTGAACACTGCTTAAGGAACTTAGATGCCATGTCCATTTGGATCTCTGTCTGCACAGAACTTTGTCATGCCAGTGCTTGAAATGCATCTTGAAGAGAATTCACTAGCACAGAATGAAAGAGAGTGGAAGGGGTTGGTGGGGCTAACCAGGCCCAACCCCCCTGCCTAAACCAGGATACCTAGAGCCTCTTGCCCAGGATTCTATCTGGGTGTACTTTTAATGTCTTCAAAGATCCAGGCTCCACAATCTTTCTGGGCAGTCTGTGCCGTGGTTCAGTCACCCTGACAGTAAAGAAACATTTACTGATGTTCAAAGGCAATCTCCTGTATTTCAGTGTGTGCCCACTGCCTCTTGTCTTTTCCCTCAACATCACTGAAAAGACACTGATACCCTCCCCTTTGCACTATTGCTTCCATATGTATGTGTGATGCCATCTAGAGGTATGTCAAAAACCTCCCTGAAGCCCAGGCAGATAATATTCCCTTCATCTACCAGTCAAGTTGATTCATCAGAGGAGTTTAAAGTGATGTTCAGCATGAAATTCCCCTGAAAAATCATGCTAACTACATTATTTGGGCATCTTTCATGTGCCTGGCAAGGATTTCCAGGAAGAGCTGCTTCATAAACTTCCTGGGGATAAAAAAGAGGCTGGCTGGTTTGTACTATCGCGAGTCCTCTTAATTGCCTTTTTTGAAGATGGGTGTCATTTGCTAACATCCACTCTTTAGCCTCTCTTGTCGTCTACATCTTAGCAAAAAGCTTTCCCACTATGTCTGGCTAGGAAAAACTGTGCCAGCACAGAAAACATCTCCCATCGTGTTCTAGAAGTTGCATGGATGTCTGCCAAGTGTTTGGCAGGAAGAAAAGAAAAGTTGTCCAAAACAGCTTCCAATCGAATGTTCCTGTGATTGGAAAAGTCAGGAGAGTGCAAAGGTACTGTTTTCTATCAGTTGGCAAGGTGCGCACACAATCCCAGTGTTGTACAGCTTGCTTCTTCACCTTCCCGAAGCTGCCGCTCTCGCCGGCTCCCGGAGCCCAAGAAGCGGCTTCTTCGCGCAAAGACGATTGCGCCGCTCACAGTGCTCTCCTTAGCGCGGCTTCTGCCGAAAGACGCCCGGCAGCGGCTCTTACCTCCGGAGAGCATCCTACCTTTGTCTTTAGATCCTCTTCTCATCTACACCTCGGCAAAAAGCTTTTCCACTATGTCTGGCTAGGAAAAACTGTGCCAGCACAGAAAACATCTCCCATCGTGTTCTAGAAGTTGCACGGATGTCTGCCAAGTGTTTGGCAGGAAGAAAAGAAAAGTTGTCCAAAACAGCTTCCAATCGAATGTTCATGTGATTGGAAAAGTCAGGAGAGTGCAAAGGTACTGTTTTCTATCAGTTGGCAAGGTGCGCACACAATCCCAGTGCTGTACAGCTTGCTTCTTCACCTTCCCGAAGCTGCCACTCTCCGGAGGTAAGAGCCGCTGCCGGGCGTCTTTCGGCAGAAGCCGCGCTAAGGAGAGCACTGTGAGCGGCACAATCGTCTTTGCGCGAAGAAGCCGCTTCTTCGGCTCTGGCAGCCGGCGAGAGCGGCAGCTTCGGGAAGGTGAAGAAGCAAGCTGTACAACACTGGGATTGTGTGCGCACCTTGCCAACTGATAGAAAACAGTACCTTTGCACTCTCCTGACTTTTCCAATAACAGGAACATTCGATTGGAAGCTGTTTTGGACAACTTTTCTTTTCTTCCTGCCAAACACTTGGCAGACATCCGTGCAACTTCTAGAACACGATGGGAGATGTTTTCTGTGCTGGCACAGTTTTTCCTAGCCAGACATAGTGGGAAAGCGTTTTGCTAAGATGTAGACTACAAAAGACGCGAAAGACGAAGATAGGATGCTCTCCGGAGGTAAGAGCCGCTGCCGGGTGTCTTTCGGCAGAAGCCGCGCTAAGGAGAGCACTGTGAGCGGCACAATCGTCTTTGCGCGAAGAAGCCGCTTTTTCGGCTCCGGGAGCCGGCGAGAGCGGCAGCTTCGGGAAGGTGAAGAAGCAAGCTGTACAACACTGGGATTGTGTGCGCACCTTGCCAACTGATAGAAAACAGTACCTTTGCACTCTCCTGACTTTTCCAATCACAGGAACATTCGATTGGAAGCTGTTTTGGACAACTTTTCTTTTCTTCCTGCCAAACACTTGGCAGACATCCGTGCAACTTCTAGAACACGATGGGAGATGTTTTCTGTGCTGGCACAGTTTTTCCTAGCCAGACATAGTGGGAAAGCTTTTTGCTAAGATGTAGACGACAAGAGAGGCTAAAGAGTGGATGTTAGCAAATGACACCCATCTTCAAAAAAGGCAATTAAGAGGACTCGCGATAGTACAAACCAGCCATCCTCTTTTTTATCCCCAGGAAGTTTATGAAGCAGCTCTTCCTGGAAATCCTTGCCAGGCACATGAAAGATGACCAAATAATGTAGTTGGCATGATTTTTCAGGGGAATTTCATGCTGAACATCACTTTAAACTCCTCTGATGAATCAACTTGACTGGTAGATGAAGGGAATATTATCTGCCTGGGCTTCAGGGAGGTTTTTGACATACCTCTAGATGGCATCACACATACATATGGAAGCAATAGTGCAAAGGGGAGGGAATCAGTGTCTTTTCAGTGATGCTGAGGGAAAAGACAAGAGGCAGTGGGCACACACTGAAATACAGGAGATTGCCTTTGAACATCAGTAAATGTTTCTTTACTGTCAGGGTGACTGAACCACGGCACAGACTGCCCAGAAAGATTGTGGAGCCTGGATCTTTGAAGACATTAAAAGTACACCCAGATAGAATCCTGGGCAAGAGGCTCTAGGTATCCTGGTTTAGGCAGGGGGGTTGGGCCTGGTTAGCCCCACCAACTCATTCCACTCTCTTTCATTCTGTGCTAGTGAATTCTCTTCAAGATGCATTTCAAGCACTGGCATGACAAAGTTCTGTGCAGACAGAGATCCAAATGGACATGGCATCTAAGTTCCTTAAGCAGTGTTCAAGAAGAATGTAAAACTCTGGCACAAGTGTCTCTTCCCGAACTGAATCCCTTTCATGGGAAAATTCCCAGCTCTAGAAAGATCTTCTGATACGCATGCTTAAGACCGACACTGGCTGAGCAAATTTCTCCCTATGTATATCTAAGACCAGTTAGGATCTTCACCCAAAGTGCTGTCAACATAGTCACAGAATGCCTATTGTTAAGAAGTGACAGCTTCCATCAGAATGGCAACTATTGGTCCACAAAATGGATTAATGGATGGGAATTATCTACGTGGGTTAAAAACAAAAATAAAGAGTTGGTCTTTATTTATCAATTTCATGGCAATATTGATAAGGGAAGAAAAAAATCTAAGTCCTTGACTTTCTGGACTCGAGGAAAGATTTTAAAAATTCCTTGTAAAAATGTATGATCACAATCAGACTATTGAAACCATTTTAGTTGGGAACAAAGTTCCAAAATTGTCTAGATAGTGGCAAAGAAGCCAAGAAAATAGGAAAGAAACAAAAAGAGAGCAAAAGAGTCAGCTTCAGTGTACAAGCTCGTCCTAGAAGTAGTCTGCTGGGAAAAGGAACCCCCAGCTAAATTTCCAATGTATGCCTGCGCTTGATTCAGTAACTGGTCAATGTAAAAACCAATCCTTTTGTACAACTTCTTCCAGCAACAAAAACTCCAACAGGTTGACACTACCATCATGCCTGTTCCAGACATATTTAAAAGAGAAATGATGATTTTCTTGAAAACCCACTTACATAAAAGTTGCAAGATGGTGGAGGGATTCCCACATCCTCCTTCCTCCATCTGGCTTGAAAGTATATTTGATAAAATATGCAACAAAGCACATGATTTATAAGGGAGAGTCAAATGGATGATCTGGGAATCGATCTCTTGTTGATAGTAAACTTCATATCCACTCGGTGTGACCTTTTTAAAACAAAATGTGGAGCTGAGGCATGAATCTGCCACAACAATTGTAAAGCAAACATACACACTCCCCTTCAGATGCCCCCCCCTCCACACACACCTAGGCACACACAGAGATCAGCATAGCAGATCATGAACTCCTTGGAAAAGACTGAAATGCTAAATGCCTCTCTTGATGGGCAAAAGAGCTGGTGCAGTAATTCAAATGCCTGGTACAAAAATTCTGTTTCATATTTAGCTCCTATTTAAAACACAGCTTTTCATTTCATTCTATTTACAGAATATTTTCATTTCATTTGTTTCTTTAAAATTACTTAGTTCTCACCTGTTGTATGTCTAGGAATATTTTCTTCCAAAAATAGAAAAAAATAGATGATATCTTTTCAGCAGAAAACATTGGTTGATACAATTTTAAACCATCATGATATGGAAGAATTCTTCTGTCCCTCTCGAAGGTGGAAGAAGCATTTGGATCACAGATCATCTACAATGAAATACTTGACATGTTTAAGATGCTTTCAATCAATTTTGATCGTCAATTGCTTATTTGTTGTAAACAGTAATTTTTCAGTGAAGGGAAAGTGTGTGTGGTATATCTACATGATATGTTCAAAGGCAGTTCCTACTAATGGCCAGGCTGAATTCCAGTAAATAATGTCCCGAATGATATTTTGCCGCCTTCTTTGGCACTTCATGAAATCTTACCCCGATGAAGTGCTGAAACACAGAGATTTTCTCTTAGAGAGTGTCTCATGTTGTAACCTATCCCATGGATTTTATGCTGTAATTCTTATCTCTTTTAAAATTTACTATCTTCTGTACAGTTTTCATGAAACTTTCTGTTACAGTAGTGAATAGCACAGATAAATGTCATTTTGTACAACTTTGAATTTACCCCAAGAGCTGAGAGAAAACTTGATCCTATACTTCAATCCGAGTTTCTTCTATAGTCCAACTTTGTTTCTCTACCATCAAGCTTCTCCTTTGTTGCTGCTCCAAGCCCCGTCCAAGGTGACCTTGAATACTTTCAGGGATGGGACACCCACAACTTCTCTGGGCAACCTGTTCCAGTGTTCCAGCACTCCCACAGTAAAAAAGGCCTTCCTTTCATCTAATATGTGTAGGAAATCATAAATCTAGGCATAGAAGCTTGGAGTGCAAATTTGAAATTCTTTGGATTTGAAGCACATTTTATATGAATACTGACTTCCAGATGACTAAAAGATGTTGATGGGCATTTGAGCTGACAAGTTTTGAAAAAGTGCACGGAAATTAAAATTGAAACCACTAAAATTAAAAACTCCTTGCCATTTTCTTTTTCCTCTCCTATTCAAAATTGCATATGTCAGATATCAGTGCTTCATGCAAACCTCTCAGATGCTCTCAGAGAAAAAGCTTTTCTTTCAGACTAAGTTGCGGTTGACGTAGAACACTAGCAGGAGTGAAAGATTTTCTGGGCATCGGGGCAGCACGTTCTCCTTGGATTTGTGTGCAGAATGCCTTTTATCCAAACTGGAAAATAGATCCCAGCTCTGTTCTATTCATCATTCTTACTTCATCAGGCCAGAAGATTCTGTGAAAAGTAGCCTGTGGACCTTGAAGACAGCGCATGTGAAACAGATGAGAGGTGATAGAGAAGTTGAGGGAGAGAAGAAAGAGCATATGGCTGAAACCAGAAAGTATTTCTCCACGTGATCATGGAAGATTGCAGGACGCACTTGGTACTATCAAACCAGCCCGACTTGGCACTGGTGCCACCTTGGGTCTGGGAGCCATCTTGCATATCGTACATTTTAAGGAGCCAGCTGGCCACACCCAGCCATATGCCCCCAAACACAAACCACGGCCCTTTTCTCTGGCAAACAAAACTCAGCTGCCCTGCTTCTGGATGGCAGATTGCAGGAGCCACTTGGTACTATCAAACCAGCCCGACTTGGCACTGGTGCCACCTTGGCTCTGGGAACCATCCTGCCTATCGTGGATTTTCAGGGGCCAGCCGGCCACTCTCAGCCATATGCCCCCAAACAAAAACCATGGCCCTTTTCTCTGGCAAAAAAAAACTGAACTGCCCCTCTTCTGGATGACAAATTGCAGGACGCACTTGGTACTACCAAACCAGCCCTACTTGGCACTGATGCCACCTTGGGTCTGGGAACCATCCTGCGTATCGAGCTTTTTAAGGAGCCAGCCGGCCACTCCCAGCCATATACCCACAAAAACAAACCACGGAACTTTTCTCTTGCAAACACAAATCCGCTGCCCCGCGTCTGGATGGCAGATTGCAGGAGCCACTTGGTACTATCAAACCAGCCCGACTTGGCACTGGTGCCACCTTGGATCTGGGAACCATCCTGCCTATCGTGGATTTTCAGGGGCCAGTCGGCCACTCTCAGCCATAGGCCCCCAAACACAAACCACGGCCCTGTACTTGGGAAACAAAACTCAGCTGCCCACCTTCTGGGTGGAAGATTGCAGGAGCCAATTCGTACTATCAAACCAGCCCAACCTGGCACGGGTGCCACCTTGGGTCTGGGAACCATCCTGCGTATTGTGGATTGTCAGGACCCAGACTACCACTCTCGGCCACAGACTCCAATCAAAAACAACAGCCCGTTTCAATGGCAAAAAAAACTCAGCTGCCCTGCTTCTGGATGTCAGATTGCAGGACGCACTTGGTACTATCAAATCAGCCCGACTTGGCACTGGTGCCAACTCTTGTCTGGGAACCATCCTGCGTATCGTGGATTTTCAGGAGCCAGCCGGCCACTGCCAGCCACAGGCCACCAAACACAAACAACGGCGCTTTTCCCTGGAAAAGAAAAGTAAGCTGCTCCGCTTCTGGATGGCAGATTGCAGGAACCACTTGGTAGTATCAAACCAGCGCGACTTTGCACTGGTGTCACCTTGGGTCTGGGAACCATCCTGCGTATCCTGGGTTCAAAGGAGCCAGCCGGCCACTCCCAGCCACAGGCCTCCAAACACAAACAACGGCGCTTTTCCCTGGAAAACAAAACTCGCCTGCCAACTTTTTGATGGCTGATTGCAGGAGCCACTTGGTACTATCAAACCAGCCCAACTTGGCACTGGTGCCACCATGGGTCTGGTCACCATCCTGCCTATCGTAGCTTTTCAGGAGCCAGCCGGTCACTCCCAGCCATAGGCCCCCAGACACAAACATCGGCCTGTTTCCCTGGCAAACAAAAGTAAGCTACCCCGCTTCTGGATGGCAGATTGCAGGAACCACTTGGTACTATCAAACCTGCCCGACTTGGCACTGGTGCCACCTCTGGTCTGGGAACCATCCTGCGTATCGTGGATTCTAAGGAGCCAGGCGGCCACTCCCAGCCACAGGACCCCAAACACAAACCTCGGCGCTTTTCCCTGGAAAACAAAACTCGCCCGCCAACATTTTGATGGCAGATTGCAGGAGCCACTTGGTGCTATCAAACCAGCCCAACTGGCACTGGTTCCACCATGGGTCTGGTCACCATCCTGCCTATCGTATCTTTTCAGGAGCCAGCCGGTCACCCCCAGCCATAGGCCCCCAGACACAAACCTCGGCCCGTTTCCCTGGCAAACAAAAGTAAGCTACCCCGCTTCTGGATGGCAGATTGTAGGAACCACTTGTTACTATCAAACCAGCCCAACTTGGCACTGGTGCCACCTCTGGTCTGGGAACCATCCTGCGTATCGCGGATTCTAAGGAGCCAGCCGGCCACTCCCAGCCACAGGCCCCCAAACATAAACAACGGCGCTTTTCCCTGGAAAACAAACTGGCCTGCCAACTTTTTGATGGCAGATTGCAGGAGTCGCTTGATACTATCAAACCAGCCCGACTTGGCACTGGTGCCACCTTGGCTCTGGGAACCATCCTGCCTCTCGTGGATTTCCAGGGGCCAGCCGGCCCTTCTCAGCCACAGGCCCCCAAACACAAACAATGGCGCTTTTCCCTGGAAAACAATACTCAACTACCCCTCTTCTGGATGGCAAATTGCAGGACGCACTTGGTACTACGAAAACAGCCCGACTTGGCACTGATGCCACCTTGGGTCTGGGAACCATCCTGCGTATCGTGGATTGACAGGAGCCAGCCGACCACTCTCGGCCACAGACCCCAATCAAAAACAACGGCCCGATACACAGGAAAAAAAAACTCAGCTGCCCCGCTTCTGGATGGCAGATTGCAGCAGCCACTTGGTACTATCAAACCAGCCCAATTTGGCACTGGTGCCACCACTGGTCTGGGAACCATCCTGCGTATCGAGCTTTTTAAGGAGCCAGCCGGCCACTCCCAGCCATATACCCCCATACACAAACCACGGACCTTTTCTCTTGCAAACAAAAATCCGCTGCCCCGCGTCTGGATGGCAGATTGCAGGAGCCACTTTGCACCATCAAACCAGCCCGACTTGGCACTGGTGCCAGCTTGGGTCTGGGAACCATCCTGCGTATCGTGGATTTTCAAAAGCCAGCCGGCCACTGCCAGCCATAGGCCCCCAGGCACAAAGCTCGGCCCGTTTCCCTGGCAAACAAAAGTAAGCTGCCCCGCTTCTGGATGGCAGATTGCAGGACGCACTTGGTACTATCAAACCAGCCCGACTTGGCACTGGTGCCACCTCTGGTCTGGGAACCATCCTGCGTATCGTGGATTCTAAGGAGCCAGCCGGCCACTCCCAGCCACAGGCCCCCAAAGAAAATCATCGGCGCTTTTCCCTGGAAAACAAAACTCGCCCGCCAACTTTTTGATGGCAGATTGCAGGAGCCACTTGGTGCTATCTAACCAGCCCAACTTGGCACTGGTGCCACCATGGGTCTGGTCACCATCCTGCCTATCGTAGCTTTTCAGGAGCCAGCCGGTCACTCCCAGGCATAGGCGCCCAGACACAAACCTCGGCCCGTTTCCCTGGCAAACAAAAGTAAGCTGCTCTGCTTCTGGATGGCAGATTGTAGGAACCACTTGTTAATATCAAACCAGCCCGACTTGGCACTGGTGCCACCTCTGGTCTGGGAACCATCCTGCGTATCGTGGATTCTAAGGAGCCAGCCGGCCACTCCCAGCCACAGGCCCCCAAACACAAGCAACGGCACTCTTCCCTGGAAAACAAAACTCGCCCGCCAACTTTTTAATGGTAGATTGCAGGAGCCACTTGGTACTATCAAACCAGCCCAACTTGGCACTGGTGCCACCATGGGTCTGGTCACCATCCTGCCTATCGTAGCTTTTCAGGAGCCAGCCGGTCACTCCCAGCCATAGGCGCCCAGACACAAACCTCGGCGCTTTTCCCTGGTAAACAAAAGTAAGCTGCCCTGCTTCTGTATGGCAGATTGCAGGAGCCACTTGGTACTATCAAACCAGACTACCATGGCAATTGTGCCACCTTGGATGTGGGAACCATCCTGCGTATCGTGGATTCTAAGGAGCCAGCCGGCCACTCCCAGCCACAGGCCCCCAAACACAAACAACGGCGCTTTTCCCTGGAAAACAAAACTCGCCTGCCACCTTTTTGATGGCAGATTGCAGGAGCCACTTGGTACTATCAAACCAGCCCAACTTGGCACTGGTGCCACCATGGGTCTGGTCACCATCCTGCCTATCGTAGCTTTTCAGGAGCCAGCCGGTCACTCCCAGCCATAGGCCCCCAGGCACACACTTCGGCCCGTTTCCCTGGCAAACAAAAGTAAGCTACCCCGCTTCTGGATGGCAGATTGCAGGAGCCACTTGGTACTATCAAACAAGCCCGACTTGGAACTGGTGCCACCTCTGGTCTGGGAACCATCCTGCGTATCATGGATTCTAAGGAGCCAGCCGGCCACTCCCAGCCACAGGCCCCCAAACACAAACAATGGCGCTTTTCCCTGGAAAACAAAACTCGCCTGCCAACTTTTTGATGGCAGATTGCAGGAGTCACTTGGTACTATCAAACCAGCCCAACTTGGCACTGGTGCCACCATGGGTCTGGTCACCATCCTGCCTATCGTAGCTTTTCAGGAGCCAGCCGGTCACTCCCAGCCATAGGCCCCCAGACAAATACCTCGGCCCGTTTCCCTGGCAAACAAAAGTAAGCTGCCCCGCTTCTGGATGGCAGATTGCAGGAGCCACTTGGTACTATCAAACCAGCCCAACTTGGCACTGGTGCCACCACTGGTCTGGGAACCATCCTGCGTATCGAGCTTTTTAAGGAGCCAGCCGGCCACTCCCAGCCATATACCCCCATACACAAACCACGGACCTTTTCTCTTGCAAACAAAAATCCGCTGCCCCGCGTCTGGATGGCAGATTGCAGGAGCCACTTTGCACCATCAAACAAGCCTGACTTGGCACTGGTGCCACCTTGGATCTGGGAACCATCCTGCCTATCGTGGATTTTCAGGGGCCAGCCGGCCATTCTCAGCCATAGGCCCCCAAACACAAACCACGGCCGTTTACTCTGGCAAACAAAACTCAGCTGCCCACCTTCTGGGTGGAAGATTGCAGGGCCAATTCGTACTATCAAACCAGCCCAACTTGGCACGGGTGCCACCTCTGGTCTGGGAACCATCCTGCGTATTGTGGATTGTCAGGACCCAGCCGACCACTCTCGGCCACAGACCCCAATCAAAAACAACAGCCCGTTTCAATGGCAAAAAAAACTCAGCTGCCCCGCTTCTGGATGTCAGATTGCAGGACGCACTGGGTACTATCAAACCAGCCCGACTTGGCACTGGTGCCACCTTGGGTCTGGGAACCATCCTGCGTATCGTGGATTTTCAAAAGCCAGCCGGCCACTGCCAGCCACAGGCCCCCAAACACAAACAACGGCGCTTTTCCCTGGAAAACAAAACTCGCCTGCCAACTTTTTGATGGCAGATTGCAGGAGCCACTTGGTTCTATCAAACCAGCCCAACTTGGCACTGGTGCCACCATGGGTCTGGTCACCATCCTGCCTATCGTAGCTTTTCAGGAGCCAGCCGGTCACTCCCTGCCATAGGCCCCCAGACACAAACCTCGGCCTGTTTCCCTGGCAAACAAAAGTATGCTACCCCGCTTCTGGATGGCAGATTGCAGGAACCACTTGGTACTATCAAACCAGCCTACCATGGCAATGGTGCCACCTCTGTTCTGGGAACCATCCTGCGTATCGGGGATTCTAATTAGCCAGCCGGCCACTCCCAGCCACAGGCCACCAAACAAAAACAACGGCGCTTTTCCCTGGAAAACAAAACTCGCCTGCCAACTTTTTGATGGCAGATTGCAGGAGTCACTTGGTACTATCAAACCAGCCCAACTTGGCACTGGTGCCACCATGGGTCTGGTCACCATCCTGCCTATCGTAGCTTTTCAGGAGCCAGCCGGTCACTCCCAGCCATAGGCCCCCAGACACAAACCTCGGCCCGTTTCCCTGGCAAACAAAATTAAGCTACCCCGCTTCTGGATGGCAGATTGCAGGAGCTCTTTAGTACTATCAAACCAGCCCGACTTGGCACTGGTGCCACCTCTGGTCTGGGAACCATCCTGCCTCTCGTGGATTTCCAGGGGCCAGCCGGCCATTCTCAGCCATAGGCCCCCAAACACAAACCACGGCCCTTTTCTCTGGCAAACAATACTCAACTGCCCCTCTTCTGGATGGCAAAATGCAGGACGCACTTGGTACTACGAAAACAGCCCGACTTGGCACTGATGCCACCTTGGGTCTGGGAACCATCCTGCGTATCGTGTATTTTAAGGAGCCAGCTGGAAAGTGCCAGCCATATGCCCCCAAACAAAATCTACGGCCCTTTTCACATGCAAACAAAACTCAGCTGCACAGCATGTGGATGGCAGATTGCAGGAGCCACTTTGCACCATCAAACCAGCCCGACTTGGCACTGGTGAATACTTGGATCTGGGAACCATCCTGCCTATCGTGGATTTTCAGGGGCCAGCTGGCCACTCTCAGCCATAGGCCCCCAAACACAAACCACGGCCCTTTACTCTGGTAAACAAAACTCAACTGCCCCTCTTCTGGATGGCAAATTGCAGGACGCACTTGGTACTAAAAAAGCAGCCCGACTTGGCACTGGTGCCACCTTTGGTCTGGTCACCATCCTGCGTATCGTGCATTTTAAGGAGCCAGCTGGAAAGTGCCAGCCATATGCCCCCAAACAAAATCTACGGCCCTTTTCACATGCCAACAAAACTCAGCTGCCCGGCATGTGGATGGCAGATTGCAGGAGCCACTTTGCAGCATCAAACCAGCCCGACTTGGCACTGGTGAATACTTGGATCTGGGAACCATCCTGCCTATCGTGGATTTTCAGGGGCCAGCTGGCCACTCTCAGCCATAGGCCCCCCAAAAAAAACCACGGCCCTTTACTCTGGTAAACAAAACTCAACTGCCCCTCTTCTGGATGGCAAATTGCAGGACGCACTTGGTACTATCAAACCAGCCCGACTTGGCACTTGTGCCACCTTGGGTCTGGGAACCATCCTGCGTATCGTGGATTTTCAACAGCCAGCCGGCCACTGCCAGCCACAGGCCCCCAAACACAAACAACGGCGCTTTTCCCTGGAAAACAAAACTCGCCTGCCAACTTTTTGATGGCAGATTGCAGGAGCCACTTGGTTCTATCAAACCAGCCCAACTTGGCACTGGTGCCACCATGGGTCTGGTCACCATCCTGCCTATCGTAGCTTTTCAGGAGCCAGCCGGTCACTCCCTGCCATAGGCCCCCAGACACAAACCTCGGCCTGTTTCCCTGGCAAACAAAAGTATGCTACCCCGCTTCTGGATGACAGATTGCAGGAACCACTTGGTACTATCAAACCAGCCCGACTTGGCACTGGTGCCACCTCGGTTCTGGGAACCATCCTGCGTATCGTGGATTCTAATTAGCCAGCCGGCCACTCCCAGCCACAGGCCACCAAACAAAAACAACGGCGCTTTTCCCTGGAAAACAAAACTCGCCTGCCAACATTTTGATGGCAGATTGCAGGAGTCACTTGGTACTATCAAACCAGCCCAACTTGGCACTGGTGCCACCATGGGTCTGGTCACCATCCTGCCTATCGTAGCTTTTCAGAAGCCAGCCGGTCACTCCCAGCCATAGGACCCTTGACACAAACCTCGGCCCATTTCCCTGGCAAACAAAATTAAGCTGCCCCGCTTCTGGATGGCAGGTTGCAGGAGCTCTTTAGTACTATCAAACCAGCCCGACTTGGCACTGGTGCCACCTCTGGTCTGGGAACCATCCTGCCTCTCGTGGATTTCCAGGGGCCAGCCGGCCATTCTCAGCCATAGGCCCCCAAACACAAACCACGGCCCTTTTCTCTGGCAAACAATACTCAACTGCCCCTCTTCTGGATGGCAAAATGCAGGACGCACTTGGTACTACGAAAACAGCCCGACTTGGCACTGATGCCACCTTGGGTCTGGGAACCATCCTGCGTATCGTGGATTGACAGGAGCCAGCCGACCACTCTCGGCCACAGACCCCAATCAAAAACAACGGCCCGATTCACAGGAAAAAAAAACTCAGCTGCCCCGCTTCTGGATGGCAGATTGCAGCAGCCACTTGGTACTATCCAACCAGCCCAACTTGGCACTGGTGCCACCACTGGTCTGGGAACCATCCTGCGTATCGAGCTTTTTAAGGAGCCAGCCGGCCACTCCCAGCCATATACCCCCATACACAAACCACGGACCTTTTCTCTTGCAAACAAAAATCCGCTGCCCCGCGTCTGGATGGCAGATTGCAGGAGCCACTTTGCACCATCAAACCAGCCCGACTTGGCACTGGTGCCACCTTGGATCTGGGAACGATCCTGCCTATCGTGGATTTTCAGGGGCCAGCCGGCCACTCTCAGCCATAGGCCCCCAAACACAAACCAGGGCCGTTTACTCTGGCAAACAAAATTTAGCTGCCCACCTCCTGGGTGGAAGATTGCAGGGCCAATTCGTACTATTAAACCAGCCCAACTTGGCACGGGTGCCACCTTGGGTCTGGGAACCATCCTGCGTATTGTGGATTGTCAGGACCCAGCCGACCACTCTCGGCCACAGACCCCAATCAAAAACAACAGCCCGTTTCAATGGCAAAAAAAACTCAGCTGCCCCGCTTCTGGATGTCAGATTGCAGGACGCACTTGGTACTATCAAACCAGCCCGACTTGGCACTGGTGCCAGCTTGGGTCTGGGAACCATCCTGCGTATCGTGGATTTTCAAAAGCCAGCCGGCCACTGCAAGCCATAGGCCCCCAGACACAAAGCTCGGCCCGTTTCCCTGGCAAACAAAAGTAAGCTGCCCCGCTTCTGGATGGCAGATTGCAGGACGCACTTGGTACTATCAAACCAGCCCGACTTGGCACTGGTGCCACCTCTGGTCTGGGAGCCATCCTGCGTATCGTGGATTCTAAGGAGCCAGCCGGCCACTCCCAGCCACAGGCCCCCAAAGAAAATCATCGGCGCTTTTCCCTGGAAAACAAAACTCGCCCGCCAACTTTTTGATGGCAGATTGCAGGAGCCACTTTGTGCTATCAAACCAGCCCAACTTGACACTGGTGCCACCATGGGTCTGGTCACCATCCTGCCTATCGTAGCTTTTCAGGAGCCAGCCGGTCACTCCCAGCCATAGGCCCCCAGACACTAACCTCGGCCCGTTTCCCTGGCAAACAAAAGTAAGCTGCTCCGCTTCTGGATGGCAGATTGTAGGAACCACTTGTTACTATCAAACCAGCCCGACTTGGCACTGGTGCCACCTCTGGTCTGGGAACCATCCTGCGTATCGTGGATTCTAAGGAGCCAGCCGGCCACTCCCAGCCACAGGCCCCCAAACACAAACAACGGCACTCTTCCCTGGAAAACAAAACTCGCCCGCCAACTTTTTGATGGTAGATTGCAGGAGCCACTTGGTACTATCAAACCAGCCCAACTTGGCACTGGTGCCACCTTGGATCTGGGAACCATCCTGCCTATCGTGGATTTTCAGGGGCCAGCCGGCCATTCTCAGCCATAGGCCCCCAAACACAAACCACGGCCGTTTACTCTGGCAAACAAAACTCAGCTGCCCACCTTCTGGGTGGAAGATTGCAGGGCCAATTCGTACTATCAAACCAGCCCAACTTGGCACGGGTGCCACCTCTGGTCTGGGAACCATCCTGCGTATTGTGGATTGTCAGGACCCAGCCGACCACTCTCGGCCACAGACCCCAATCAAAAACAACAGCCCGTTTCAATGGCAAAAAAAACTCAGCTGCCCCGCTTCTGGATGTCAGATTGCAGGACGCACTGGGTACTATTAAACCAGCCCGACTTGGCACTGGTGCCACCTTGGGTCTTGGAACCATCCTGCGTATCGTGGATTTTCAAAAGCCAGCCGGCCACTGCCAGCCACAGGCCCCCAAACACAAACAACGGCGCTTTTCCCTGGAAAACAAAACTCGCCTGCCAACTTTTTGATGGCAGATTGCAGGAGCCACTTGGTTCTATCAAACCAGCCCAACTTGGCACTGGTGCCACCATGGGTCTGGTCACCATCCTGCCTATCGTAGCTTTTCAGGAGCCAGCCGGTCACTCCCTGCCATAGGCCCCCAGACACAAACCTCGGCCTGTTTCCCTGGCAAACAAAAGTATGCTACCCCGCTTCTGGATGGCAGATTGCAGGAACCACTTGGTACTATCAAACCAGCCTACCATGGCAATGGTGCCACCTCTGTTCTGGGAACCATCCTGCGTATCGGGGATTCTAATTAGCCAGCCGGCCACTCCCAGCCACAGGCCACCAAACAAAAACAACGGCGCTTTTCCCTGGAAAACAAAACTCGCCTGCCAACTTTTTGATGGCAGATTGCAGGAGTCACTTGGTACTATCAAACCAGCCCAACTTGGCACTGGTGCCACCATGGGTCTGGTCACCATCCTGCCTATCGTAGCTTTTCAGGAGCCAGCCGGTCACTCCCAGCCATAGGCCCCCAGACACAAACCTCGGCCCGTTTCCCTGGCAAACAAAATTAAGCTACCCCGCTTCTGGATGGCAGATTGCAGGAGCTCTTTAGTACTATCAAACCAGCCCGACTTGGCACTGGTGCCACCTCTGGTCTGGGAACCATCCTGCCTCTCGTGGATTTCCAGGGGCCAGCCGGCCATTCTCAGCCATAGGCCCCCAAACACAAACCACGGCCCTTTTCTCTGGCAAACAATACTCAACTGCCCCTCTTCTGGATGGCAAAATGCAGGACGCACTTGGTACTACGAAAACAGCCCGACTTGGCACTGATGCCACCTTGGGTCTGGGAACCATCCTGCGTATCGTGTATTTTAAGGAGCCAGCTGGAAAGTGCCAGCCATATGCCCCCAAACAAAATCTACGGCCCTTTTCACATGCAAACAAAACTCAGCTGCACAGCATGTGGATGGCAGATTGCAGGAGCCACTTTGCACCATCAAACCAGCCCGACTTGGCACTGGTGAATACTTGGATCTGGGAACCATCCTGCCTATCGTGGATTTTCAGGGGCCAGCTGGCCACTCTCAGCCATAGGCCCCCAAACACAAACCACGGCCCTTTACTCTGGTAAACAAAACTCAACTGCCCCTCTTCTGGATGGCAAATTGCAGGACGCACTTGGTACTAAAAAAGCAGCCCGACTTGGCACTGGTGCCACCTTTGGTCTGGTCACCATCCTGCGTATCGTGCATTTTAAGGAGCCAGCTGGAAAGTGCCAGCCATATGCCCCCAAACAAAATCTACGGCCCTTTTCACATGCCAACAAAACTCAGCTGCCCGGCATGTGGATGGCAGATTGCAGGAGCCACTTTGCAGCATCAAACCAGCCCGACTTGGCACTGGTGAATACTTGGATCTGGGAACCATCCTGCCTATCGTGGATTTTCAGGGGCCAGCTGGCCACTCTCAGCCATAGGCCCCCCAAAAAAAACCACGGCCCTTTACTCTGGTAAACAAAACTCAACTGCCCCTCTTCTGGATGGCAAATTGCAGGACGCACTTGGTACTATCAAACCAGCCCGACTTGGCACTGGTGCCACCTTGGGTCTGGGAACCATCCTGCGTATCGTGGATTTTCAACAGCCAGCCGGCCACTGCCAGCCACAGGCCCCCAAACACAAACAACGGCGCTTTTCCCTGGAAAACAAAACTCGCCTGCCAACTTTTTGATGGCAGATTGCAGGAGCCACTTGTTTCTATCAAACCAGCCCAACTTGGCACTGGTGCCACCATGGGTCTGGTCACCATCCTGCCTATCGTAGCTTTTCAGGAGCCAGCCGGTCACTCCCTGCCATAGGCCCCCAGACACAAACCTCGGCCTGTTTCCCTGGCAAACAAAAGTATGCTACCCCGCTTCTGGATGACAGATTGCAGGAACCACTTGGTACTATCAAACCAGCCCGACTTGGCACTGGTGCCACCTCGGTTCTGGGAACCATCCTGCGTATCGTGGATTCTAATTAGCCAGCCGGCCACTCCCAGCCACAGGCCACCAAACAAAAACAACGGCGCTTTTCCCTGGAAAACAAAACTCGCCTGCCAACATTTTGATGGCAGATTGCAGGAGTCACTTGGTACTATCAAACCAGCCCAACTTGGCACTGGTGCCACCATGGGTCTGGTCACCATCCTGCCTATCGTAGCTTTTCAGAAGCCAGCCGGTCACTCCCAGCCATAGGACCCTTGACACAAACCTCGGCCCATTTCCCTGGCAAACAAAATTAAGCTGCCCCGCTTCTGGATGGCAGGTTGCAGGAGCTCTTTAGTACTATCAAACCAGCCCGACTTGGCACTGGTGCCACCTCTGGTCTGGGAACCATCCTGCCTCTCGTGGATTTCCAGGGGCCAGCCGGCCATTCTCAGCCATAGGCCCCCAAACACAAACCACGGCCCTTTTCTCTGGCAAACAATACTCAACTGCCCCTCTTCTGGATGGCAAAATGCAGGACGCACTTGGTACTACGAAAACAGCCCGACTTGGCACTGATGCCACCTTGGGTCTGGGAACCATCCTGCGTATCGTGGATTGACAGGAGCCAGCCGACCACTCTCGGCCACAGACCCCAATCAAAAACAACGGCCCGATTCACAGGAAAAAAAAACTCAGCTGCCCCGCTTCTGGATGGCAGATTGCAGCAGCCACTTGGTACTATCAAACCAGCCCAACTTGGCACTGGTGCCACCACTGGTCTGGGAACCATCCTGCGTATCGAGCTTTTTAAGGAGCCAGCCGGCCACTCCAAGCCATATACCCCCATACACAAACCACGGACCTTTTCTCTTGCAAACAAAAATCCGCTGCCCCGCGTCTGGATGGCAGATTGCAGGAGCCACTTTGCACCATCAAACCAGCCCGACTTGGCACTGGTGCCACCTTGGATCTGGGAACGATCCTGCCTATCGTGGATTTTCAGGGGCCAGCCGGCCACTCTCAGCCATAGGCCCCCAAACACAAACCAGGGCCGTTTACTCTGGCAAACAAAATTTAGCTGCCCACCTCCTGGGTGGAAGATTGCAGGGCCAATTCGTACTATTAAACCAGCCCAACTTGGCACGGGTGCCACCTTGGGTCTGGGAACCATCCTGCGTATTGTGGATTGTCAGGACCCAGCCGACCACTCTCGGCCACAGACCCCAATCAAAAACAACAGCCCGTTTCAATGGCAAAAAAAACTCAGCTGCCCCGCTTCTGGATGTCAGATTGCAGGACGCACTTGGTACTATCAAACCAGCCCGACTTGGCACTGGTGCCAGCTTGGGTCTGGGAACCATCCTGTGTATCGTGGATTTTCAAAAGCCAGCCGGCCACTGCAAGCCATAGGCCCCCAGACACAAAGCTCGGCCCGTTTCCCTGGCAAACAAAAGTAAGCTGCCCCGCTTCTGGATGGCAGATTGCAGGACGCACTTGGTACTATCAAACCAGCCCGACTTGGCACTGGTGCCACCTCTGGTCTGGGAGCCATCCTGCGTATCGTGGATTCTAAGGAGCCAGCCGGCCACTCCCAGCCACAGGCCCCCAAAGAAAATCATCGGCGCTTTTCCCTGGAAAACAAAACTCGCCCGCCAACTTTTTGATGGCAGATTGCAGGAGCCACTTTGTGCTATCAAACCAGCCCAACTTGACACTGGTGCCACCATGGGTCTGGTCACCATCCTGCCTATCGTAGCTTTTCAGGAGCCAGCCGGTCACTCCCAGCCATAGGCCCCCAGACACTAACCTCGGCCCGTTTCCCTGGCAAACAAAAGTAAGCTGCTCCGCTTCTGGATGGCAGATTGTAGGAACCACTTGTTACTATCAAACCAGCCCGACTTGGCACTGGTGCCACCTCTGGTCTGGGAACCATCCTGCGTATCGTGGATTCTAAGGAGCCAGCCGGCCACTCCCAGCCACAGGCCCCCAAACACAAACAACGGCACTCTTCCCTGGAAAACAAAACTCGCCCGCCAACTTTTTGATGGTAGATTGCAGGAGCCACTTGGTACTATCAAACCAGCCCAACTTGGCACTGGTGCCACCTTGGATCTGGGAACCATCCTGCCTATCGTGGATTTTCAGGGGCCAGCCGGCCATTCTCAGCCATAGGCCCCCAAACACAAACCACGGCCGTTTACTCTGGCAAACAAAACTCAGCTGCCCACCTTCTGGGTGGAAGATTGCAGGGCCAATTCGTACTATCAAACCAGCCCAACTTGGCACGGGTGCCACCTCTGGTCTGGGAACCATCCTGCGTATTGTGGATTGTCAGGACCCAGCCGACCACTCTCGGCCACAGACCCCAATCAAAAACAACAGCCCGTTTCAATGGCAAAAAAAACTCAGCTGCCCCGCTTCTGGATGTCAGATTGCAGGACGCACTGGGTACTATTAAACCAGCCCGACTTGGCACTGGTGCCACCTTGGGTCTGGGAACCATCCTGCGTATCGTGGATTTTCAAAAGCCAGCCGGCCACTGCCAGCCACAGGCCCCCAAACACAAACAACGGCGCTTTTCCCTGGAAAACAAAACTCGCCTGCCAACTTTTTGATGGCAGATTGCAGGAGCCACTTGGTTCTATCAAACCAGCCCAACTTGGCACTGGTGCCACCATGGGTCTGGTCACCATCCTGCCTATCGTAGCTTTTCAGGAGCCAGCCGGTCACTCCCTGCCATAGGCCCCCAGACACAAACCTCGGCCTGTTTCCCTGGCAAACAAAAGTATGCTACCCCGCTTCTGGATGGCAGATTGCAGGAACCACTTGGTACTATCAAACCAGCCTACCATGGCAATGGTGCCACCTCTGTTCTGGGAACCATCCTGCGTATCGGGGATTCTAATTAGCCAGCCGGCCACTCCCAGCCACAGGCCACCAAACAAAAACAACGGCGCTTTTCCCTGGAAAACAAAACTCGCCTGCCAACTTTTTGATGGCAGATTGCAGGAGTCACTTGGTACTATCAAACCAGCCCAACTTGGCACTGGTGCCACCATGGGTCTGGTCACCATCCTGCCTATCGTAGCTTTTCAGGAGCCAGCCGGTCACTCCCAGCCATAGGCCCCCAGACACAAACCTCGGCCCGTTTCCCTGGCAAACAAAATTAAGCTACCCCGCTTCTGGATGGCAGATTGCAGGAGCTCTTTAGTACTATCAAACCAGCCCGACTTGGCACTGGTGCCACCTCTGGTCTGGGAACCATCCTGCCTCTCGTGGATTTCCAGGGGCCAGCCGGCCATTCTCAGCCATAGGCCCCCAAACACAAACCACGTCCCTTTTCTCTGGCAAACAATACTCAACTGCCCCTCTTCTGGATGGCAAAATGCAGGACGCACTTGGTACTACGAAAACAGCCCGACTTGGCACTGATGCCACCTTGGGTCTGGGAACCATCCTGCGTATCGTGTATTTTAAGGAGCCAGCTGGAAAGTGCCAGCCATATGCCCCCAAACAAAATCTACGGCCCTTTTCACATGCAAACAAAACTCAGCTGCACAGCATGTGGATGGCAGATTGCAGGAGCCACTTTGCACCATCAAACCAGCCCGACTTGGCACTGGTGAATACTTGGATCTGGGAACCATCCTGCCTATCGTGGATTTTCAGGGGCCAGCTGGCCACTCTCAGCCATAGGCCCCCAAACACAAACCACGGCCCTTTACTCTGGTAAACAAAACTCAACTGCCCCTCTTCTGGATGGCAAATTGCAGGACGCACTTGGTACTAAAAAAGCAGCCCGACTTGGCACTGGTGCCACCTTTGGTCTGGTCACCATCCTGCGTATCGTGCATTTTAAGGAGCCAGCTGGAAAGTGCCAGCCATATGCCCCCAAACAAAATCTACGGCCCTTTTCACATGCCAACAAAACTCAGCTGCCCGGCATGTGGATGGCAGATTGCAGGAGCCACTTTGCAGCATCAAACCAGCCCGACTTGGCACTGGTGAATACTTGGATCTGGGAACCATCCTGCCTATCGTGGATTTTCAGGGGCCAGCTGGCCACTCTCAGCCATAGGCCCCCCAAAAAAAACCACGGCCCTTTACTCTGGTAAACAAAACTCAACTGCCCCTCTTCTGGATGGCAAATTGCAGGACGCACTTGGTACTATCAAACCAGCCCGACTTGGCACTTGTGCCACCTTGGGTCTGGGAACCATCCTGCGTATCGTGGATTTTCAACAGCCAGCCGGCCACTGCCAGCCACAGGCCCCCAAACACAAACAACGGCGCTTTTCCCTGGAAAACAAAACTCGCCTGCCAACTTTTTGATGGCAGATTGCAGGAGCCACTTGGTTCTATCAAACCAGCCCAACTTGGCACTGGTGCCACCATGGGTCTGGTCACCATCCTGCCTATCGTAGCTTTTCAGGAGCCAGCCGGTCACTCCCTGCCATAGGCCCCCAGACACAAACCTCGGCCTGTTTCCCTGGCAAACAAAAGTATGCTACCCCGCTTCTGGATGACAGATTGCAGGAACCACTTGGTACTATCAAACCAGCCCGACTTGGCACTGGTGCCACCTCGGTTCTGGGAACCATCCTGCGTATCGTGGATTCTAATTAGCCAGCCGGCCACTCCCAGCCACAGGCCACCAAACAAAAACAACGGCGCTTTTCCCTGGAAAACAAAACTCGCCTGCCAACATTTTGATGGCAGATTGCAGGAGTCACTTGGTACTATCAAACCAGCCCAACTTGGCACTGGTGCCACCATGGGTCTGGTCACCATCCTGCCTATCGTAGCTTTTCAGAAGCCAGCCGGTCACTCCCAGCCATAGGACCCTTGACACAAACCTCGGCCCATTTCCCTGGCAAACAAAATTAAGCTGCCCCGCTTCTGGATGGCAGGTTGCAGGAGCTCTTTAGTACTATCAAACCAGCCCGACTTGGCACTGGTGCCACCTCTGGTCTGGGAACCATCCTGCCTCTCGTGGATTTCCAGGGGCCAGCCGGCCATTCTCAGCCATAGGCCCCCAAACACAAACCACGGCCCTTTTCTCTGGCAAACAATACTCAACTGCCCCTCTTCTGGATGGCAAAATGCAGGACGCACTTGGTACTACGAAAACAGCCCGACTTGGCACTGATGCCACCTTGGGTCTGGGAACCATCCTGCGTATCGTGGATTGACAGGAGCCAGCCGACCACTCTCGGCCACAGACCCCAATCAAAAACAACGGCCCGATTCACAGGAAAAAAAAACTCAGCTGCCCCGCTTCTGGATGGCAGATTGCAGCAGCCACTTGGTACTATCAAACCAGCCCAACTTGGCACTGGTGCCACCACTGGTCTGGGAACCATCCTGCGTATCGAGCTTTTTAAGGAGCCAGCCGGCCACTCCCAGCCATATACCCCCATACACAAACCACGGACCTTTTCTCTTGCAAACAAAAATCCGCTGCCCCGCGTCTGGATGGCAGATTGCAGGAGCCACTTTGCACCATCAAACCAGCCCGACTTGGCACTGGTGCCACCTTGGATCTGGGAACGATCCTGCCTATCGTGGATTTTCAGGGGCCAGCCGGCCACTCTCAGCCATAGGCCCCCAAACACAAACCAGGGCCGTTTACTCTGGCAAACAAAATTTAGCTGCCCACCTCCTGGGTGGAAGATTGCAGGGCCAATTCGTACTATTAAACCAGCCCAACTTGGCACGGGTGCCACCTTGGGTCTGGGAACCATCCTGCGTATTGTGGATTGTCAGGACCCAGCCGACCACTCTCGGCCACAGACCCCAATCAAAAACAACAGCCCGTTTCAATGGCAAAAAAAACTCAGCTGCCCCGCTTCTGGATGTCAGATTGCAGGACGCACTTGGTACTATCAAACCAGCCCGACTTGGCACTGGTGCCAGCTTGGGTCTGGGAACCATCCTGCGTATCGTGGATTTTCAAAAGCCAGCCGGCCACTGCAAGCCATAGGCCCCCAGACACAAAGCTCGGCCCGTTTCCCTGGCAAACAAAAGTAAGCTGCCCCGCTTCTGGATGGCAGATTGCAGGACGCACTTGGTACTATCAAACCAGCCCGACTTGGCACTGGTGCCACCTCTGGTCTGGGAGCCATCCTGCGTATCGTGGATTCTAAGGAGCCAGCCGGCCACTCCCAGCCACAGGCCCCCAAAGAAAATCATCGGCGCTTTTCCCTGGAAAACAAAACTCGCCCGCCAACTTTTTGATGGCAGATTGCAGGAGCCACTTTGTGCTATCAAACCAGCCCAACTTGACACTGGTGCCACCATGGGTCTGGTCACCATCCTGCCTATCGTAGCTTTTCAGGAGCCAGCCGGTCACTCCCAGCCATAGGCCCCCAGACACTAACCTCGGCCCGTTTCCCTGGCAAACAAAAGTAAGCTGCTCCGCTTCTGGATGGCAGATTGTAGGAACCACTTGTTACTATCAAACCAGCCCGACTTGGCACTGGTGCCACCTCTGGTCTGGGAACCATCCTGCGTATCGTGGATTCTAAGGAGCCAGCCGGCCACTCCCAGCCACAGGCCCCCAAACACAAACAACGGCACTCTTCCCTGGAAAACAAAACTCGCCCGCCAACTTTTTGATGGTAGATTGCAGGAGCCACTTGGTACTATCAAACCAGCCCAACTTGGCACTGGTGCCACCTTGGATCTGGGAACCATCCTGCCTATCGTGGATTTTCAGGGGCCAGCCGGCCATTCTCAGCCATAGGCCCCCAAACACAAACCACGGCCGTTTACTCTGGCAAACAAAACTCAGCTGCCCACCTTCTGGGTGGAAGATTGCAGGGCCAATTCGTACTATCAAACCAGCCCAACTTGGCACGGGTGCCACCTCTGGTCTGGGAACCATCCTGCGTATTGTGGATTGTCAGGACCCAGCCGACCACTCTCGGCCACAGACCCCAATCAAAAACAACAGCCCGTTTCAATGGCAAAAAAAACTCAGCTGCCCCGCTTCTGGATGTCAGATTGCAGGACGCACTGGGTACTATTAAACCAGCCCGACTTGGCACTGGTGCCACCTTGGGTCTGGGAACCATCCTGCGTATCGTGGATTTTCAAAAGCCAGCCGGCCACTGCCAGCCACAGGCCCCCAAACACAAACAACGGCGCTTTTCCCTGGAAAACAAAACTCGCCTGCCAACTTTTTGATGGCAGATTGCAGGAGCCACTTGGTTCTATCAAACCAGCCCAACTTGGCACTGGTGCCACCATGGGTCTGGTCACCATCCTGCCTATCGTAGCTTTTCAGGAGCCAGCCGGTCACTCCCTGCCATAGGCCCCCAGACACAAACCTCGGCCTGTTTCCCTGGCAAACAAAAGTATGCTACCCCGCTTCTGGATGGCAGATTGCAGGAACCACTTGGTACTATCAAACCAGCCTACCATGGCAATGGTGCCACCTCTGTTCTGGGAACCATCCTGCGTATCGGGGATTCTAATTAGCCAGCCGGCCACTCCCAGCCACAGGCCACCAAACAAAAACAACGGCGCTTTTCCCTGGAAAACAAAACTCGCGTGCCAACTTTTTGATGGCAGATTGCAGGAGTCACTTGGTACTATCAAACCAGCCCAACTTGGCACTGGTGCCACCATGGGTCTGGTCACCATCCTGCCTATCGTAGCTTTTCAGGAGCCAGCCGGTCACTCCCAGCCATAGGCCCCCAGACACAAACCTCGGCCCGTTTCCCTGGCAAACAAAATTAAGCTGCCCCGCTTCTGGATGGCAGATTGCAGGAGCTCTTTAGTACTATCAAACCAGCCCGACTTGGCACTGGTGCCACCTCTGGTCTGGGAACCATCCTGCCTCTCGTGGATTTCCAGGGGCCAGCCGGCCATTCTCAGCCATAGGCCCCCAAACACAAACCACGGCCCTTTTCTCTGGCAAACAATACTCAACTGCCCCTCTTCTGGATGGCAAAATGCAGGACGCACTTGGTACTACGAAAACAGCCCGACTTGGCACTGATGCCACCTTGGGTCTGGGAACCATCCTGCGTATCGTGTATTTTAAGGAGCCAGCTGGAAAGTGCCAGCCATATGCCCCCAAACAAAATCTACGGCCCTTTTCACATGCAAACAAAACTCAGCTGCACAGCATGTGGATGGCAGATTGCAGGAGCCACTTTGCACAATCAAACCAGCCCGACTTGGCACTGGTGCCACCTTGGATCTGGGAACCATCCTGCCTATCGTGGATTTTCAGGGGCCAGCTGGCCACTCTCAGCCATAGGCCCCCAAACACAAACCACGGCCCTTTACTCTGGTAAACAAAACTCAACTGCCCCTCTTCTGGATGGCAAATTGCAGGATGCACTTGGTACTAAAAAAGCAGCCCGACTTGGCACTGGTGCCACCATGGGTCTGGTCACCATCCTGCGTATCGTGCATTTTAAGGAGCCAGCTGGAAAGTGCCAGACATATGCCCCCAAACAAAATCTACGGCCCTTTTCACATGCCAACAAAACTCAGCTGCCCGGCATGTGGATGGCAGATTGCAGGAGCCACTTTGCAGCATCAAACCAGCCCGACTTGGCACTGGTGAATACTTGGATCTGGGAACCATCCTGCCTATCGTGGATTTTCAGGGGCCAGCTGGCCACTCTCAGCCATAGGCCCCCCAAAAAAAACCACGGCCCTTTACTCTGGTAAACAAAACTCAACTGCCCCTCTTCTGGATGGCAAATTGCAGGACGCACTTGGTACTATCAAACCAGCCCGACTTGGCACTGGTGCCACCTTGGGTCTGGGAACCATCCTGCGTATCATGGATTTTCAACAGCCAGCCGGCCACTGCCAGCCACAGGCCCCCAAACACAAACAACGGCGCTTTTCCCTGGAAAACAAAACTCGCCTGCCAACTTTTTGATGGCAGATTGCAGGAGCCACTTTGCACCATCAAACCAGCCCAACTTGGCACTGGTGCCACCATGGGTCTGGTCACCATCCTGCCTATCGTAGCTTTTCAGGAGCCAGCCGGTCACTCCCAGCCATAGGCCCCCAGACACACACTTCGGCCCGTTTCCCTGGCAAACAAAAGTAAGCTACCCCGCTTCTGGATGGCAGATTGCAGGAGCCACTTGGTACTATCAAACAAGCCCGACTTGGAACTGGTGCCACCTCTGGTCTGGGAACCATCCTGCGTATCATGGATTCTAAGGAGCCAGCCGGCCACTCCCAGCCACAGGCCCCCAAACACAAACAATGGCGCTTTTCCCTGGAAAACAAAACTCGCCTGCCAACTTTTTGATGGCAGATTGCAGGAGTCACTTGGTACTATCAAACCAGCCCAACTTGGCACTGGTGCCACCATGGGTCTGGTCACCATCCTGCCTATCGTAGCTTTTCAGGAGCCAGCCGGTCACTCCCAGCCATAGGCCCCCAGACAAATACCTCGGCCCGTTTCCCTGGCAAACAAAAGTAAGCTGCCCCGCTTCTGGATGGCAGATTGCAGGAGCCACTTGGTACTATCAAACCAGCCCAACTTGGCACTGGTGCCACCACTGGTCTGGGAACCATCCTGCGTATCGAGCTTTTTAAGGAGCCAGCCGGCCACTCCCAGCCTTATACCCCCATACACAAACCACGGACCTTTTCTCTTGCAAACAAAAATCCGCTGCCCCGCGTCTGGATGGCAGATTGCAGGAGCCACTTGGTACTATCAAACCAGCCCAACTTGGCACTGGTGCCACCTTGGATCTGGGAACGATCCTGCCTATCGTGGATTTTCAGGGGCCAGCCGGCCATTCTCAGCCATAGGCCCCCAAACACAAACCACGGCCGTTTACTCTGGCAAACAAAACTCAGCTGCCCACCTTCTGGGTGGAAGATTGCAGGGCCAATTCGTACTATCAAACCAGCCCAACTTGGCACGGGTGCCACCTCTGGTCTGGGAACCATCCTGCGTATTGTGGATTGTCAGGACCCAGCCGACCACTCTCGGCCACAGACCCCAATCAAAAACAACAGCCCGTTTCAATGGCAAAAGAAACTCAGCTGCCCCGCTTCTGGATGTCAGATTGCAGGACGCACTGGGTACTATCAAACCAGCCCGACTTGGCACTGGTGCCACCTTGGGTCTGGGAACCATCCTGCGTATCGTGGATTTTCAAAAGCCAGCCGGCCACTGCCAGCCACAGGCCCCCAAACACAAACAACGGCGCTTTTCCCTGGAAAACAAAACTCGCCTGCCAACTTTTTGATGGCAGATTGCAGGAGCCACTTGGTTCTATCAAACCAGCCCAACTTGGCACTGGTGCCACCATGGGTCTGGTCACCATCCTGCCTATCGTAGCTTTTCAGGAGCCAGCCGGTCACTCCCAGCCATAGGCCCCCAGACACAAACCTCGGCCTGTTTCCCTGGCAAACAAAAGTATGCTACCCCGCTTCTGGATGGCAGATTGCAGGAACCACTTGGTACTATCAAACCAGCCTACCATGGCAATGGTGCCACCTCTGTTCTGGGAACCATCCTGCGTATCGGGGATTCTAATTAGCCAGCCGGCCACTCCCAGCCACAGGCCACCAAACAAAAACAATGGCGCTTTTCCCTGGAAAACAAAACTCGCCTGCCAACTTTTTGATGGCAGATTGCAGGAGTCACTTGGTACTATCAAACCAGCCCAACTTGGCACTGGTGCCACCATGGGTCTGGTCACCATCCTGCCTATCGTAGCTTTTCAGGAGCCAGCCGGTCACTCCCAGCCATAGGCCCCCAGACACAAACCTCGGCCCGTTTCCCTGGCAAACAAAATTAAGCTGCCCCGCTTCTGGATGGCAGATTGCAGGAGCTCTTTAGTACTATCAAACCAGCCCGACTTGGCACTGGTGCCACCTCTGGTCTGGGAACCATCCTGCCTCTCGTGGATTTCCAGGGGCCAGCCGGCCATTCTCAGCCATAGGCCCCCAAACACAAACCACGGCCCTTTTCTCTGGCAAACAATACTCAACTGCCCCTCTTCTGGATGGCAAAATGCAGGACGCACTTGGTACTACGAAAACAGCCCGACTTGGCACTGATGCCACCTTGGGTCTGGGAACCATCCTGCGTATCGTGTATTTTAAGGAGCCAGCTGGAAAGTGCCAGCCATATGCCCCCAAACAAAATCTACGGCCCTTTTCACATGCAAACAAAACTCAGCTGCACAGCATGTGGATGGCAGATTGCAGGAGCCACTTTGCACCATCAAACCAGCCCGACTTGGCACTGGTGCCACCTTGGATCTGGGAACCATCCTGCCTATCGTGGATTTTCAGGGGCCAGCTGGCCACTCTCAGCCATAGGCCCCCAAACACAAACCACGGCCCTTTACTCTGGTAAACAAAACTCAACTGCCCCTCTTCTGGATGGCAAATTGCAGGACGCACTTGGTACTAAAAAAGCAGCCCGACTTGGCACTGGTGCCACCTTTGGTCTGGTCACCATCCTGCGTATCGTGCATTTTAAGGAGCCAGCTGGAAAGTGCCAGACATATGCCCCCAAACAAAATCTACGGCCCTTTTCACATGCCAACAAAACTCAGCTGCCCGGCATGTGGATGGCAGATTGCAGGAGCCACTTTGCAGCATCAAACCAGCCCGACTTGGCACTGGTGAATACTTGGATCTGGGAACCATCCTGCCTGTCGTGGATTTTCAGGGGCCAGCTGGCCACTCTCAGCCATAGGCCCCCAAACACAAACCACGGCCCTTTACTCTGGTAAACAAAACTCAACTGCCCCTCTTCTGGATGGCAAATTGCAGGACGCACTTGGTACTAAAAAAGCAGCCCGACTTGGCACTGGTGCCACCATGGGTCTGGTCACCATCCTGCCTATCGTAGCTTTTCAGAAGCCAGCCGGTCACTCCCAGCCATAGGACCCTTGACACAAACCTCGGCCCATTTCCCTGGCAAACAAAATTAAGCTGCCCCGCTTCTGGATGGCAGGTTGCAGGAGCTCTTTAGTACTATCAA
Organism: Melospiza melodia melodia; assembly: GCF_035770615.1. Taxonomy (NCBI): domain Eukaryota; kingdom Metazoa; phylum Chordata; class Aves; order Passeriformes; family Passerellidae; genus Melospiza; species Melospiza melodia. The sequence goes on along the minus strand of NC_086216.1, from coordinate 352,569 downwards.
ACCAGCCCGACTTGGCACTGGTGCCACCTCTGGTCTGGGAACCATCCTGCCTCTCGTGGATTTCCAGGGGCCAGCCGGCCATTCTCAGCCATAGGCCCCCAAACACAAACCACGGCCCTTTTCTCTGGCAAACAATACTCAACTGCCCCTCTTCTGGATGGCAAAATGCAGGACGCACTTGGTACTACGAAAACAGCCCGACTTGGCACTGATGCCACCTTGGGTCTGGGAACCATCCTGCGTATCGTGGATTGACAGGAGCCAGCCGACCACTCTCGGCCACAGACCCCAATCAAAAACAACGGCCCGATTCACAGGAAAAAAAAACTCAGCTGCCCCGCTTCTGGATGGCAGATTGCAGCAGCCACTTGGTACTATCCAACCAGCCCAACTTGGCACTGGTGCCACCACTGGTCTGGGAACCATCCTGCGTATCGAGCTTTTTAAGGAGCCAGCCGGCCACTCCCAGCCATATACCCCCATACACAAACCACGGACCTTTTCTCTTGCAAACAAAAATCCGCTGCCCCGCGTCTGGATGGCAGATTGCAGGAGCCACTTTGCACCATCAAACCAGCCCGACTTGGCACTGGTGCCACCTTGGATCTGGGAACGATCCTGCCTATCGTGGATTTTCAGGGGCCAGCCGGCCACTCTCAGCCATAGGCCCCCAAACACAAACCAGGGCCGTTTACTCTGGCAAACAAAATTTAGCTGCCCACCTCCTGGGTGGAAGATTGCAGGGCCAATTCGTACTATTAAACCAGCCCAACTTGGCACGGGTGCCACCTTGGGTCTGGGAACCATCCTGCGTATTGTGGATTGTCAGGACCCAGCCGACCACTCTCGGCCACAGACCCCAATCAAAAACAACAGCCCGTTTCAATGGCAAAAAAAACTCAGCTGCCCCGCTTCTGGATGTCAGATTGCAGGACGCACTTGGTACTATCAAACCAGCCCGACTTGGCACTGGTGCCAGCTTGGGTCTGGGAACCATCCTGCGTATCGTGGATTTTCAAAAGCCAGCCGGCCACTGCCAGCCATAGGCCCCCAGACACAAAGCTCGGCCCGTTTCCCTGGCAAACAAAAGTAAGCTGCCCCGCTTCTGGATGGCAGATTGCAGGACGCACTTGGTACTATCAAACCAGCCCGACTTGGCACTGGTGCCACCTCTGGTCTGGGAGCCATCCTGCGTATCGTGGATTCTAAGGAGCCAGCCGGCCACTCCCAGCCACAGGCCCCCAAAGAAAATCATCGGCGCTTTTCCCTGGAAAACAAAACTCGCCCGCCACCTTTTTGATGGCAGATTGCAGGAGCCACTTTGTGCTATCAAACCAGCCCAACTTGGCACTGGTGCCACCATGGGTCTGGTCACCATCCTGCCTATCGTAGCTTTTCAGGAGCCAGCCGGTCACTCCCAGCCATAGGCCCCCAGACACTAACCTCGGCCCGTTTCCCTGGCAAACAAAAGTAAGCTGCTCCGCTTCTGGATGGCAGATTGTAGGAACCACTTGTTACTATCAAACCAGCCCGACTTGGCACTGGTGCCACCTCTGGTCTGGGAACCATCCTGCGTATCGTGGATTCTAAGGAGCCAGCCGGCCACTCCCAGCCACAGGCCCCCAAACACAAACAACGGCACTCTTCCCTGGAAAACAAAACTCGCCCGCCAACTTTTTGATGGTAGATTGCAGGAGCCACTTGGTACTATCAAACCAGCCCAACTTGGCACTGGTGCCACCTTGGATCTGGGAACCATCCTGCCTATCGTGGATTTTCAGGGGCCAGCCGGCCATTCTCAGCCATCGGCCCCCAAACACAAACCACGGCCGTTTACTCTGGCAAACAAAACTCAGCTGCCCACCTTCTGGGTGGAAGATTGCAGGGCCAATTCGTACTATCAAACCAGCCCAACTTGGCACGGGTGCCACCTCTGGTCTGGAAACCATCCTGCGTATTGTGGATTGTCAGGACCCAGCCGACCACTCTCGGCCACAGACCCCAATCAAAAACAACAGCCCGTTTCAATGGCAAAAAAAACTCAGCTGCCCCGCTTCTGGATGTCAGATTGCAGGACGCACTGGGTACTATCAAACCAGCCCGACTTGGCACTGGTGCCACCTTGGGTCTGGGAACCATCCTGCGTATCGTGGATTTTCAAAAGCCAGCCGGCCACTGCCAGCCACAGGCCCCCAAACACAAACAACGGCGCTTTTCCCTGGAAAACAAAACTCGCCTGCCAACTTTTTGATGGCAGATTGCAGGAGCCACTTGGTTCTATCAAACCAGCCCAACTTGGCACTGGTGCCACCATGGGTCGCGTCACCATCCTGCCTATCGTAGCTTTTCAGGAGCCAGCCGGTCACTCCCAGCCATAGGCTCCCAGACACAAACCTCGGGCCGTTTCCCTGGCAAACAAAAGTAAGCTGCCCCGCTTCTGGATGGCAGATTGCAGGAGCCACTTGGTACTATCAAACCAGCCCGACTTGAAACTGGTGCCACCTCTGGTCTGGGAACCATCCTGCGTATCATGGATTCTAAGGAGCCAGCCGGCCACTCCCAGCCACAGGCCCCCAAACACAAACAATGGCGCTTTTCCCTGGAAAACAAAACTCGCCTGCCAACTTTTTGATGGCAGATTGCAGGAGTCACTTGGTACTATCAAACCAGCCCAACTTGGCACTGGTGCCACCATGGGTCTGGTCACCATCCTGCCTATCGTAGCTTTTCAGGAGCCAGCCGGTCACTCCCAGCCATAGGCCCCGAGACAAATACCTCGGCCCGTTTCCCTGGCAAACAAAAGTAAGCTGCCCCGCTTCTGGATGGCAGATTGCAGGAGCCACTTGGTACTATCAAACCAGCCCAACTTGGCACTGGTGCCACCACTGGTCTGGGAACCATCCTGCGTATCGAGCTTTTTAAGGAGCCAGCCGGCCACTCCCAGCCATATACCCCCATACACAAACCACGGACCTTTTCTCTTGCAAACAAAAATCCGCTGCCCCGCGTCTGGATGGCAGATTGCAGGAGCCACTTGGTACTATCAAACCAGCCCAACTTGGCACTGGTGCCACCTTGGATCTGGGAACCATCCTGCCTATCGTGGATTTTCAGGGGCCAGCCGGCCATTCTCAGCCATAGGCCCCCAAACACAAACCACGGCCGTTTACTCTGGCAAACAAAACTCAGCTGCCCACCTTCTGGGTGGAAGATTGCAGGGCCAATTCGTACTATCAAACCAGCCCAACTTGGCACGGGTGCCACCTCTGGTCTGGGAACCATCCTGCGTATTGTGGATTGTCAGGACCCAGCCGACCACTCTCGGCCACAGACCCCAATCAAAAACAACAGCCCGTTTCAATGGCAAAAAAAACTCAGCTGCCCCGCTTCTGGATGGCAGATTGCAGGACGCACTGGGTACTATCAAACCAGCCCGACTTGGCACTGGTGCCACCTTGGGTCTGGGAACCATCCTGCGTATCGTGGATTTTCAAAAGCCAGCCGGCCACTGCCAGCCACAGGCCCCCAAACACAAACAACGGCGCTTTTCCCTGGAAAACAAAACTCGCCTGCCAACTTTTTGATGGCAGATTGCAGGAGCCACTTGGTTCTATCAAACCAGCCCAACTTGGCACTGGTGCCACCATGGGTCTGGTCACCATCCTGCCTATCGTAGCTTTTCAGGAGCCAGCCGGTCACTCCCAGCCATAGGCCCCCAGACACAAACCTCGGCCTGTTTCCCTGGCAAACAAAAGTATGCTACCCCGCTTCTGGATGGCAGATTGCAGGAACCACTTGGTACTATCAAACCAGCCTACCATGGCAATGGTGCCACCTCTGTTCTGGGAACCATCCTGCGTATCGGGGATTCTAATTAGCCAGCCGGCCACTCCCAGCCACAGGCCCCCAAACACAAACAATGGCGCTTTTCCCTGGAAAACAAAACTCGCCTGCCAACTTTTTGATGGCAGATTGCAGGAGTCACTTGGTACTATCAAACCAGCCCAACTTGGCACTGGTGCCACCATGGGTCTGGTCACCATCCTGCCTATCGTAGCTTTTCAGGAGCCAGCCGGTCACTCCCAGCCATAGGCCCCCAGACACAAACCTCGGCCCGTTTCCCTGGCAAACAAAATTAAGCTGCCCCGCTTCTGGATGGCAGATTGCAGGAGCTCTTTAGTACTATCAAACCAGCCCGACTTGGCACTGGTGCCACCTCTGGTCTGGGAACCATCCTGCCTCTCGTGGATTTCCAGGGGCCAGCCGGCCATTCTCAGCCATAGGCCCCCAAACACAAACCACGGCCCTTTTCTCTGGCAAACAATACTCAACTGCCCCTCTTCTGGATGGCAAAATGCAGGACGCACTTGGTACTACGAAAACAGCCCGACTTGGCACTGATGCCACCTTGGGTCTGGGAACCATCCTGCGTATCGTGTATTTTAAGGAGCCAGCTGGAAAGTGCCAGCCATATGCCCCCAAACAAAATCTACGGCCCTTTTCACATGCAAACAAAACTCAGCTGCACAGCATGTGGATGGCAGATTGCAGGAGCCACTTTGCACCATCAAACCAGCCCGACTTGGCACTGGTGCCACCTTGGATCTGGGAACCATCCTGCCTATCGTGGATTTTCAGGGGCCAGCTGGCCACTCTCAGCCATAGGCCCCCAAACACAAACCACGGCCCTTTACTCTGGTAAACAAAACTCAACTGCCCCTCTTCTGGATGGCAAATTGCAGGACGCACTTGGTACTAAAAAAGCAGCCCGACTTGGCACTGGTGCCACCTTTGGTCTGGTCACCATCCTGCGTATCGTGCATTTTAAGGAGCCAGCTGGAAAGTGCCAGCCATATGCCCCCAAACAAAATCTACGGCCCTTTTCACATGCCAACAAAACTCAGCTGCCCGGCATGTGGATGGCAGATTGCAGGAGCCACTTTGCAGCATCAAACCAGCCCGACTTGGCACTGGTGAATACTTGGATCTGGGAACCATCCTGCCTATCGTGGATTTTCAGGGGCCAGCTGGCCACTCTCAGCCATAGGCCCCCCAAAAAAAACCACGGCCCTTTACTCTGGTAAACAAAACTCAACTGCCCCTCTTCTGGATGGCAAATTGCAGGACGCACTTGGTACTATCAAACCAGCCTGACTTGGCACTGGTGCCACCTTGGGTCTGGGAACCATCCTGCGTATCGTGGATTTTCAACAGCCAGCCGGCCACTGCCAGCCACAGGCCCCCAAACACAAACAACGGCGCTTTTCCCTGGAAAACAAAACTCGCCTGCCAACTTTTTGATGGCAGATTGCAGGAGCCACTTGGTTCTATCAAACCAGCCCAACTTGGCACTGGTGCCACCATGGGTCTGGTCACCATCCTGCCTATCGTAGCTTTTCAGGAGCCAGCCGGTCACTCCCTGCCATAGGCCCCCAGACACAAACCTCGGCCTGTTTCCCTGGCAAACAAAAGTATGCTACCCCGCTTCTGGATGACAGATTGCAGGAACCACTTGGTACTATCAAACCAGCCCGACTTGGCACTGGTGCCACCTCTGTTCTGGGAACCATCCTGCCTCTCGTGGATTTCCAGGGGCCAGCCGGCCATTCTCAGCCATAGGCCCCCAAACACAAACCACGGCCCTTTTCTCTGGCAAACAATACTCAACTGCCCCTCTTCTGGATGGCAAAATGCAGGACGCACTTGGTACTACGAAAACAGCCCGACTTGGCACTGATGCCACCTTGGGTCTGGGAACCATCCTGCGTATCGTGGATTGACAGGAGCCAGCCGACCACTCTCGGCCACAGACCCCAAACAAAATCTACGGCCCTTTTCACATGCAAACAAAACTCAGCTGCCCCGCTTCTGGATGGCAGATTGCAGCAGCCACTTGGTACTATCAAACCAGCCCAACTTGGCACTGGTGCCACCACTGGTCTGGGAACCATCCTGCGTATCGAGCTTTTTAAGGAGCCAGCCAGCCACTCCCAGCCATATACCCCCATACACAAACCACGGACCTTTTCTCTTGCAAACAAAAATCCGCTGCCCCGCGTCTGGATGGCAGATTGCAGGAGCCACTTTGCACCATCAAACCAGCCCGACTTGGCACTGGTGCCACCTTGGATCTGGGAACGATCCTGCCTATCGTGGATTTTCAGGGGCCAGCCGGCCACTCTCAGCCATAGGCCCCCAAACACAAACCAGGGCCGTTTACTCTGGCAAACAAAATTTAGCTGCCCACCTCCTGGGTGGAAGATTGCAGGGCCAATTCGTACTATTAAACCAGCCCAACTTGGCACGGGTGCCACCTTGGGTCTGGGAACCATCCTGCGTATTGTGGATTGTCAGGACCCAGCCGACCACTCTTGGCCACAGACCCCAATCAAAAACAACAGCCCGTTTCAATGGCAAAAAAAACTCAGCTGCCCCGCTTCTGGATGTCAGATTGCAGGACGCACTGGGTACTATCAAACCAGCCCGACTTGGCACTGGTGCCAGCTTGGGTCTGGGAACCATCCTGCGTATCGTGGATTTTCAAAAGCCAGCCGGCCACTGCCAGCCATAGGCCCCCAGACACAAAGCTCGGCCCGTTTCCCTGGCAAACAAAAGTAAGCTGCCCCGCTTCTGGATGGCAGATTGCAGGACGCACTTGGTACTATCAAACCAGCCCGACTTGGCACTGGTGCCACCTTGGGTCTGGGAACCATCCTGCGTATCGTGGATTCTAAGGAGCCAGCCGGCCACTCCCAGCCACAGGCCCCCAAAGAAGATCATCGGCGCTTTTCCCTGGAAAACAAAACTCGCCCGCCAACTTTTTGATGGCAGATTGCAGGAGCCACTTTGTGCTATCAAACCAGCCCAACTTGGCACTGGTGCCACCATGGGTCTGGTCACCATCCTGCCTATCGTAGCTTTTCAGGAGCCAGCCGGTCACTCCCAGCCATAGGCCCCCAGACACAAACCTCGGCCCGTTTCCCTGGCAAACAAAAGTAAGCTGCTCCGCTTCTGGATGGCACATTGTAGGAACCACTTGTTACTATCAAACCAGCCCGACTTGGCACTGGTGCCACCTCTGGTCTGGGAACCATCCTGCGTATCGTGGATTCTAAGGAGCCAGCCGGCCACTCCCAGCCACAGGCCCCCAAACACAAACAACGGCACTCTTCCCTGGAAAACAAAACTCGCCCGCCAACTTTTTGATGGTAGATTGCAGGAGCCACTTGGTACTATCAAACCAGCCCAACTTGGCACTGGTGCCACCTTGGATCTGGGAACCATCCTGCCTATCGTGGATTTTCAGGGGCCAGCCGGCCATTCTCAGCCATAGGCCCCCAAACACAAACCACGGCCCTTTTCTCTGGCAAACAAAACTCAGCTGCCCACCTTCTGGGTGGAAGATTGCAGGGCCAATTCGTACTATCAAACCAGCCCACTTGGCACGGGTGCCACCTCTGGTCTGGGAACCATCCTGCGTATTGTGGATTGTCAGGACCCAGCCGACCACTCTCGGCCACAGACCCCAATCAAAAACAACAGCCCGTTTCAATGGCAAAAAAAACTCAGCTGCCCCGCTTCTGGATGTCAGAATGCAGGACGCACTGGGTACTATCAAACCAGCCCGACTTGGCACTGGTGCCACCTTGGGTCTGGGAACCATCCTGCGTATCGTGGATTTTCAAAAGCCAGCCGGCCACTGCCAGCCACAGGCCCCCAAACACAAACAACGGCGCTTTTCCCTGGAAAACAAAACTCGCCTGCCAACTTTTTGATGGCAGATTGCAGGAGCCACTTGGTTCTATCAAACCAGCCCAACTTGGCACTGGTGCCACCATGGGTCTGGTCACCATCCTGCCTATCGTAGCTTTTCAGGAGCCAGCCGGTCACTCCCTGCCATAGGCCCCCAGACACAAACCTCGGCCTGTTTCCCTGGCAAACAAAAGTATGCTACCCCGCTTCTGGATGGCAGATTGCAGGAGCTCTTTAGTACTATCAAACCAGCCTACCATGGCAATGGTGCCACCTCTGTTCTGGGAACCATCCTGCGTATCGGGGATTCTAATTAGCCAGCCGGCCACTCCCAGCCACAGGCCACCAAACAAAAACAACGGCGCTTTTCCCTGGAAAACAAAACTCGCGTGCCAACTTTTTGATGGCATATTGCAGGAGTCACTTGGTACTATCAAACCAGCCCAACTTGGCACTGGTGCCACCATGGGTCTGGTCACCATCCTGCCTATCGTAGCTTTTCAGGAGCCAGCCGGTCACTCCCAGCCATAGGCCCCCAGACACAAACCTCGGCCCGTTTCCCTGGCAAACAAAATTAAGCTGCCCCGCTTCTGGATGGCAGATTGCAGGAGCTCTTTAGTACTATCAAACCAGCCCGACTTGGCACTGGTGCCACCTCTGGTCTGGGAACCATCCTGCCTCTCGTGGATTTCCAGGGGCCAGCCGGCCATTCTCAGCCATAGGCCCCCAAACACAAACCACGGCCCTTTTCTCTGGCAAACAATACTCAACTGCCCCTCTTCTGGATGGCAAAATGCAGGACGCACTTGGTACTACGAAAACAGCCCGACTTGGCACTGATGCCACCTTGGGTCTGGGAACCATCCTGCGTATCGTGTATTTTAAGGAGCCAGCTGGAAAGTGCCAGCCATATGCCCCCAAACAAAATCTACGGCCCTTTTCACATGCAAACAAAACTCAGCTGCACAGCATGTGGATGGCAGATTGCAGGAGCCACTTTGCACCATCAAACCAGCCCGACTTGGCACTGGTGACACCTTGGATCTGGGAACCATCCTGCCTATCGTGGATTTTCAGGGGCCAGCTGGCCACTCTCAGCCATAGGCCCCCAAACACAAACCACGGCCCTTTACTCTGGTAAACAAAACTCAACTGCCCCTCTTCTGGATGGCAAATTGCAGGACGCACTTGGTACTAAAAAAGCAGCCCGACTTGGCACTGGTGCCACCTTTGGTCTGGTCACCATCCTGCGTATCGTGCATTTTAAGGAGCCAGCTGGAAAGTGCCAGCCATATGCCCCCAAACAAAATCTACGGCCCTTTTCACATGCCAACAAAACTCAGCTGCCCGGCATGTGGATGGCAGATTGCAGGAGCCACTTTGCAGCATCAAACCAGCCCGACTTGGCACTGGTGAATACTTGGATCTGGGAACCATCCTGCCTATCGTGGATTTTCAGGGGCCAGCTGGCCACTCTCAGCCATAGGCCCCCCAAAAAAAACCACGGCCCTTTACTCTGGTAAACAAAACTCAACTGCCCCTCTTCTGGATGGCAAATTGCAGGACGCACTTGGTACTATCAAACCAGCCCGACTTGGCACTGGTGCCACCTTGGGTCTGGGAACCATCCTGCGTATCGTGGATTTTCAACAGCCAGCCGGCCACTGCCAGCCACAGGCCCCCAAACACAAACAACGGCGCTTTTCCCTGGAAAACAAAACTCGCCTGCCAACTTTTTGATGGCAGATTGCAGGAGCCACTTGGTTCTATCAAACCAGCCCAACTTGGCACTGGTGCCACCATGGGTCTGGTCACCATCCTGCCTATCGTAGCTTTTCAGGAGCCAGCCGGTCACTCCCTGCCATAGGCCCCCAGACACAAACCTCGGCCTGTTTCCCTGGCAATCAAAAGTATGCTACCCCGCTTCTGGATGACAGATTGCAGGAACCACTTGGTACTATCAAACCAGCCCGACTTGGCACTGGTGCCACCTCTGTTCTGGGAACCATCCTGCGTATCGTGGATTCTAATTAGCCAGCCGGCCACTCCCAGCCACAGGCCACCAAACAAAAACAACGGCGCTTTTCCCTGGAAAACAAAACTCGCCTGCCAACATTTTGATGGCAGATTGCAGGAGTCACTTGGTACTATCAAACCAGCCCAACTTGGCACTGGTGCCACCATGGGTCTGGTCACCATCCTGCCTATCGTAGCTTTTCAGGAGCCAGCCGGTCACTCCCAGCCATAGGACCCTTGACACAAACCTCGGCCCATTTCCCTGGCAAACAAAATTAAGCTGCCCCGCTTCTGGATGGCAGGTTGCAGGAGCTCTTTAGTACTATCAAACCAGCCCGACTTGGCACTGGTGCCACCTCTGGTCTGGGAACCATCCTGCCTCTCGTGGATTTCCAGGGGCCAGCCGGCCATTCTCAGCCATAGGCCCCCAAACACAAACCACGGCCCTTTTCTCTGGCAAACAATACTCAACTGCCCCTCTTCTGGATGGCAAAATGCAGGACGCACTTGGTACTACGAAAACAGCCCGACTTGGCACTGATGCCACCTTGGGTCTGGGAACCATCCTGCGTATCGTGGATTGACAGGAGCCAGCCGACCACTCTCGGCCACAGACCCCAATCAAAAACAACGGCCCGATTCACAGGAAAAAAAAACTCAGCTGCCCCGCTTCTGGATGGCAGATTGCAGCAGCCACTTGGTACTATCAAACCAGCCCAACTTGGCACTGGTGCCACCACTGGTCTGGGAACCATCCTGCGTATCGAGCTTTTTAAGGAGCCAGCCGGCCACTCCCAGCCATATACCCCCATACACAAACCACGGACCTTTTCTCTTGCAAACAAAAATCCGCTGCCCCGCGTCTGGATGGCAGATTGCAGGAGCCACTTTGCACCATCAAACCAGCCCGACTTGGCACTGGTGCCACCTTGGATCTGGGAACCATCCTGCCTATCGTGGATTTTCAGGGGCCAGCCGGCCACTGCCAGCCATAGGCCCCCAAACACAAACCACGGCCGTTTACTCTGGCAAACAAAACTCAGCTGCCCACCTTCTGGGTGGAAGATTGCAGGGCCAATTCGTACTATCAAACCAGCAAAACTTGGCACGGGTGCCACCTCTGGTCTGGGAACCATCCTGCGTATTGTGGATTGTCAGGACCCAGCCGACCACTCTCGGCCACAGACCCCAATCAAAAACAACAGCCCGTTTCAATGGCAAAAAAAACTCAGCTGCCCCGCTTCTGGATGTCAGATTGCAGGACGCACTTAGTACTATCAAACCAGCCCGACTTGGCACTGGTGCCAGCTTGGGTCTGGGAACCATCCTGCGTATCGTGGATTTTCAAAAGCCAGCCGGCCACTGCCAGCCATAGGCCCCCAGGCACAAAGCTCGGCCCGTTTCCCTGGCAAACAAAAGTAAGCTGCCCCGCTTCTGGATGGCAGATTGCAGGACGCACTTGGTACTATCAAACCAGCCCGACTTGGCACTGGTGCCACCTCTGGTCTGGGAACCATCCTGCGTATCGTGGATTCTAAGGAGCCAGCCGGCCACTCCCAGCCACAGGCCCCCAAAGAAAATCATCGGCGCTTTTCCCTGGAAAACAAAACTCGCCCGCCAACTTTTTGATGGCAGATTGCAGGAGCCACTTGGTGCTATCAAACCAGCCCAACTTGGCACTGGTGCCACCATGGGTCTGGTCACCATCCTGCCTATCGTAGCTTTTCAGGAGCCAGCCGGTCACTCCCAGCCATAGGCGCCCAGACACAAACCTCGGCCCGTTTCCCTGGCAAACAAAAGTAAGCTGCTCTGCTTCTGGATGGCAGATTGTAGGAACCACTTGTTAATATCAAACCAGCCCGACTTGGCACTGGTGCCACCTCTGGTCTGGGAACCATCCTGCGTATCGTGGATTCTAAGGAGCCAGCCGGCCACTCCCAGCCACAGGCCCCCAAACACAAGAAACGGCACTCTTCCCTGGAAAACAAAACTCGCCCGCCAACTTTTGATGGTAGATTGCAGGAGCCACTTGGTACTATCAAACCAGCCCAACTTGGCACTGGTGCCACCATGGGTCTGGTCACCATCCTGCCTATCGTAGCTTTTCAGGAGCCAGCCGGTCACTCCCAGCCATAGGCGCCCAGACACAAACCTCGGCGCTTTTCCCTGGTAAACAAAAGTAAGCTGCCCTGCTTCTGGATGGCAGATTGCAGGAGCCACTTGGTACTATCAAACCAGACTACCATGGCAATTGTGCCACCTTGGATGTGGGAACCATCCTGCGTATCGTGGATTCTAAGGAGCCAGCCGGCCACTCCCAGCCACAGGCCCCCAAACACAAACAACGGCGCTTTTCCCTGGAAAACAAAACTCGCCTGCCAACTTTTTGATGGCAGATTGCAGGAGCCACTTGGTACTATCAAACCAGCCCAACTTGGCACTGGTGCCACCATGGGTCTGGTCACCATCCTGCCTATCGTAGCTTTTCAGGAGCCAGCCGGTCACTCCCAGCCATAGGCCCCCAGACACAAACTTCGGCCCGTTTCCCTGGCAAACAAAAGTAAGCTACCCCGCTTCTGGATGGCAGATTGCAGGAGCCACTTGGTACTATCAAACAAGCCCGACTTGGAACTGGTGCCACCTCTGGTCTGGGAACCATCCTGCGTATCATGGATTCTAAGGAGCCAGCCGGCCACTCCCAGCCACAGGCCCCCAAACACAAACAATGGCGCTTTTCCCTGGAAAACAAAACTCGCCTGCCAACATTTTGATGGCAGATTGCAGGAGTCACTTGGTACTATCAAACCAGCCCAACTTGGCACTGGTGCCACCATGGGTCTGGTCACCATCCTGCCTATCGTAGCTTTTCAGGAGCCAGCCGGTCACTCCCAGCCATAGGCCCCCAGACAAATACCTCGGCCCGTTTCCCTGGCAAACAAAAGTAAGCTGCCCCGCTTCTGGATGGCAGATTGCAGGAGCCACTTGGTACTATCAAACCAGCCCAACTTGGCACTGGTGCCACCACTGGTCTGGGAACCATCCTGCGTATCGAGCTTTTTAAGGAGCCAGCCCGCCACTCCCAGCCATATACCCCCATACACAAACCACGGACCTTTTCTCTTGCAAACAAAAATCCGCTGCCCCGCGTCTGGATGGCAGATTGCAGGAGCCACTTTGCACCATCAAACCAGCCTGACTTGGCACTGGTGCCACCTTGGATCTGGGAACCATCCTGCCTATCGTGGATTTTCAGGGGCCAGTCGGCCATTCTCAGCCATAGGCCCCCAAACACAAACCACGGCCGTTTACTCTGGCAAACAAAACTCAGCTGCCCACCTTCTGGGTGGAAGATTGCAGGGCCAATTCGTACTATCAAACCAGCCCAACTTGGCACGGGTGCCACCTCTGGTCTGGGAACCATCCTGCGTATTGTGGATTGTCAGGACCCAGCCGACCACTCTCGGCCACAGACCCCAATCAAAAACAACAGCCCGTATCAATGGCAAAAAAAACTCAGCTGCCCCGCTTCTGGATGGCAGATTGCAGGACGCACTGGGTACTATCAAACCAGCCCGACTTGGCACTGGTGCCACCTTGGGTCTGGGAACCATCCTGCGTATCGTGGATTTTCAAAAGCCAGCCGGCCACTGCCAGCCACAGGCCCCCAAACACAAACAACGGCGCTTTTCCCTGGAAAACAAAACTCGCCTGCCAACTTTTTGATGGCAGATTGCAGGAGCCACTTGGTTCTATCAAACCAGCCCAACTTGGCACTGGTGCCACCATGGGTCTGGTCACCATCCTGCCTATCGTAGCTTTTCAGGAGCCAGCCGGTCACTCCCTGCCATAGGCCCCCAGACACAAACCTCGGCCTGTTTCCCTGGCAAACAAAAGTATGCTACCCCGCTTCTGGATGGCAGATTGCAGGAACCACTTGGTACTATCAAACCAGCCTACCATGGCAATGGTGCCACCTCTGTTCTGGGAACCATCCTGCGTATCGGGGATTCTAATTAGCCAGCCGGCCACTCCCAGCCACAGGCCACCAAACAAAAACAACGGCGCTTTTCCCTGGAAAACAAAACTCGCGTGCCAACATTTTGATGGCAGATTGCAGGAGTCACTTGGTACTATCAAACCAGCCCAACTTGGCACTGGTGCCACCATGGGTCTGGTCACCATCCTGCCTATCGTAGCTTTTCAGGAGCCAGCCGGTCACTCCCAGCCATAGGCCCCCAGACACAAACCTCGGCCCGTTTCCCTGGCAAACAAAATTAAGCTGCCCCGCTTCTGGATGGCAGATTGCAGGAGCTCTTTAGTACTATCAAACCAGCCCGACTTGGCACTGGTGCCACCTCTGGTCTGGGAACCATCCTGCCTCTCGTGGATTTCCAGGGGCCAGCCGGCCATTCTCAGCCATAGGCCCCCAAACACAAACCACGGCCCTTTTCTCTGGCAAACAATACTCAACTGCCCCTCTTCTGGATGGCAAAATGCAGGACGCACTTGGTACCACGAAAACAGCCCGACTTGGCACTGATGCCACCTTGGGTCTGGGAACCATCCTGCGTATCGTGTATTTTAAGGAGCCAGCTGGAAAGTGCCAGCCATATGCCCCCAAACAAAATCTACGGCCCTTTTCACATGCAAACAAAACTCAGCTGCACAGCATATGGATGGCAGATTGCAGGAGCCACTTTGCACCATCAAACCAGCCCGACTTGGCACTGGTGCCACCTTGGATCTGGGAACCATCCTGCCTATCGTGGATTTTCAGGGGCCAGCTGGCCACTCTCAGCCATAGGCCCCCAAACACAAACCACGGCCCTTTACTCTGGTAAACAAAACTCAACTGCCCCTCTTCTGGATGGCAAATTGCAGGACGCACTTGGTACTAAAAAAGCAGCCCGACTTGGCACTGGTGCCACCTTTGGTCTGGTCACCATCCTGCGTATCGTGCATTTTAAGGAGCCAGCTGGAAAGTGCCAGCCATATGCCCCCAAACAAAATCTACGGCCCTTTTCACATGCCAACAAAACTCAGCTGCCCGGCATGTGGATGGCAGATTGCAGGAGCCACTTTGCAGCATCAAACCAGCCCGACTTGGCACTGGTGAATACTTGGATCTGGGAACCATCCTGCCTATCGTGGATTTTCAGGGGCCAGCTGGCCACTCTCAGCCATAGGCCCCCCAAACAAAACCACGGCCCTTTACTCTGGTAAACAAAACTCAACTGCCCCTCTTCTGGATGGCAAATTGCAGGACGCACTTGGTACTATCAAACCAGCCCGACTTGGCACTGGTGCCACCTTGGGTCTGGGAACCATCCTGCGTATCGTGGATTTTCAACAGCCAGCCGGCCACTCCCAGCCACAGGCCCCCAAACACAAACAACGGCGCTTTTCCCTGGAAAACAAAACTCGCCTGCCAACTTTTTGATGGCAGATTGCAGGAGCCACTTGGTTCTATCAAACCAGCCCAACTTGGCACTGGTGCCACCATGGGTCTGGTCACTATCCTGCCTATCGTAGCTTTTCAGGAGCCAGCCGGTCACTCCCTGCCATAGGCCCCCAGACACAAACCTCGGCCTGTTTCCCTGGCAATCAAAAGTATGCTACCCCGCTTCTGGATGACAGATTGCAGGAACCACTTGGTACTATCAAACCAGCCCGACTTGGCACTGGTGCCACCTCTGTTCTGGGAACCATCCTGCGTATCGTGGATTCTAATTAGCCAGCCGGCCACTCCCAGCCACAGGCCACCAAACAAAAACAACGGCGCTTTTCCCTGGAAAACAAAACTCGCCTGCCAACATTTTGATGGCAGATTGCAGGAGTCACTTGGTACTATCAAACCAGCCCAACTTGGCACTGGTGCCACCATGGGTCTGGTCACCATCCTGCCTATCGTAGCTTTTCAGGAGCCAGCCGGTCACTCCCAGCCATAGGACCCTTGACACAAACCTCGGCCCATTTCCCTGGCAAACAAAATTAAGCTGCCCCGCTTCTGGATGGCAGGTTGCAGGAGCTCTTTAGTACTATCAAACCAGCCCGACTTGGCACTGGTGCCACCTCTGGTCTGGGAACCATCCTGCCTCTCGTGGATTTCCAGGGGCCAGCCGGCCATTCTCAGCCATAGGCCCCCAAACACAAACCACGGCCCTTTTCTCTGGCAAACAATACTCAACTGCCCCTCTTCTGGATGGCAAAATGCAGGACGCACTTGGTACTACGAAAACAGCCCGACTTGGCACTGATGCCACCTTGGGTCTGGGAACCATCCTGCGTATCGTGGATTGACAGGAGCCAGCCGACCACTCTCGGCCACAAACCCCAATCAAAAACAACGGCCCGATTCACAGGAAAAAAAAACTCAGCTGCCCCGCTTCTGGATGGCAGATTGCAGCAGCCACTTGGTACTATCAAACCAGCCCAACTTGGCACTGGTGCCACCACTGGTCTGGGAACCATCCTGCGTATCGAGCTTTTTAAGGAGCCAGCCGGCCACTCCCAGCCATATACCCCCATACACAAACCACGGACCTTTTCTCTTGCAAACAAAAATCCGCTGCCCCGCGTCTGGATGGCAGATTGCAGGAGCCACTTTGCACCATCAAACCAGCCCGACTTGGCACTGGTGCCACCTTGGATCTGGGAACCATCCTGCCTATCGTGGATTTTCAGGGGCCAGCCGGCCATTCCCAGCCATAGGCCCCCAAACACAAACCACGGCCGTTTACTCTGGCAAACAAAACTCAGCTGCCCACCTTCTGGGTGGAAGATTGCAGGGCCAATTCGTACTATCAAACCAGCCCAACTTGGCACGGGTGCCACCTCTGGTCTGGGAACCATCCTGTGTATTGTGGATTGTCAGGACCCAGCCGACCACTCTCGGCCACAGACCCCAATCAAAAACAACAGCCCGTTTCAATGGCAAAAAAAACTCAGCTGCCCCGCTTCTGGATGTCAGATTGCAGGACGCACTTAGTACTATCAAACCAGCCCGACTTGGCACTGGTGCCACCATGGGTCTGGGAACCATCCTGCGTATCGTGGATTTTCAAAAGCCAGCCGGCCACTGCCAGCCATAGGCCCCCAGGCACAAAGCTCGGCCCGTTTCCCTGGCAAACAAAAGTAAGCTGCCCCGCTTCTGGATGGCAGATTGCAGGACGCACTTGGTACTATCAAACCAGCCCGACTTGGCACTGGTGCCACCTCTGGTCTGGGAACCATCCTGCGTATCGTGGATTCTAAGGAGCCAGCCGGCCACTCCCAGCCACAGGCCCCCAAAGAAAATCATCGGCGCTTTTCCCTGGAAAACAAAACTCGCCTGCCAACTTTTTGATGGCAGATTGCAGGAGCCACTTGGTGCTATCAAACCAGCCCAACTTGGCACTGGTGCCACCATGGGTCTGGTCACCATCCTGCCTATCGTAGCTTTTCAGGAGCCAGCCGGTCACTCCCAGCCATAGGCGCCCAGACACAAACCTCGGCCCGTTTCCCTGGCAAACAAAAGTAAGCTGCTCTGCTTCTGGATGGCAGATTGTAGGAACCACTTGTTAATATCAAACCAGCCCGACTTGGCACTGGTGCCACCTCTGGTCTGGGAACCATCCTGCGTATCGTGGATTCTAAGGAGCCAGCCGGCCACTCCCAGCCACAGGCCCCCAAACACAAGCAACGGCACTCTTCCCTGGAAAACAAAACTCGCCCGCCAACTTTTGATGGTAGATTGCAGGAGCCACTTGGTACTATCAAACCAGCCCAACTTGGCACTGGTGCCACCATGGGTCTGGTCACCATCCTGACTATCGTAGCTTTTCAGGAGCCAGCCGGTCACTCCCAGCCATAGGCGCCCAGACACAAACCTCGGCGCTTTTCCCTGGTAAACAAAAGTAAGCTGCCCTGCTTCTGGATGGCAGATTGCAGGAACCACTTGGTACTATCAAACCAGACTGCCATGGCAATTGTGCCACCTTGGATGTGGGAACCATCCTACGTATCGTGGATTCTAAGGAGCCAGCCGGCCACTCCCAGCCACAGGCCCCCAAACACAAACAACGGCGCTTTCCCCTGGAAAACAAAACTCGCCTGCCACCTTTTTGATGGCAGATTGCAGGAGCCACTTGGTACTATCAAACCAGCCCAACTTGGCACTGGTGCCACCATGGGTCTGGTAACCATCCTGCCTATCGTAGCTTTTCAGGAGCCAGCCGGTCACTCCCAGCCATAGGCCCCCAGACACAAACTTCGGCCCGTTTCCCTGGCAAACAAAAGTAAGCTACCCCGCTTCTGGATGGCAGATTGCAGGAGCCACTTAGTACTATCAAACAAGCCCGACTTGGAACTGGTGCCACCTCTGGTCTGGGAACCATCCTGCGTATCATGGATTCTAAGGAGCCAGCCGGCCACTCCCAGCCACAGGCCCCCAAACACAAACAATGGCGCTTTTCCCTGGAAAACAAAACTCGCCTGCCAACTTTTTGATGGCAGATTGCAGGAGTCACTTGGTACTATCAAACCAGCCCAACTTGGCACTGGTGCCACCATTGGTCTGGTCACCATCCTGCCTATCGTAGCTTTTCAGGAGCCAGCCGGTCACTCCCAGCCATAGGCCCCCAGACAAATACCTCGGCCCGTTTCCCTGGCAAACAAAAGTAAGCTGCCCCGCTTCTGGATGGCAGATTGCAGGAGCCACTTGGTACTATCAAACCAGCCCAACTTGGCACTGGTGCCACCACTGGTCTGGGAACCATCCTGCGTATCGAGCTTTTTAAGGAGCCAGCCGGCCACTCCCAGCCATATACCCCCATACACAAACCACGGACCTTTTCTCTTGCAAACAAAAATCCGCTGCCCCGCGTCTGGATGGCAGATTGCAGGAGCCACTTTGCACCATCAAACCAGCCTGACTTGGCACTGGTGCCACCTTGGATCTGGGAACCATCCTGCCTATCGTGGATTTTCAGGGGCCAGCCGGCCATTCTCAGCCATAGGCCCCCAAACACAAACCACGGCCGTTTATTCTGGCAAACAAAACTCAGCTGCCCACCTTCTGGGTGGAAGATTGCAGGGCCAATTCGTACTATCAAACCAGCCCAACTTGGCACGGGTGCCACCTCTGGTCTGGGAACCATCCTGCGTATTGTGGATTGTCAGGACCCAGCCGACCACTCTCGGCCACAGACCCCAATCAAAAACAACAGCCCGTTTCAATGGCAAAAAAAACTCAGCTGCCCCGCTTCTGGATGGCAGATTGCAGGACGCACTGGGTACTATCAAACCAGCCCGACTTGGCACTGGTGCCACCTTGGGTCTGGGAACCATCCTGCGTATCGTGGATTTTCAAAAGCCAGCCGGCCACTGCCAGCCACAGGCCCCCAAACACAAACAACGGCGCTTTTCCCTGGAAAACAAAACTCGCCTGCCAACTTTTTGATGGCAGATTGCAGGAGCCACTTGGTTCTATCAAACCAGCCCAACTTGGCACTGGTGCCACCATGGGTCTGGTCACCATCCTGCCTATTGTAGCTTTTCAGGAGCCAGCCGGTCACTCCCTGCCATAGGCCCCCAGACACAAACCTCGGCCTGTTTCCCTGGCAAACAAAAGTATGCTACCCCGCTTCTGGATGGCAGATTGCAGGAACCACTTGGTACTATCAAACCAGCCTACCATGGCAATGGTGCCACCTCTGTTCTGGGAACCATCCTGCGTATCGGGGATTCTAATTAGCCAGCCGGCCACTCCCAGCCACAGGCCACCAAACAAAAACAACGGCGCTTTTCCCTGGAAAACAAAACTCGCCTGCCAACTTTTTGATGGCAGATTGCAGGAGTCACTTGGTACTATCAAACCAGCCCAACTTGGCACTGGTGCCACCATGGGTCTGGTCACCATCCTGCCTATCGTAGCTTTTCAGGAGCCAGCCGGTCACTCCCAGCCATAGGCCCCCAGACACAAACCTCGGCCCGTTTCCCTGGCAAACAAAATTAAGCTGCCCCGGTTCTGGATGGCAGATTGCAGGAGCTCTTTAGTACTATCAAACCAGCCCGACTTGGCACTGGTGCCACCTCTGGTCTGGGAACCATCCTGCCTCTCGTGGATTTCCAGGGGCCAGCCGGCCATTCTCAGCCATAGGCCCCCAAACACAAACCACGGCCCTTTTCTCTGGCAAACAATACTCAACTGCCCCTCTTCTGGATGGCAAAATGCAGGACGCACTTGGTACTACGAAAACAGCCCGACTTGGCACTGATGCCACCTTGGGTCTGGGAACCATCCTGCGTATCGTGTATTTTAAGGAGCCAGCTGGAAAGTGCCAGCCATATGCCCCCAAACAAAATCTACGGCCCTTTTCACATGCAAACAAAACTCAGCTGCACAGCATGTGGATGGCAGATTGCAGGAGCCACTTTGCACCATCAAACCAGCCCGACTTGGCACTGGTGCCACCTTGGATCTGGGAACCATCCTGCCTATCGTGGATTTTCAGGGGCCAGCTGGCCACTCTCAGCCATAGGCCCCCAAACACAAACCACGGCCCTTTACTCTGGTAAACAAAACTCAACTGCCCCTCTTCTGGATGGCAAATTGCAGGACGCACTTGGTACTAAAAAAGCAGCCCGACTTGGCACTGGTGCCACCTTTGGTCTGGTCACCATCCTGCGTATCGTGCATTTTAAGGAGCCAGCTGGAAAGTGCCAGCCATATGCCCCCAAACAAAATCTACGGCCCTTTTCACATGCCAACAAAACTCAGCTGCCCGGCATGTGGATGGCTGATTGCAGGAGCCACTTTGCAGCATCAAACCAGCCCGACTTGGCACTGGTGAATACTTGGATCTGGGAACCATCATGCCTATCGTGGATTTTCAGGGGCCAGCTGGCCACTCTCAGCCATAGGCCCCCCAAAAAAAACCACGGCCCTTTACTCTGGTAAACAAAACTCAACTGCCCCTCTTCTGGATGGCAAATTGCAGGACGCACTTGGTACTATCAAACCAGCCCGACTTGGCACTGGTGCCACCTTGGGTCTGGGAACCATCCTGCGTATCGTGGATTTTCAACAGCCAGCCGGCCACTGCCAGCCACAGGCCCCCAAACACAAACAACGGCGCTTTTCCCTGGAAAACAAAACTCGCCTGCCAACTTTTTGATGGCAGATTGCAGGAGCCACTTGGTTCTATCAAACCAGCCCAACTTGGCACTGGTGCCACCATGGGTCTGGTCACCATCCTGCCTATCGTAGCTTTTCAGGAGCCAGCCGGTCACTCCCTGCCATAGGCCCCCAGACACAAACCTCGGCCTGTTTCCCTGGCAAACAAAAGTATGCTACCCCGCTTCTGGATGACAGATTGCAGGAACCACTTGGTACTATCAAACCAGCCCGACTTGGCACTGGTGCCACCTCTGTTCTGGGAACCATCCTGCGTATCGTGGATTCTAATTAGCCAGCCGGCCACTCCCAGCCACAGGCCACCAAACAAAAACAACGGCGCTTTTCCCTGGAAAACAAAACTCGCCTGCCAACTTTTTGATGGCAGATTGCAGGAGTCACTTGGTACTATCAAACCAGCCCAACTTGGCACTGGTGCCACCATGGGTCTGGTCACCATCCTGCCTATCGTAGCTTTTCAGGAGCCAGCCGGTCACTCCCAGCCATAGGACCCTTGACACAAACCTCGGCCCATTTCCCTGGCAAACAAAATTAAGCTGCCCCGCTTCTGGATGGCAGGTTGCAGGAGCTCTTTAGTACTATCAAACCAGCCCGACTTGGCACTGGTGCCACCTCTGGTCTGGGAACCATCCTGCCTCTCGTGGATTTCCAGGGGCCAGCCGGCCATTCTCAGCCATAGGCCCCCAAACACAAACCACGGCCCTTTTCTCTGGCAAACAATACTCAACTGCCCCTCTTCTGGATGGCAAAATGCAGGACGCACTTGGTACTACGAAAACAGCCCGACTTGGCACTGATGCCACCTTGGGTCTGGGAACCATCCTGCGTATCGTGGATTGACAGGAGCCAGCCGACCACTCTCGGCCACAGACCCCAATCAAAAACAACGGCCCGATTCACAGGAAAAAAAAACTCAGCTGCCCCGCTTCTGGATGGCAGATTGCAGCAGCCACTTGGTACTATCAAACCAGCCCAACTTGGCACTGGTGCCACCACTGGTCTGGGAACCATCCTGCGTATCGAGCTTTTTAAGGAGCCAGCCGGCCACTCCCAGCCATATACCCCCATACACAAACCACGGACCTTTTCTCTTGCAAACAAAAATCCGCTGCCCCGCGTCTGGATGGCAGATTGCAGGAGCCACTTTGCACCATCAAACCAGCCCGACTTGGCACTGGTGCCACCTTGGATCTGGGAACGATCCTGCCTATCGTGGATTTTCAGGGGCCAGCCGGCCACTGCCAGCCATAGGCCCCCAAACACAAACCACGGCCGTTTACTCTGGCAAACAAAATTTAGCTGCCCACCTCCTGGGTGGAAGATTGCAGGGCCAATTCGTACTATTAAACCAGCCCAACTTGGCACGGGTGCCACCTTGGGTCTGGGAACCATCCTGCGTATTGTGGATTGTCAGGACCCAGCCGACCACTCTCGGCCACAGACCCCAATCAAAAACAACAGCCCGTTTCAATGGCAAAAAAAACTCAGCTGCCCCGCTTCTGGATGTCAGATTGCAGGACGCACTTGGTACTATCAAACCAGCCCGACTTGGCACTGGTGCCAGCTTGGGTCTGGGAACCATCCTGCGTATCGTGGATTTTCAAAAGCCAGCCGGCCACTGCCAGCCATAGGCCCCCAGACACAAAGCTCGGCCCGTTTCCCTGGCAAACAAAAGTAAGCTGCCCCGCTTCTGGATGGCAGATTGCAGGACGCACTTGGTACTATCAAACCAGCCCGACTTGGCACTGGTGCCACCTCTGGTCTGGGAACCATCCTGCGTATCGTGGATTCTAAGGAGCCAGCCGGCCACTCCCAGCCACAGGCCCCCAAAGAAGATCATCGGCGCTTTTCCCTGGAAAACAAAACTCGCCCGCCAACTTTTTGATGGCAGATTGCAGGAGCCACTTTGTGCTATCAAACCAGCCCAACTTGGCACTGGTGCCACAATGGGTCTGGTCACCATCCTGCCTATCGTAGCTTTTCAGGAGCCAGCCGGTCACTCCCAGCCATAGGCCCCCAGACACAAACATCGGCCCGTTTCCCTGGCAAACAAAAGTAAGCTGCTCCGCTTCTGGATGGCAGATTGTAGGAACCACTTGTTACTATCAAACCAGCCCGACTTGGCACTGGTGCCACCTCTGGTCTGGGAACCATCCTGCGTATCGTGGATTCTAAGGAGCCAGCCGGCCACTCCCAGCCACAGGCCCCCAAACACAAACAACGGCACTCTTCCCTGGAAAACAAAACTCGCCCGCCAACTTTTTGATGGTAGATTGCAGGAGCCACTTGGTACTATCAAACCAGCCCAACTTGGCACTGGTGCCACCTTGGATCTGGGAACCATCCTGCCTATCGTGGATTTTCAGGGGCCAGCCGGCCATTCTCAGCCATAGGCGCCCAAACACAAACCACGGCCGTTTACTCTGGCAAACAAAACTCAGCTGCCCACCTTCTGGGTGGAAGATTGCAGGGCCAATTCGTACTATCAAACCAGCCCAACTTGGCACGGGTGCCACCTCTGGTCTGGGAACCATCCTGCGTATTGTGGATTGTCAGGACCCAGCCGACCACTCTCGGCCACAGACCCCAATCAAAAACAACAGCCCGTTTCAATGGCAAAAAAAACTCAGCTGCCCCGCTTCTGGATGTCAGATTGCAGGACGCACTGGGTACTATCAAACCAGCCCGACTTGGCACTGGTGCCACCTTGGGTCTGGGAACCATCCTGCGTATCGTGGATTTTCAAAAGCCAGCCGGCCACTGCCAGCCACAGGCCCCCAAACACAAACAACGGCGCTTTTCCCTGGAAAACAAAACTCGCCTGCCAACTTTTTGATGGCAGATTGCAGGAGCCACTTGGTTCTATCAAACCAGCCCAACTTGGCACTGGTGCCACCATGGGTCTGGTCACCATCCTGCCTATCGTAGCTTTTCAGGAGCCAGCCGGTCACTCCCAGCCATAGGCCCCCAGACACAAACCTCGGCCCGTTTCCCTGGCAAACAAAATTAAGCTGCCCCGCTTCTGGATGGCAGATTGCAGGAGCTCTTTAGTACTATCAAACCAGCCCGACTTGGCACTGGTGCCACCTCTGGTCTGGGAACCATCCTGCCTCTCGTGGATTTCCAGGGGCCAGCCGGCCATTCTCAGCCATAGGCCCCCAAACACAAACCACGGCCCTTTTCTCTGGCAAACAATACTCAACTGCCCCTCTTCTGGATGGCAAAATGCAGGACGCACTTGGTACTACGAAAACAGCCCGACTTGGCACTGATGCCACCTTGGGTCTGGGAACCATCCTGCGTATCGTGTATTTTAAGGAGCCAGCTGGAAAGTGCCAGCCATATGCCCCCAAACAAAATCTACGGCCCATTTCACATGCAAACAAAACTCAGCTGCACAGCATGTGGATGGCAGATTGCAGGAGCCACTTTGCACCATCAAACCAGCCCGACTTGGCACTGGTGCCACCTTGGATCTGG
The DNA here is from genome assembly GCF_035770615.1 of Melospiza melodia melodia. Classification (NCBI taxonomy): domain Eukaryota; kingdom Metazoa; phylum Chordata; class Aves; order Passeriformes; family Passerellidae; genus Melospiza; species Melospiza melodia. The sequence goes on along the minus strand of NC_086216.1, from coordinate 328,145 downwards.
GAACCATCCTGCCTATCGTGGATTTTCAGGGGCCAGCTGGCCACTCTCAGCCATAGGCCCCCAAACACAAACCACGGCCCTTTACTCTGGTAAACAAAACTCAACTGCCCCTCTTCTGGATGGCAAATTGCAGGACGCACTTGGTACTAAAAAAGCAGCCCGACTTGGCACTGGTGCCACCTTTGGTCTGGTCACCATCCTGCGTATCGTGCATTTTAAGGAGCCAGCTGGAAAGTGCCAGCCATATGCCCCCAAACAAAATCTACGGCCCTTTTCACATGCCAACAAAACTCAGCTGCCCGGCATGTGGATGGCAGATTGCAGGAGCCACTTTGCAGCATCAAACCAGCCCGACTTGGCACTGGTGAATACTTGGATCTGGGAACCATCCTGCCTATCGTGGATTTTAAGGGGCCAGCTGGCCACTCTCAGCCATAGGCCCCCCAAAAAAAACCACGGCCCTTTACTCTGGTAAACAAAACTCAACTGCCCCTCTTCTGGATGGCAAATTGCAGGACGCACTTGGTACTATCAAACCAGCCCGACTTGGCACTGGTGCCACCTTGGGTCTGGGAACCATCCTGCGTATCGTGGATTTTCAACAGCCAGCCGGCCACTGCCAGCCACAGGCCCCCAAACACAAACAACGGCGCTTTTCCCTGGAAAACAAAACTCGCCTGCCAACTTTTTGATGGCAGATTGCAGGAGCCACTTGGTTCTATCAAACCAGCCCAACTTGGCACTGGTGCCACCATGGGTCTGGTCACCATCCTGCCTATCGTAGCTTTTCAGGAGCCAGCCGGTCACTCCATGCCATAGGCCCCCAGACACAAACCTCGGCCTGTTTCCCTGGCAAACAAAAGTATGCTACCCCGCTTCTGGATGACAGATTGCAGGAACCACTTGGTACTATCAAACCTGCCCGACTTGGCACTGGTGCCACCTCTGTTCTGGGAACCATCCTGCATATCGTGGATTCTAATTAGCCAGCCGGCCACTCCCAGCCACAGGCCACTAAACAAAAACAACGGCGCTTTTCCCTGGAAAACAAAACTCGCCTGCCAACATTTTGATGGCAGATTGCAGGAGTCACTTGGTACTATCAAACCAGCCCAACTTGGCACTGGTGCCACCATGGGTCTGGTCACCATCCTGCCTATCGTAGCTTTTCAGGAGCCAGCCGGTCACTCCCAGCCATAGGACCCTTGACACAAACCTCGGCCCATTTCCCTGGCAAACAAAATTAAGCTGCCCCGCTTCTGGATGGCAGGTTGCAGGAGCTCTTTAGTACTATCAAACCAGCCCGACTTGGCACTGGTGCCACCTCTGGTCTGGGAACCATCCTGCCTCTCGTGGATTTCCAGGGGCCAGCCGGCCATTCTCAGCCATAGGCCCCCAAACACAAACCACGGCCCTTTTCTCTGGCAAACAATACTCAACTGCCCCTCTTCTGGATGGCAAAATGCAGGACGCACTTGGTACTACGAAAACAGCCCGACTTGGCACTGATGCCACCTTGGGTCTGGGAACCATCCTGCGTATCGTGGATTGACAGGAGCCAGCCGACCACTCTCGGCCACAGACCCCAATCAAAAACAACGGCCCGATTCACAGGAAAAAAAAACTCAGCTGCCCCGCTTCTGGATGGCAGATTGCAGCAGCCACTTGGTACTATCAAACCAGCCCAACTTGGCACTGGTGCCACCACTGGTCTGGGAACCATCCTGCGTATCGAGCTTTTTAAGGAGCCAGCCGGCCACTCCCAGCCACAGGCCCCCAAACACAAACAACGGCACTCTTCCCTGGAAAACAAAACTCGCCCGCCAACTTTTTGATGGTAGATTGCAGGAGCCACTTGGTACTATCAAACCAGCCCAACTTGGCACTGGTGCCACCATGGGTCTGGTCACCATCCTGCCTATCGTAGCTTTTCAGGAGCCAGCCGGTCACTCCCAGCCATAGGCGCCCAGACACAAACCTCGGCGCTTTTCCCTGGTAAACAAAAGTAAGCTGCCCTGCTTCTGGATGGCAGATTGCAGGAGCCACTTGGTACTATCAAACCAGACTACCATGGCAATTGTGCCACCTTGGATGTGGGAACCATCCTGCGTATCGTGGATTCTAAGGAGCCAGCCGGCCACTCCCAGCCACAGGCCCCCAAACACAAACAACGGCGCTTTTCCCTGGAAAACAAAACTCGCCTGCCACCTTTTTGATGGCAGATTGCAGGAGCCACTTGGTACTATCAAACCAGCCCAACTTGGCACTGGTGCCACCATGGGTCTGGTCACCATCCTGCCTATCGTAGCTTTTCAGGAGCCAGCCGGTCACTCCCAGCCATAGGCCCCCAGACACAAACCTCGGCCTGTTTCCCTGGCAAACAAAAGTAAGCTACCCCGCTTCTGGATGGCAGATTGCAGGAGACACTTGGTACTATCAAACAAGCCCGACTTGGAACTGGTGCCACCTCTGGTCTGGGAACCATGCTGCGTATCGTGGATTCTAAGGAGCCAGCCGGCCACTCCCAGCCACAGGCCCCCAAACACAAACAATGGCGCTTTTCCCTGGAAAACAAAACTCGCCCGCCAACTTTTTGATGGCAGATTGCAGGAGCCACTTGGTACTATCAAACCAGCCCGACTTGGCACTGGTGTCACCATGGGTCTGGTCACCTTCCTGCCTATCATAGCTTTTCAGGAGGCAGCTGGTCACTCCCTGCCATAGGCCCCCAGACAAATACCTCGGCCCGTTTCCATGGCAAAAAAAATTCAGCTGCCCCGCTTCTGGATGGCAGATTGCAGGAGCCACTTGGTACTATCAAACTAGCCCAACTTGGCACTGGTGCCACCACTGGTCTGGGAACCATCCTGCGTATCGAGCTTTTTAAGGAGCCAGCCCGCCACTCCCAGCCATATACCCCCATACACAAACCACGGACCTTTTCTCTTGCAAACAAAAATCCGCTGCCCCGCGTGTGGATGGCAGATTGCAGGAGCCACTTTGCACCATCAAACCAGCCTGACTTGGCACTGGTGCCACCTTGGATCTGGGAACGATCCTGCCTATCGTGGATTTTCAGGGGCCAGCCGGCCACTCTCAGCCATAGGCCCCCAAACACAAACCACGGCCGTTTACTCTGGCAAACAAAACTCAGCTGCCCACCTTCTGGGTGGAAGATTGCAGGGCCAATTCGTACTATCAAACCAGCCCAACTTGGCACGGGTGCCACCTCTGGTCTGGGAACCCTCCTGCGTATTGTGGATTGTCAGGACCCAGCCGACCACTCTCGGCCACAGACCCCAATCAAAAACAACAGCCCGTTTCAATGGCAAAAAAAACTCAGCTACCCCACTTCTGGATGTCAGATTGCAGGACGCACTTGGTAATATCAAACCAGCCCGACTTGGCACTGGTGCCACCTTGGGTCTGGGAACCATCCTGCGTATCGTGGATTTTCAAAAGCCAGCCGGCCACTGCCAGCCACAGGCCCCCAAACACAAACAACGGCGCTTTTCCCTGGAAAACAAAACTCGCCTGCCAACTTTTTGATGGCAGATTGCAGGAGTCACTTGGTACTATCAAACCAGCCCAACTTGGCACTGGTGCCACCATGGGTCTGGTCACCATCCTGCCTATCGTAGCTTTTCAGGAGCCAGCCGGTCACTCCCAGCCATAGGCCCCTTGACACAAACCTCGGCCCGTTTCCCTGGCAAACAAAATTAAGCTGCACCTCTTCTGGATTGCAGGTTGCAGGAGCTCTTTAGTACTATCAAACCAGCCCGACTTGGCACTGGTGCCACCTCTGGTCTGGGAACCATCCTGCCTCTCGTGGATTTCCAGGGGCCAGCCGGCCATTCTCAGCCATAGGCCCCCAAACACAAACCACGGCCCTTTTCTCTGGCAAACAATACTCAACTGCCCCTCTTCTGGATGGCAAAATGCAGGACGCACTTGGTACTACGAAAACAGCCCGACTTGGCACTGATGCCACCTTGGGTCTGGGAACCATCCTGCGTATCGTGTATTTTAAGGAGCCAGCTGGAAAGTGCCAGCCATATGCCTCCAAACAAAATCTACGGCCCTTTTCACATGCAAACAAAACTCAGCTGCACAGCATGTGGATGGCAGATTGCAGGAGCCACTTTGCACCATCAAACCAGCCCGACTTGGCACTGGTGCCACCTTGGATCTGGGAACCATCCTGCCTATCGTGGATTTTCAGGGGCCAGCTGGCCACTCTCAGCCATAGGCCCCCAAACACAAACCACGGCCCTTTACTCTGGTAAACAAAACTCAACTGCCCCTCTTCTGGATGGCAAATTGCAGGACGCACTTGGTACTAAAAAAGCAGCCCGTCTTGGCACTGGTGCCACCTTTGGTCTGGTCACCATCCTGCGTATCGTGCATTTTAAGGAGCCAGCTGGAAAGTGCCAGCCATATGCCCCCAAACAAAATCTACGTCCCTTTTCACATGCAAACAAAACTCAGCTGCCCAGCATGTGGATGGCAGATTGCAGGAGCCACTTTGTACTATCAAACCAGCCCGACGTGGCACTGGTGCCACCTTGGGTCTGGGAACGATCCTGCATATTGTGGATTGTCAGGAGCCAGCCGACAACTGCAAGCCAAAGACCCCAATGAAAAACAACGGCCCGTTTCACAGGCAAAAAAACTCAGCTGCCCCGCTTCTGGATGGGAGATTGCAGGAACCACTTGGTACTATCAAACCAGCCCGACATGGCACTGGTGCCACCTCTGGTCTGGGAACCATCCTGCGTATCGTGGATTCTAAGGAGCCAGCCGGCCACTCCCAGCCACAGGCCCCCAAACACAAACAACGGCGCTTTTCCCTGGAAAACAAAACTCGCCTGCCAAAATTTTGATGTCAGATTGCAGGAGCCACTTGGTACTATCAAATCAGCCCAACTTGGCACTGCTGCCACCATGGGTCTGGTCACCATCCTGCCTATCGCAGCTTCTCAGGAGCCAGCCGGTCACTCCCAGCCATAGGCCCCCAGACACAAACCTTGGCCCGTTTCCCTGGCAAACAAAAGTAAGCTGCCCCGCTTCTGGATGGCAGATTGCAGGAGCCACTTTGCACCATCAAACCAGCCCGACTTGGCACTGGTGCCATCTCTGGTCTGGGACCCATCCTGCGTATCGTGGATTCTAAGGAGCCAGCCGGCCACTCCCAGCCACAGGCCACCAAACAAAAACAACGGCGCTTTTCCCTGGAAAACAAAACTCGCCCGCCAACTTTTTGATGGCAGATTGCAGGAGCCACTTGGTGCTATCAAACCAGCCCAACTTGGCACTGGTGCCACCATGGGTCTGGTCACCATCCTGCCTATCGTAGCTTTTCAGGAGCCAGCCGGTCACTCCCAGCCATAGGCCCCCAGACACAAACCTCGGCCCGTTTCCCTGGCAAACAAAAGTAAGCTGCCCGGCTTCTGGATGGCGGATTGCAGGACGCACTTGGTACTATCAAACCAGCTTACCATGGCAATGGTGCCACCTCTGGTCTGGGAACCATCCTGCGTATCATGGATTCTAAGGAGCCAGCCGGCCACTCCCAGCCACGGGCCCCAAAACACAAACAATGGCGCTTTTCCCTGGAAAACAAAACTCGCCTGCCAACTTTTTGATGGCAGATGGCAGGAGCCACTTGGTACTATCAAACCAGCCCGACTTGGCACTGGTGTTACCATGGGTCTGGTCACCTTCCTGCCTATCATAGCTTTTCAGGAGCCAGCCGGTCACTCCCTGCCATAGGCCCCCAGACAAATACCTCGGCCCGTTTCCCTGGCAAACAAAAGTAAGCTGCCCCGCTTCTGGATAGCAGATTGCAGGAGCCACTTGGTACTATCAAACCAGCCCAACTTGGCACTGGTGCCACCACTGGTCTGGGAACCATCCTGCGTATCGAGCTTTTTAAGGAGCCAGCCGGCCACTCCCAGCCATATACCCCCATACACAAACCACGGATCTTTTCTCTTGCAAACAAAAATCCGCTGCCCCGCGTCTGGATGGCAGATTGCAGGAGCCACTTTGCACCATCAAACCAGCTTGACTTGGCACTGGTGTCACCTTGGATCTGGAAACGATCCTGCCTATCGTGGATTTTCAGGGGCCAGCCGGCCACTCTCAGCCATAGGCCCCCAAACACAAACCACGGCCGTTTACTCTGGCAAACAAAACTCAGCTGCCCACCTTTTGGGTGGAAGATTGCAGGGCCAATTCGTACTATCAAACCAGCCCAACTTGGCACGGGTGCCACCTTGGGTCTGGGAACC